>NC_047084.1:445508955-445826143 GCF_902459505.1 Geotrypetes seraphini | reverse complement strand
AGCAACAAAAAAATCTTTCAACCTTTTGTCGTTTCTGCTTTAATCATCTTATCTTTGCTCTCTTCTTTCTATACAGCGTTTATCCTCTCTCCCTTCCATGCAACATCTGCCCTCTCTTTGCCTCTTCCACTCAGCTTCTTGCCTCTTCCACTCAGCTTCTGCCCTCTCTCTCTACCCCTTCCTTCTACTGCCCATACTTTCTCTGCCCCTTCCATCTACTGTCCACCCTCTCTCTCTATGTCCCTTCAATAAACTGTATATCTGGGGTCCCTTCTCTCCTTTGCACATGATTCATTTCAGCTTCACCCCCCTCTCCATTTTTCTGTCTCCCCTATGCTTTGGCATCTCTCTCTTTCTATTCTTCTCTCCTTCCTTCCCACTCCACACCATTGTGTGGTATCTCTATCTCCTTCCCTTCCCTCATGCCATGGCATCTCTTCCTCCCCTTCCATGGACTGGTATCTCCTTTCCTTTTTTCCTTTCCCTCCCTCCCATGGACTTGGCATCTTTGGTTCCTCTCCCTTGTCTTCCTTCTCCCTTCTTCCCTCTCTCTCCCCAATTGGGTGCTGCTGCTACAGCATTTCTACCCTCCCCACTTCCCTGTACAGCATTTCTACCCTCCCCACTTCCCTGTGCAGCATTTCTACCCTCCTCCCCTTCCCTGCCCAGCATTTCTACCCTCCCCCCCTTCCCTGCCCAGCATGTCCGGCCGGTTCCCCTGCTAAAAGCCATGGGTGTCCGCTCCTCGTGTGATCCGTGGCTGCGTCGGAAGCCTTCTCTCCGATGTCACGACGTCAGAGAGAATGCTTCCGACGCAGCTGCAGATCACGCGAGGAGTGGACACATGTGGCTTTCTGTAGGAATGCCCCACAATAAACACACACGCAATCTTAGAGTCGAGAGGAGACGCCCCAAATGAATGGTCTCTCCCTCTTTTTATTGAGAATCATATCTCCATTAATTACTTAGTTAATGCTCTACAAGGTTATAATTTCATAATGCATTTACAGTGAGGATTAAACCATTGTTTATCTATATCATTTGTCTCAAAGCTACTAACTCACGTGACATATGAATACATAATAACAGTTACAATAAAGTGAATCCCAATGTGTACATTTCTGATATGTCTCAAATCTTACTATGGCATGTGACAGTCCAAAGGTTATAATGCATGCTTCTTAAGCTCTCTTGATTAGCCTTGCTCAGGCAAAGTCTGATTGTTGCCCATATAAGGGATGCTTAAACAAGATAAGAGAAAAAGGGTAAATGTATGGTCAGGTTAATATATGGCAAGGGAGGAGGGAATGCCTCAGCCTTCTGCTCAAAGTGCAACCCTTGTCCTTGCTTAGAATGAATACGTGGCAGGAGGGAGAGGGAGAGGAGATGAGAAACAGGGCCTCAGAACCAAACTCAAGCCTGGATCCACACACAGGCACAGATCTGCACACAGGGCCTAGGTCGGTGTGCCGACCTGGCTTGCGTTCAGAACCGCCTGCGTGCGGACCCCGTCAGTGTTCTGATGCCCTGGATCAGAACTTATCAGATCTCCATCCCTACAGCTTTCTGCAGGGGAGCTGGCCAGAAGCTGAGCAATGCTGGTGAGCACCCGCGGACACCCCTGTTTACTGCCGCTGTTGCTGTTTAAGGAAAGGCAGCAGCGGCAGAATAGGGAGGGTAGCCGGTTGTTCACCCCCTTGGGTCGTGCACCCGGGGAGGACTGCCCCCTCTTGGTACGCCACTGCAAACAACTATTCCAAAATTGCTGGAACCTTGAAAAAACAGCCAACACAAGAACCTCACTGATGTTATGAACTGGCTGAATGACAGTACAGTGGTACCTCGGAATCTGAACTTAATCCGTCCCATTCAAGTTCCAAAACCATCGAGTTCCAAGACAATTTTTCCCATTGAAAATAATAGAAACCAGATTAAATCATTCCTTGTTCCCACAAACTCAGATTTTCAAATAAATTTAACAGTATACACACTGGATCGTGCCCCACTGGCAGAGACAGCAGAATCGAGTCCCCCAGGCAGAGACAGCAAGATCGGGCACCCCAACCGGCATAGACAGCAAAATTGGGCCCTTGCCATAAAGATTGGCAATGGCAAGCGGTGCTCAAAACAAAGCTTCCCTCTGACGCGAACCGCCCAGGTGGAAACAAGAAGCTGCATCAGAGGGGAAACTTTGGGCTGAGCAACATTTGTAGTTCCTGTACGTTCGGATTTCAAAGCAGCGTTCGGATTCCAGGGCAAAATTTAATTTAAAAAATAGTTTGGATTCCAAGTTGTTCGAGTTCTGGGGCGTTCGGATTCTGAGGTACCACAGTATTATATTTTAGTTTCCATGGAAGGGGAACTAAAAAAAACACCAAATAAACCCCCACTTTTAATAGTTTTGCAAATGTAAGAATGAATTGTATGATGCCTAAGCATGTGAAAAATACACAAAATATATTTTTACATTACTGAGCATAGATATGTTGTCTCTTTAGCTAAAAAAAATCTCTAAGAATATAACTATTGCAACTTTTTTTAAAAAATCTTTATTCATTTTCAAACATACCATAAGTCTATCAATATTTTAAAACAAATTAATCATAAATATATCACTTAATAATCATCAATAGTACAAACAGCACAGTTACTTACCGTAGCAGGTGTTATCCAGGGACAGCAGGCAGCTATTCTCACAAATGGGTGACATCACTGGCGGAGCCCGGATGCGGATGCCTCACAAGCAGACTTGCTTGAAGAAACACGAAGTTTCGAGTCACCTACACCGCGCATGCACACGTGCCTTCCAGCCCAGCACAGGGCGCGTCTCCTCAGTTCAGATAGCTAGCAGAGAAGCCAACCAGGGGAGGTGGGTGGGTTGTGAGAATAGCTGCCTGCTGTCCCTGGATAACACCTGTTACGGTAAGTAACTGTACTTTATCCCAGGACAAGCAGGCAGGTATTCTCACATATGGGTGACCTCCAAGCTAACCAGAATGGGATGGTGGGAGTGTTGGCAATTTAGGAGAATAAATTTTGTAATACTGTTTGGCCAAACAATCCAGACAATAGTGAGAAGTGAAGGTATGAACCAAGGACCAAGTAGCAGCTCTACAAATTTCCTCAATAGGTGTAGATCTGAGGAAAGCTACTGAAGCTGCCATTGCTCTGACTTTATGGGCTGTGACTTTACTGTGAAGGGTAATCCAACCTCAGCATAGCAGAAAGAGATACAAGCGCCATCCAGTTGGAGATGGTATGCTTAGAAATAGGATGGCCCAACTTATTTAGATCGAAGGAAACAAAAAGTTGAGGAGCAGTTCTGTGTGGTTTGGTGCGTTCCAAGTAGAAGGCCAAAGCACGTTTACAGTCCAGAGTATGAAGAGCTGATTCTCCAGGATGAGAATGAAGCTTTGGAAAAAACACTGGAAGAACGATGGATTGGTTGAGATGAAATTCCAAGACCACTTTAGGGAGGAATTTAGGATGAGTACAAAGAACCACTTTATCATGATGGAACACTGTGAATGGTGGGTCAGCAACTAAAGCTTGCAGCTCACTAACTCGTCGAGCAGAAGTGAGGGCAATGAGAAACACCACTTTCCAAGTGAGATACTTCAGATGAGCCTTATCAATTGGTTCAAATGGAGGCTTCATGAGTTGAGGAAGGACAACATTGAGTTCCCAAACCACAGGAGGTGGTTTGAGAGGAGGTTTGACACTGAAAAGTCCTTTCATGAATCTGGAAACCACCGGATGAACAGAGAAGGGTTTCCCTTCAATAGGCTAATGGAAAGCCGCAATTGCACTGAGATGGACTCGGATAGATGTAGACTTGAGGCCAGAATTGGATAAGTGCAAAAGATAGTCCAAAACAGAAGATAAGGAGGAATGCTGAGGCTTCTTATGATGAGAAAAACACCATGTAGAAAATCTAGTCCATTTTTGGAGATAGCATTGTCTAGTGTTGAGCTTTCTAGAAGCCTCTAAAAAGTCTCTGACAGATTGAGAAAACTGAAGAGGGGTTATGTTGAGAGGTACCAAGCTGTCAGGTGTAGAGACTGCAGGTTGGGATGAAGCAGAGATCCTTGACTCTGTGTAAGCAGAGAAGGAAAAACTGGTAGAAGGTATGGCTCCCTGCTGCTGTAGAAGGGAGTACCAAGGTTGTCTCGGCCACCGAGGAGCGATTAGAATCATGGTGGCATGATCATTCTTCAACTTGACCAGAGTCTTGAGAATGAGAGGGAATGGAGGGAATGCGTAGAGGAAGAGATTTGTCCATTCCAGAATAAAAGCATCTGCCTCGAGGCGGTGAGGAGAGTATAGCCTGGAGCAGAACTGAGGCAGTTTGTAGTTGTGGGGAGTTGCAAAGAGGCCTATCTGAGGTGTTCCCACTGTGAAAAAATGTGATAAAGAGACGAAGAATGGAGAGTCCATTCGTGAGGTTGCAGTAGACAACTCAAGTTGTCTGCCAAGCAATTCTTTGCCCCTTGAATGTAGACAGCTTTGAGGAAGGTGTTGTGGCGGATTGCCCAGTTCCAAACCTCCAGAGCTTCTTGACAAAGGGAGGCAGACCCTTTCCCTCCCTGTTTGTTGACATAATACATGGCGACTTGGTTGTCCGTCTGAATGAGGACTACTGTGTCGTGAAGCAGATGTTGAAAAGCGTGGAGAGCTTTGAGGATTGCTCTGAGTTCCAACTGATTGATATGACACTGACGATCCGTACTGGTCCAGAGGCCTTGAGAACGGAGACCATCAAGATGAGCGCCCCAAGCATAGGTCGTGAGGACCTTCTGATGAGGGGGCGTTTGAAAAAGCACACCTCTGGAAAGATTGGAAGAGAGCATCCACCAACGGAGAGACTGCTTCAAAGAAGGAGTGACTGTGATGTGTCGAGAAAGAGGATAGCAAACCTGCGTCCATTGAGATGCCAGAGTCCACTGAGGAATTCTGAGGTGAAGTCTGGCAAAAGGAGTCACGTGTACTGTGGAGGAGATGTGACCTAGGAGTACCATCATGGGTCTCGCTGAGATGGAAGAGCAGGAAGACACTGTATGACAGAGTTGAAGTAGAGCTTCCAGACGTTGCTGTAGAAGGAATGCTCTGAGTTGGACAGTGTCCAGAACAGCTCCAATGAATTGTAGAGTCTGTAAGGATTGAAGCTGAGATTTGGGAAAATTGATCTCGAATCCCAAACTTTGTAGGAACCAGGTAGTCTGTTGGGTCGCTACAATAACCCCTTGAGACGTGGAATCTTTGATGAGCCAGTCGTCGAGGTAGGGAAACACCTGAAGACCATGATTCCTTAAAGCTGCTGCTACCACTACCAGGCACTTGGTGAACACTCTGGGAGACAAGGCCAGGCCGAAGGGTAGTACTCTGTATTGATAATGCAGATTCCCCACCCGAAATCTGAGATACTGACGGGAGGCCGGATGAAAGGGAATATGAGTATAGGCCTCCTTGAGATCCAGAGAGCATAAACAGTCGTTCTGCTCGAGAAGGGGATAAAGGGATGCCAGGGACAACATTCAAAACTTTTCTTTGACTAGAAATTTGTTGAGAGCCCTGAGATCCAAAATGGGTCGCAGATCGCCCATCTTCTTCAGAACAAGGAAGTAACGGGAGTAAAACCTCCAGTTTTGCTGCTCCAGAGGAACTGGTTTGATGGCATGGAGTCGAAGCAGAGCTTGAGCTTCCTGAAGAAGAAGGGAGATCTGGGATGGATTGGAAGGATACTCTCTTGGAGGAAGCTCTGGTGGAACCTGAGTGAAATGAAGAGAGTATCCTTCTCTCAGGATGGTAAGCACCCAGAGATCGGAGGTAATTAACGTCCATCGGTCATAAAAATGATGGAGACGACCTCCTATAGGGAGAAAAAGAGACAGAGACAGAACGGTGGAGGTTATGCTCTGTTTTAAACAGTCAAAAAGGCTGAGAAGCCTTAGGTGCAGCAGAAGGTTGGGGGTTTTGCTGTTTCTGAGGTTGCTGTTTCTTAAGAGGAGGGCGAATGTATGGAGCCGGCTTTGGAGCATAACGCCATTGATAGATCAAAGTAGGGTGTGCAGGCTTGGCAGGAGCTGGCTTTGGCTTAGGTCTGACAATTGAAGCAAAAGATTTCTCATGGTCAAACAATTCTTGGTGGCTGCCTCGATAGATTCATCAAAGAGGTCATTGCCCTCACAAGGAATGTTAGCTAAGCAGTCTTGAAGATTAGGGTCCATATCGATTGGAGTAGATCGAGGCTTAGAGGAAGATGGTCTGTCCTGAGAAGAAGAACTATGCCTGGAATGATGCCTCGAGGAAGGCCTCGAATGTCGGTGAGAACTGTGTCTGGAACCAGATAACGAGGATCGAGGAGACTTCGCCTCGGAGACGAGAGCAGCTGAAGCCATCGGATGAATAGGACTAGAGGCTGTAAGATCGAAACTCCAGAGGCTTGGTAGAGGAACCTCGATGCACTCCCAAAGACTCTGCTCCTTTTACAGAGTGTGAGGATTCCCATCGAGGCACTCGCAAAGAATCTGCTCCTTGCTTTACGTGCTTGGATGCCAGACCAGACGCTTGCAGAGACTCTGCTCCCTGCAAAGAGTGTGTAAGGTCAGACTGGGGCTAAGGAAGCGGCTCGACCTCGCGGGAGTCTGCTGAATGCCCAGGCTGGATAAGAGGAAGCAGTTTGGGTCCCATGTTAGTAAGGAACTGAATAAACTGCTTCTCTAACATGGTCTGGAAAGAAGCCGGCAAGGATGGATCCGTGTCTGAAACTGGACTACCTGCTTTGGCTGGAGGTTCCTTCGAGGTAGTGTGAGTGTGCTTCGACCTGGGAGTCTTAGACACTTTAATCACCACCGGCGGAACTGACATGCTGAGCTATCTGACCTGAGGAAACAGGGGAAGATACAGCAGATGACGTTGAAGCAAGAGCCGCTGCAAATGACGAAGGTCTGATGAGGCTTGAGGTGGAAGCAGGAAGCGCAGAAGGAGCCTCGGTGGGAGTCGAGGCTGAAGTTGAGGGATCAGTAGAAGACTCCATCTCAAAGAGCTTGTCCACCAAAATACAACGACGCTTGAAAGAACGAGGCTGAAGTGTTTGGCAAGGCAGGCATGACCTAGGATGATGTTTCGGCCCAAGGCACTTGAGGCAGCGTCTGTGAGGGTCTGTAAGAGAGATCGTGCACTGACACTTGCTACACTTCTTGAAGCCCATGGCAGGCTGGGACATAGAAGGAAAAATAGCCGCCGCAAAATCGAAGCCCTCGGGATGCGGCCTGTCCCGGGAAACGAACGGAAGAAGAAAAAAATTTTTTTTACTAAAAAATAAAAGAAATAAACTAAAAACAGCGATTCGTGAGGAAAAAAACACAAACCGCGGTTGAGAGAAGGCACAAAGGAACAAAGTTAAATGCAGAGAGTCAAAGACGGACTTCTCAGCTCCGCGGAAAACTGAGAACTGAGGAGATACGCTGGGCGGGAAGGCACTTGTGCATTCGCGGTGCGGGCGACTCGAAACTTCGAGTTTCTTCAAGCAAGTCTGCTTGTGAGGCGTCCGCATCCAGGCTCCGTCGGTGACGTCACCCATATGTGAGAATACCTGCCTGGGATAAAATATGCTATCTTCCACCCTTCCCATCCCTTTCTATTATATAATCAAATACATTGTACAATATATAATAATAAAATCATAAAATTATCCCCCCACCCCCCTCATAATTGAACCTGTAAAATTAAGGGGAAAAAAATCATCTAATCAGTACAATATTTTGTTAATGGCTCCCACACATCTTGAAATTTCCTAAAACACCCTTGCTGTATTGCAATAAATCTTTCCATTTTATATATGTGACATAGGGAATTCCACCAAAATTTATAATTTAGTCTACTCAAGTTCTTCCAATTATAAGTAATTTGTTGAATTGCAACCCCAATCATTATAAGTAACAATTTGTTATTATTTGAAGAAATCTGACTTTTGCTCTCATTGCCATACCAAATAGCACAGTATCATATGATAATGCCACTGGGTTGTCTAATAAACAATTAATTTAGTTCTAAATTGATTTCCAAAAGGTCATAATAAATGGACAGTAGAATAACAAATGATCTAAAGTCCCTGCTTCAAGATGACAGTGCCAACATTTATTAGACTTAGAGCAGTCCAATTTTTGTAACCGAACAGGGGTCCATAATGCTCTATGCCAGTGTTCTTCAACCACCGGTCCATGGACCGGTGGCGGTCCACAGAAATTTCCTGCCGGTCCACAGGGCGGGCATGTGCATCAGGCCTAAAACTGTGTTCTTTAACTGCCAGTCCGCAGTGCGATCAATGCGTTGTTAATAAGATTATATTGTGTGTATATATGAAAAATGAATGGAAAAAAATAGTGTTACAGTTAGGACTATGGGGCAGGGTCTGGGGTAGAGATTGGGTAGAGATGGGCAGGGTCTGGCCCATGACTGCGTGCAGAAGGAGGAGGACCCAGGACGGTGGACAGAGGTCTCTGTGCAGACCGAGACCATCCCCCAGCGCTACACTACAGTCTCTACACAGACAGAGGAGGCTGCGCATCTGGATGGAGATCTCATGCAGGAACTAAAGAGCCTCAGGGAGGAGGTGATACGCCTGAGAAGCATCCGAGAGGACGAGGCCTACATCGACGGAGTCGTCCAGGAGCTGTCCCAAATCACCGAGCAGGCCCATGACAAGTCCATCCTCGAGACGCCCAAATCATCAGCTTTGAAACCAACAATTGGGATACAGGAAATGGCAGCTGGTGACCTCCTCCACGGGCAAACATAGGAGACCCTCCCCCCCTTTTTCAATCTCTTCATCTTCTCCTTCTTCTTACAAACAGGACAACTATACATCAACTCCTCAACTCACCCTGCGGAACAGATTCCAGATTCTTCAGGAAGGAACTGCTGATGAGGAACAGGAGCAGGAACAGGAGCAGGGCCAACACACAGCTCCATCTCCAGGGACAACTGACCGGCTCCCCCCAAAGAAGCGCAGAGTAATAGTCATCGGGGATTCCATGCTGAGGGGTACCGAGGGACCAATTTGCAGACCGGATATGCAATCTAGGGAGGTCTGCTGTCTGCCTGGAGCCAGGATACGAGATGTCACCGCCAGTCTGGATAGACTACTCACGCCCCGAGACCACTTTCCTATGCTTCTTGTCCACATAGGAACCAACGACACTGCCAGGAACACACCGGAGACCATCACCAGAGACTTTGGAGCATTGGGTGAGAGGCTGAAGCGGACAGGAGCGCAGGTGGTTTTCTCATTGATCCTCCCAGTTAGAGGCAAGGGAAGAGCCAGAGATGAACGTATCCATTGGACGAACGAGTGGCTACAGGGATGGTGCCGGGATATGAACTTCAGATTCCTAAACCATGGGGAAGCGCTACAAGGACTTCAGGGACCAGACGGACTCCATCTGACCAGTAGGGGTAAGAACGTCTTCGGACACCGACTAGCCCGCCTGCTTCACAGGGCTTTAAACTAGGTAAGTCGGGGGAGGGTACCCATTCACATATTAGTGCAGAAAGGAATTATCCTGATGAGGTGAGTCGAAACTCTGCTTCCATGTCCAAGGTAAGTACCCACATTGCAAACAGTTCTTTAGGAGTCACACCGACTCGGGTAGGATACGCCTCACAGGGACTAAAGCAAACACAAGATATGGAGGGCCATGTATGTCAATGCACACAGTTTAGGTAACAAAATTCTAGAATTGGAGGCTGAAATAAGGAATGCCGACCTAGATGTGGTGGCAATATCTGAAACTTGGTTCATGGACTCACATGGGTGGGATATGGCTATACCGGGCTACAATCTACTTCATCAGGACAGAGAGGGCAGGTTAGGAGGGGGGTGGGTAGCTCTATACATTAAAGAGGACATCAAAACCACCAGGATCACAGATGTCAAGTACACTGGAGAGTCCCTCTGGGTAAACCTGGCAAGAGGCAGAGAAAAATGCCTGTATCTAGGTATGGTATACAGACCCCCATGACAACTGGAAGACATGAACGCAGAATTAATTGAAGACATAGAGAATATCACTCTACGAGGAGAAGCTGTACTGCTAGGGGACTTCAATATGCCTGATGCAGACTGGAACTCATTTTCAGCGATAACCAGCGGTAGCAGGAGGCTCTTAACCTCCATAAAGGGAGCACGTCTCAAACAAATGGTAACGGAGCCCACTAGGGCCCAGGCGATCCTCGACCTGGTATTCACCAACGGGGAAAGCGTCTCAGAGGTCTCAGTAGGAGATACGCTAGCCTCCAGCGACCACAACATAGTATGGTTCAACCTTAGGAAAGGCTTCCCTAGATCAAACACGAAAACAAAGGTACTCAATTTCCGGGGCACAGACTTCGCACGTATGGGAGATTTCGTCCATCAGACGCTGCAGGACCAAGCGGAGACCGATGATGTAGAAGCTAAGTGGTTAACAATGAAATCAACCATACATGAAGCAACTAGCCGCTTCATAAAATCAGTAAATAAACGACAAAGAAACAATAAACCCCAATGGTTCACCGCGGAGATCTCGCACCTCATTAAGGAGAAGAAAAAAGCGTTTCTCTCCTACAAGCGCACGGAGAAAAGAGAGGCAAAAGTAGAATATAGAACCAGGTCTACAGTGGTCAAAATGGCAGTTAGGGAGGCAAAACTTCGAGTGGAAGAAATTCTGGCAAAAAACATTAAAAAGGGGGACAAATCCTTCTTCAGGTATATTAGTGACAGAAAAAGGAACACAGGCGGGATAGTACGCCTTAGAAGACCGGACGGAAGTTACGTGGAAGCAGATTCCAATAAAGCCAAACTACTGAATGAATACTTCTGCTCAGTCTTCACCTGTGAGGCACCGGGACACGATCCGCAGTTGAAGGCAACACAAAGCACAGAAGATCCGTTTCAGAATTTTGAGTTCACACCAGGTGAAGTTTACAGTGTATTGGCAAGACTCAAGGTGAACAAAGCCATGGGACCAGACAATTTGCACCCAAGAGTGCTCAGAGAATTGAGCGATGTCCTGGCGAAACCGTTGGCTGAGCTATTCAATCTCTCCCTAAGTAAGGGGAAAGTTCCCCTGGACTGGAAATTAGCTAATGTCGTTCCTCTGCATAAAAAGGGTTGCAGGGCAGAGGCTGCGAATTATAGACCGGTGAGGCTCACATCAATAGTGTGCAAACTCATTGAAACACTAATTAAAAGCAAATTGGACACGATCTTGAATGAAGGGAATCTTCGGGATCCCAGTCAGCATGGATTCACCAAGGGTAGGTCCTGCCAATCCAATCTCATCAGCTTCTTTGACTGGGTAACAAGAAAGTTGGACTTGGGAGAGTCTTTGGACGTCGTGTACCTGGACTTCAGTAAAGCTTTTGACAGTGTCCTACACCGCAGGCTGCTAAGCAAGATGGAATCAATGGGGTTAGGAGAGACACTAACTGCATGGGTCAATGATTGGCTGAGTGGCAGACTTCAGAGGGTGGTGGTTAATGGTACCCTCTCTAAAACATCGGAGGTGACCAGTGGAGTGCCGCAGGGCTCGGTCCTGGGTTCACTCCTTTTCAACATATTCATAGGGGATCTGACTCAAGGGCTTCAAGGTAAAATAACACTATTCGCCGATGACGCCAAACTATGTAATATAGTAAGTGAATGCAGTTTACAGAATTATATGGCGCAGGACCTGCTTACATTGGAAAGTTGGTCCTCAACCTGGCAGCTAGGCTTCAATGCTAAGAAATGTAAGGTCATGCACCTCGGAAGCGGAAATCCATGCAGGACGTACTTCTTGAACGGAGAAACTTTAACTAGGACTTCAGAAGAACGAGATTTAGGAGTAATCATCAGTGCAGACATGAAAACTGCCAATCAAGTGGAGAAGGCTTCATCTAAGGCAAGGCAGATATTGGGTTGTATCAATAGAAGTTTCGTCAGCCGAAAGCCTGAAGTCATAATGCCGTTGTACAGGGCCATGGTGAGACCTCATCTGGAGTACTGTGTGCAATTCTGGAGGCCACATTACAGTAAAGATGTGCGCAGAATTGAATCGGTTCAGCGGACAGCCACCAGGATGATCTCGGGGCTCAAGGGTCTCTCGTACGAAGAGAGACTGAACAAATTGCAGCTCTACACTCTCGAGGAACGTAGGGAGAGGAGAGACATGATCGAAACATTTAAGTACCTCACGGGACGTGTCGAAGTGGAAGATGATATTTTCTTTCTCAAGGGACCCTCGGCCACAAGAGGGCACCCGCTCAAACTCAGGGGCGGAAAATTTCATGGTGACACCAGAAAGTATTTCTTCACAGAGAGAGTGGTTGATCATTGGAACAAGCTTCCAGAGCAGGTGATCGAGGCAAACAGCGTGCCAGACTTTAAGAATAAATGGGATACAATCCCTACGAGGGTCAAGATAAGGAAATTGGGTCATTAGGGCATAGACAGGGGGTGGGTAAGCAGAGTGGGCAAACTTGATGGGCTGTAGCCCTTTTCTGCCGTCATCTTTTATGTTTCTATGTTTCTATGACTTAGCCCAGTGTTCTTCAACCGCTGGTCTGCAGACTGATGCCGGTCCACAAAATAATTATTTTATTTCTGCCGGTCCGTAGGTGTAAAAAGGTTGAAGAACACTGCTCTATGCAACAGAAAAAACCATGTTTGCCTCATAGATGCTGACACTGTACATCTCATCCTCCAAGTCCAAATTTGTGTCCATTGAGACGCAGCAATTTGATGCTTGATTTCAATGCTCCAAATGTCTTTCAGACCAGTGTTTGGTTTCTTTTTAAGAAGTCCAGATAATAATTTATACTAGGCAGCCTGGTGACCCAGGAAGTCCGCCTGAAAGCATAAGAACTCCATACTATATTGATCTTCAAGATTTTTCCACTCAGGGAACCCAGCCTGAATGGCCTGCTTCAATTGCAACCATCTAAACTTTCTGATTAAGGCCATATTTATATTACAACTGTGAAAACTCAAGCAGTTTACGATTAGAGATACATCATCCAATAAATGTATTCCTGCTCTTATCCAATGCTTCCAGGTGACCTTTTCTCTGCCAATTTGAATCTTGGAGTTTAGCCATATAGATTGATTTGTAGATTTGCAAATTGGAATAGTGGTTAAATTACTTACATAACGCAATGTTTTCCATGTATCAGCTAATACAACTATTGCAATTTTTATCACCCAAGTCACTACTGTTTCTAATTGAGAGAGTAAAGAATGCTGTGCAATTAGAAGCAATAATGGTTTGGATAATGAAGATGAAACCCTCTGATGCAGCGATGGGACAAAACATGGTACAAGTACAAGATCCTTTTTCCGAAATCCTTGGGACCAGGCATATTTCAGTTTTAGGAATTGTTCGGTTTTTGGAATGATTATGTTAATCAGAAAAAGACAACCATAACATCAAAACATTGCCACCAAACTTTTTTTTTTTTTTTCAAAATAAAGCAAACAATAAACACGTCAAGCACTTCAAACACAAACTTGTCTGAACTTGCTGACATAGTCCCTGCCTCAGATTTTCATATAGAACAGATATAAAATAAAATATAGGAGTGCACATTCCAACAATTTTCATAGGCTCTCTTTTACAAAGCCATGCAGCTGAGTGCCATGCAACAAATGCTCCGACGTCCATTCAATTCCTATGGGCACTGAAGCATTTAACGTGCTGGCCTCCACTGCCAGCTTTAATAAAATGAGGGGGACAGACTTATTTTCTATGTTGTTTAGTAATCTGTAATCTTTCAGAAAGAGTAAAATAAAATACTGTATAATAAAATAAAATATGGGAGTGTACATTCGTGCAAAGAATGTGTACAGTGCTGCGTATGTCTAGTGGCGCTATACAAATGATTAGTAGTAGTAGAACATCCCAACAATTTTCATAGTCTTTTATTCTCCATGTTGTTTAGTAGTCTGTACTCTTTTACAAAGAGTGTGCATGACTGAAGAAAGAGTCACACTATTCACAAAGGATCCCTTTTACAAAGCTGCTACCGCGGCTTTGTGAAAGGGACCTGAAGAGTGCACATTACTGGGGAAAGAGTCGCAAACATGAAACACAAACTTATTCCAAACTATGGTACTAGAGCACTACCTTAAGATGCATCATCTTTAGTCACACACTGGACTCCTTTTACTAAGCTGCGCTAGCGGTTTTAGTGTGCGCTAAATTGCCCCGTGCGTTAGATGCTAACGCCTCCATTGAGCTGGTGTTAGTGTCTCCATGTAGTGCGTGGGTTAGCGTGCGCTAATCTGCAGCATGCACTAAAAACGCTACCGCAGCTAACGATGGTGCAGGGATAGTGGCAGTTTTTTTAAAAGCCTTCTTTCTATGTCATCTGCCTAATTAACAAAGGTTTGTGTTTCAGTAGTCTTTCTTTGATGAAGTACACTGCCATAACCTCATGCTTATTGATAAATGCATGTCATTTCATGCCAGCAATTGACTGGTATTTTTTAGCTTGCTTCATTAACATCAAAATAGTCAAAGGCATGCGTTCACACCTTCTTTGCCGAACCCACTCAATCAGCATCTTCATTTTTTACTCTATGCAATGTTTTTCTGTTTTTCGTTCATTTCTGGTCATCACTCTCACAGTAATACTTCAACAATTTATCTTTCTGTTTCTTTAAGTCATATACGGCTGTTGTTCCCACACCATATTCTTCAGTCAGCCGTTGTACAGACATACCATGATCAAGCTTCTTCAATACTTCAACTTTAGATGCTACTGAAAGATAAACGCTTCCTTTTCTGCTTCTTATTGCCGAGTGGAATCTGCATTTCTTTTTGCCACTTTCCAGCCCTCCAACCTGAAGTGCACAGAGTTCAGGAGAAACTCATGCAACGGCATTAGTTTCAGAGTATGTCATGTTGGGGAAGTTAACTATTTCCGGTTCGTGTCAAATTTTGGTTTTCAGAGCTTCTCAGTTTTCAGAATTTTGGATAAAGGACCTTGAACCTGTACCATGGTCCTGATGCACAAAACCTTTCTGTGGCAGTAAGAGTCGTTAAAGCACTCACTGTCATGGATAGCTCCCCTCCCAATGCACAAAAGGGCTCTCTGTGGCTGCTAATGATCCTTGTAGCTTGTGATGCAAAAAAGGGAATAATCCCCCCCCTCCCACACACACACTTTTAGGTACACTATTTTCCGGCAGTAGCTGTTGTGCATGTGCTGTGAATGCATGCAACACCCCCCCACAATAGCTGCACTCCTTTAAAAAAAAAAAAAATGATAGCCAGCAGCCCTGCCCACCGATCAACTGAGTCTCAGGTGCCCCCCTGCTCTGCTGGCATGTCTGTGTGGCCCTACCTCCATCCAAATGACTTGGATTTAGATGTTTTCAGCTTGGCCTTTTTTTTTTTTTAAATATTAGCCAAAAATGTTAGATATCCTAAGGGTCAAAATGTCTAAATAGGTAATTAAAAAAAAAAGATAAACATCTAGCTGTTTCGTAAATGGACGTCTTCACCCGATTTTTGGATGCATTTCTCAAGATGTTCAAATCGGATGTAGACACACTATCGAAAATGGCTTTCACTTATATACTGTATATCTATATTCCTGGATATCTCATGAGACACTTAGAAAAAAAGCAACAGTTGTTACTGCTTCGTCCTGAAGTAATACAATGGGAGCTTTATTCCATCTTACTTTTCTATGTAAATGTATAGTGAGATATCAATCTGCTAAATGTATTTTTGAGGAACTTTCTCACTTGGAATTTTTTATTTGGCAACCAAAGCAGTAGGGTGGTCCAAAAATATAAAGTTCATGGGACATGACTTCCACAAGTCTATTTTTGTTTTATGTCTGGCCACTGTTAATTGTGCCAAATTGTAAGACTTTTGGTGAATTGTGAACAAATGCACATGGAAAGAAATTAAAGTACATGGAGGGGCATTTTCAATAGCATATCTAAGTCCTACTTTGGACGTTTCTTGCATAATGTCCAAAGTTGGGGATGGACAAATGCCCGTTTTTGAAAAAGAGATGAGACTGCTAGACGTCCCCCCCAATTTTTTTCGTTTTTTAATTGCCTATTTAAGACATCCAACCTTAGGACATTTAACTTTTTTGGCATTTTCGACCAAAAAAATGTCCAAGTTCAAAACGTCCAAATTCAGACCATTTGGACTTGGAGGGGCCAACATTGAAATGGACTGGCCACACAGACATACCAACAGAGAAGTGTAGTCACTTTCGGTTACTGTGGTCACCTCCATTTGCCAAGTGGTTACTTCTGGTTACGTTGGTCACTTCTGCTCACTCTTGTCACCACCAATCACTCTGGTACTCTCATGAGTACCCTTGAGCCCACTCTGGCCCCCCATAGGTCAAAGTCCTTGGCCACAAGCTGGCCATGTCAGGATCCTTTTGGCTTACCGAGGGTTAAACAAATGCCAGCATTCATTCCCTCAAGGGTCACCAGAGAGCACAGGGAGTCTTGTTTTCTAACCCCTTTTCTTCACAGGATGAGCAGCGAACTTCCAGGTATCTTTGTAGTATCCATATAGAAATCTGTATAAAAATGAGTTTCATCAATAATATCTGTTCCCGACTTTAAACTCATGCTGAGGCCTTCTTCTTTAAATTTGGGGTTTCTAGTGACAGGTGTCATCCACCCCACTCCACCACCCCCCCCGGACCAAGCATTTAAGTGAAGGTTTTCCCCACCTTGTTCTGCTCTCTGCCATATAACTATACCATTTGCTATACTAACACAGTCCTTCTTCAGGTTGGGCAAAAAGGCAATTTTTCCTACTGTGGTTGGTTAACCTGCACAATTTATACTTCTTCCTTGTTCGGAAACTGCTTTTTCATGTTTTTTGTGGCTGAGCTTTCTTTCTGAGAGGAGCTAAGAGCCAGTTGAGCCTTCTTCCTTTTTAGGGCTTCATTTGAGCTTCTCTGCAGTTTCTGCCAAGGAGAAGTCTGTGTAGGAGATTTCTTTCTGCTCAAGGCAAAGGAAGATGTTTTTAGTACTTGATTTCTGGTTTGGAGGATTATCTGGTTTTTGACCCTTTACAACAGGTGTGTCAAACTCAAATACACAGTGGGCCAAAATTAAAAACTTGGACAAAGTCACGGGCCAACGTTGATATTTATTGAAAAAATGTCTACATTTGAGGAAGTTTTTCCTTCTCATCAGATATAACGATGAATAGTGCACAGATGATGAATGTAGGCCACGCTCAATATGGTGAGAGGGAAAAAGAGGTAGGGGGGCAAAAAAGCTGAGCTAAACTTAAAACGAAAAAACTACAAAGGGATTAAAACCAAAAAGGGATGAAATAAAATACCATGTGAATTAGCACCAAATGTTTGAAAATGCTTAAAATATAAAAATAATAAAAAACATTACGTGAAGCAGAGAAAACGAATAGGAATATGGAAAAACACTAGCACTGGAAAAGAATGAGTACCAGAAAACAAAATGCCAAAATTAGAACGTGATCAAAAGACTATATACAACAAGGGATTAAAAAGAAAAAAATTCAATACTACCAAAAATCAATTGCAGAAGAGTTCGGTGCTACTGCAACACAGTGTGAGACTGTGAAGAGAGCTGGAGAATGCTGTGGGAACTTGTAAAAATGTCAAATGTGATGACGTGCCTAATGGGGACGTGAGCCAATTGGGTCAAAAAACTGCCTACTGGTGGGCCAGCTCTAGTAGACATTTGGTATTTTCTCGTGGCCAAATATAATTACACTGCGGGCCAGATTTAGTCCATGGGCCTGAGTTGACACTCCTGCTTTACAGGCTCCTTAGGGCCTAATAGGGCACACATCCCCTCTTCTCAGGGTTACCTGACCTAGATATCTCCCTGTGAAAGAGCATTCCATGAGAGGGAAGGGAATGGGGGACTTGTATACCACCTTTTTGTCACTTTGGCATTTCAAAGCTGACATTCAAAGCGATGGGCACTGAAGAATTACTTGACTTGCCCAGGGTCACAAGAAGCAACACTGGGATTTGATGTCGCAACTACTGAGTGCAGAGGCAGCAGGATCAACCAGTGAGCCACAGCCCTTCCTCTTAAATCCCATTTAAAGTGCTCCTCTTCCCCACACTTATAACACCTAAGAGAGCCATGGGTTGGTAGAGGGTCTAAACCCTAAATGTTTTCCTTTTCCTTTCCATTCTCCCTGAAAAGGGCTGGATCCTGGGTGCCCTGTAAGTCCCTTCCTCTAGGGCTCTCCCCCCTAGAAAGTAACTGTACGAGGTAAGTGACCTTTTCCCAATATTTTCCCAGGGTCTCATTTCCACTCTCCTTTCTGCTTCCAAATAATGTTCTGCTAGCTCAGTTGTCTTGGCGAGGGAAGAGGAGGCCTGCTTGGAGACCCACATCCATAAATGGGTTGTAAGCACATTTAAGAATTGCTCCAGCACCACTTGGTTGAACACCTCGAGGGTGGATTGTTGCTTGGGTCTTAGCCACCGAGTGGCCCAATTCAGCAAAGTTTGAGCTACTGCTCTTGGCTGTTCTCCACTCTGGAACCCTCAGTTTCTAAATTTCTTCTGATACAGGCCTTTGACAGTCTTGTATGGCTGCCTTCACTTCACCATAGTCTAAGACTTTAGTCTCATCTAATGCTCTGTAGATGGTCTGAGCCTCTCCTGTCAGATAAGGTGCAAAATGTGTGGTCTACTGGTCAACTGGCCATTAGGTAACTATTGCTATTTGCTCAAAAGTATTCAAGTAAGCCTCAGGGTCATCTTCTGCTCTCAACTTAGTCAAGACTAATCTAATCTACTCTCTGATTTTTTATACCGATTCATCCAAACAGAAGGGCTCGACTCAGTTAACAAAATATTAATAAAATTATTCAGGAGATTAGAACAGAAACTATATATTTTAGGCCAGAATTTTATCTTTTATGACTGATTATTTGAAAAAGAAGGATCATTAGAAAATTTCTGAAATAAATATGTCTTCAGTACTTTACAAAAAGTGGGTAGATGAGAGAGAACTCTAATTATAGAATGAAGGCCAATCCAAACTTTTACGACTACAAAAGAAAATGATCGGCAAAAATTGGCCATAGTTTTTATTCCTTTAACAGTGGGAAAGCCAAGAGCTCCTAGAATTAGAGATTTCTTATGAATTAAATGAGACAGGAACCAAAGGAGAAAAAATACTATATAGGATTTTGAAAATTACAGTTGCAAATTTAAATGTCTTAGTCCAATTCCCTGAGTCCATTTGGTGCAACTCCGGTCTACCTCCCTCCTCTGGTAGTCTTTGGGTTGCTGTCTGTTGGACACCATCTGCAAGATGTCATAATTCCTTTACTTAGGCCACTAATAACTAATATTAGTAGCTGTATTTTGCCAGAGTTGATCTAAAGTCTATGCAAAATTTCATTTCATTGTTTCTTTCTGGCTTTGTAAATGCTTGGATAGCCACTTCAGGACTGTCTCGAAAGCTATCTTCCTGTCTCTCTCTCTCTCTCCCTCTAGTGGTTTCTGGATCCCACCACTGCCACAAATTGTTGAAAATTCACTTCCAAATTACTGTGGTTGCCTCTGCTTGCCAAGCGGTTACTTCCACTCACTTCCAGTCATTGTGGTTACCTCCAGATTCCAAGCATTTACTTCCAGTCACTTTGATCACTTCCAGTCACTCTAGTCACCACTAGTCACTTCTGGTCCTCTCTTGGACTCCCTGATCACTCTGAGTATCCTTGGGCCTGCTCTGGTTCCCCACAGGGCAAAGTCTTTGGCCATATGCTGGCCACATCAGGATCCTTTTGGCTTACCAAGGGTTAGGCAAATGCCAGCATTCATCTTCTCGAGGGTCACCTGAGAGATCCTAACAAGCTCTTCCTTTTCAGGTTACTAGCTGACTCTCCTGCTCTCCCCTTCCAGCCAAGCCCTGCTCTTGCCGCCCCGACTCTCCTGCTCTCTGCTGCCCTTTCCCGCAGTGCAGCCCCGCTTTAAAACCAAGGGCTCGCACTGCAGGGAAGGGCGGCAGAGAGCATGAGAGTCGGGGCGGCATCTGCATTACTATAGTGGTCGCCGATCTTGCTTCCACTGACGCTGCTTTGGACACAACAAATGTGCTCCCATTACCCTGCTGCCGCTGTTGCAGTGACCACCGAGGACCCCTTCTGATTATTAATATGCCAAGCAAGCATATGGGGCCAGATCCAAAAAATCTGGCTGCTTCTTAAGACAGCTTTCAAGACGCTGCACTGCAATACTTTTTTTCTCTCCCTGAAGATTACTGTTCTTGCTTTTCTTTAGCGTTGTCTGCTGTTTTTTTGCAAATTCTATGGAAGAGGCAGAGAGCTGGGATTTCAGGCCAAGGACAGTGGGAAAGGACGTTTGCAACTGGTCCCCAGCAGTTGCTTCTTGTGTTGATCCAGCCTAGTCAGTTTCAAAAATTTATTTGGTGAATTGCGTCCCTGCATTCCCCTCATTTGCATGCATGGATCGGGATCGGAATCGGATCGGCACAGAGGTAAGTGAATCGGGCCGGAGTAAAATCGGGTCACAAAGGGGTTGCAAACCGATCAGTTTGCTTTGTGAATCTAGCTCTATGTTTGAAAACAAATTGCTTTACTATTCTGTCCAATATGCACAATTCTACTTTTGTATTGCTTCTTGTTCTCATACAATCCTTTTACATGAAGAAGAGAATATTCAAAACTCACCAATTTCTCACGCATTCATATCAGTTAGCTTAGAAATAATACTGTATATTTTTTGTACCATCAAAATGTCAGTATTTATCCAGTCTGTTTTGGAACATTTGCTCAACTCCTCATAAGTCCAATTTTTTTTCAAATTGTACAAGATGAGCATGACATTTTTTTCTTTCTTTGTTAATATTAATATATCTTTACAAAGAAAGAAAAGACACCAACTATACCACTTGAAATGATCACATAAAGAAAAACATTGCAAGCATTCAGCTCACATACCTTCACATACTTTGGGAAGGAAGTGGAATAAAACAAAAATAAAAATAAGAAAAAGGAATGAAGCCAATGCCTCACTTCATGACACGAGAATTACTTCAAAACATTGCTTACTATTATCACCTCCATAACTAATTGGGCAGAAATAATAATTTTAATATAATTTCTAGCTATTTTCCTTTATTAGCTATAAAGAACTCTTAACTGTTGTGGTTCATTAAACACAAATTGATTCTCAGACTGTATAATTAAAACTTACAGGGAAATTGAAGATAAAAAGAAACACACACTGAAATCACCTGAGGTTCCAGAGTCAAAAAGGCTTTCTATCTAAGCTCTGTACCTTTGACCACAAAAGGCAACTGAAAATAAGCCTTCATTATAACACTCTTATCACGTTCAGACACTAGTGAGATCAGAAGGGTTGCCCTATTCGGAGAAAAACCCTGCGAGGTCCCTAAAAATTCTGTAAGATTTAAACTCGATTCCTAAACTATTACATCCAGAACCCCTCTGGAGCCTTAGTAACCACACTCATTCATAGGTAATAAATCTTTTGAGATATCAATTAGACAGTTTTAATATCTCAGCAAATATTTTTAAGCAAAATCTCAGGAGAGTTACCCCCAAATTCTATAAATGGCTCCTAAAGTTGTGCACATAGCCCATGTATGTTTACAACATAATTATCCTATCGGTGCCAATAATTGGCAAATAACACCTTGTAATTGATGCTAAGTGACACTAATTAAAAGTTACACACACAACTTGCAAAGTGAAATTCTGCACCAGTAGCACTGTGTAAATTTGAAAAAGGGGGGGGGGGGGGAGTTGGCCAGGGTGGATCAGAGCATTCCTAAAAATTAGGTGCACTTTTATAAAATAAGCCCCATGCACGCATAAATTTTGCCTGTGCCTAAATAATGCAGCAGCACTAACCTTTATAAGTAGCCCACTGCACTTGCAGGCAATTTCCTACCCGCAGTTGCCATGCAGGACTAGATCAGTCTAGTATAATAACTGACAGAACACAAATCCAAGAAGAAGTGGGCGGGACAATGTCTTCCTACTGTTCTCAGAGAATACCTGCTACAGGTAAGTAAACCTGTTTTCTCTGAACATAAGCAGGATCATATCTCCACAATGACGGGAATCCATAGCTACCAGGCTGTTCTAAATAAAATAAGGGGAAAAAAAAAGATCTGTGACAGAGAATGCTAATTTGTTTTGGGAATTTTCTCTCTTTTTCTACTTTTTTTTTTTTTTAAACAGCCTGGAACAGAAACAAATGGGCCTAGGAGGAAGGAGGTTGATTCTAGACCCCAAACAGATTTTTAATGACTATTTGACCAAGCTGGCTGTTGCATTGAGAATCTTGTTCAAGACAGTAGTGAAAGGTGAATATGTGGGTAGCGGGTCATGTTGCATCTCTGCAAATTTCCTCTATGGAGTCTGACCTCAAGTGAGCTACTAATGCAATCATGGCTCTTACATTACAAGCCATGACATGACCCTCCAAGGTCGAGTTAACCTCTGCATAAATAAAGGAAAGGTCTGCAAGGCAGAGTATGTTTACTAATGACAGCACCCATCTTAATGGGATAAAAGAAACAATAACTTGGGGGGGAAAGGGGGTTGTCTATGGGTTTTAGTCCACTCCAGATAGAAGGCCAAGGTTTTCTTACAGTCCAGAATATACAGTGCTCTTTTACCAGGACAGTCTTGGGAAAAATGCTGGCAGAACAATTGACTGGTTAAGATGGAATTCTAACATTACTTTGGGAAGGAACTTAGGATTCACATACTAAACCACTCTGTTGTAAAATTTTGTATAATGTGGATTAGCTATTAAGGCTTGGAGCTCACTGGCCCTGCATGCTGAAACTGTATGACTTCCTAGTGGAATAATTTTTGGATACAAGAAAAACTCAGGAGACACACTCAGACAGGTTTAAAGAACCTACTTCTAACATCTCAATATCCAAGTCGTGAGAGCTAGAGATTGGAGGCTGGGATAGTATAAGAGGGACTCTTCATTTTGAGTGTTAAGGGTCAGAAAACATTCCAGTCTCCACAGATCCTTTTGAGACTATGTGTTGTTCTGCCTGGCAGTTGTTTTCCCCTGCACAGTACCATCCCCTTGAGAGATGATCCAATGTCACATCCCAATTGTTTCCTGATGTAGGAGGTACAAATCTTTGCTTCCCTATTTACTGACACAACATAAAATTGAATTTGTAGACCGCTATACACCAAAGAGTTTGATGAGGTTAACAATTCAAATAAGCTGAATATCCTCAGCACAAATACAATAAAAACAAATACAATATTGGTTACTCTTTCATAAATTTACAATACAAACAAGTTTTTAAACTATGTCTGAAATGCATATAAGATGTAAATGATCATACAATTTGGAGTAACTCAGGGCCCAAATGAACTGCTTGAAAAGATAGTAATTTTTCTACATACAACCTCCGAGATCTACTTTTCAGAGAAGAAAATGAAAAAACAATGTTATTATGCAAAGCATGAGAAGGGGCTGCAAAATTAAACAATTCCATCAAATAATTTGGTAACAAACCATGCAATGCTTTATACATAAGGCAGCCAAATTGAAACAATGAAGCCAATGAATCTGAATGTAATAAAATGAAACATGGTCGGAGGAGCTTATCCAAGATGGCGGCGTGAGCTCAGCAGGGAAACGCCGTTGTGGTCTTTTTTGAAAATTTTCTTCCTTTGGCCTGATGGTAAAGAGAAAATCAAAGGTTCGGGTTTTCCCGGACGAATCAGCTGTCATACCGTGCCACTGGACCTCTTCGTTGAGTGAAGCTCCCGAACAACATATGCGGAGGATCAAACTTCGGCTGGAGAGGGCACACAAGCTGAGGCGTGCAAATTCTCTTTCGAGGGAGCCACCTTATCCCCGGATGAGTGGAGCCCGCCGACTCGCCCTGAGGTATTGGAGGAGCTGTTTTTGGCTAGACCAACCCGGGACACCCTTCTGCCGGCCCAATAGGACAGAATGGCTGTCCATGAAAGGAAGCTGGAGGAGCTTTCTTTAACATCAACACAGCCGGCAGGGAGTCTGGAACAAGCTCAAGAAAATTTAATGATTTCTGCTGCAGCAAAACGTACTTTGGTTTCTACTGCAGGGCCCAGAACTGAGATTGCCCCTTTGATTAGATCCAAGGTCTTTATCATGGAATCATTATGGGAGGCAATATCTAGCTTACAAATCTCTTTGGGAAATCAAATTCAGCAACTTTCCTCAAAGTGTACCATGGTGTTATCAGAAAATTTGGAGTTTAAGACTAAAGTACTGAATTTGGAAAATAAAGCGGAAGATGTGAACACTAGGATAAAGACTCTGGAGGCCCAGGCTTTGACCTGGGTCAGAGATAGTACAACTTTGCACTTTAAATAAGAAATGGTGGAAAATTCTATTAGGAGAAATAATCTCCGGATTATTAATTTCCCAAAAATATTTCTGACAACTGCTTTAGTAATGTTTAAAAGATATTTGAATTAGAAAATGTGGACTCTAATTTAGGTTGTTTTGATAAACTCAATGTAATACTTTACAAGCTGTCTCGGTATCTGCTGTTAAAGATTCTACAGTGATACATTCTAAAATTGAATCTATGGAGAATATGAATAGAGTAAAAAATCTCCGCTTAGTCAATTTTCCAGTAACTCATCTATTGTCACCTGAAATTTTATTAAGGAAGTTTTTCAAAAGAGTACTGGGAGTGGCCAATGCAGAGAATTTTCCAATAAATAATTATTATTATATTCCTCCTAAAAAAATTGAATCTGCCGAGGAGGTGGACCATCTGGCCACACCAGAAGTAAATTTGACTGAATTTCTGGAAGATACACAGGATGTGATACAGAGTCGGTCCACCCTGGTGATAACATGCATGAACGAGATAGATAAGATGTTATTAATTAAACTTTACTTCAAAAATAGGTTAATGAAATTCTGTGGGGATTTAGTCAGGATTTTTCCGGATGTCTCTAGGACCACTCAATTGAGAAGGAAAGAATTTCTGAAATTGAAGGCTAGAGTTTTGGCCCTAGAGGCATCTTTCTACCTGAAATTTCCTTGTAAATGTCTGGTTAAGTTACAAGAAATTGAGTATGCCTTTTGGGATCCTATACAACTACAACAATTTTTAGTTGCGAGAGAACAGAAATGAGTTTGTTTCATCTGCTGAGAATAAGAGGAGAAATTAAATTAATATCCCACTTAGTAAGGAATGATTCAAGGTTGTTTAGTACGAACCGAGAATTATTGTCCTTTAGTTTTTCTTGAATTTATTTGATTAGAAATAGTAACATGTTCTCCCCATTAATGTGGGCTTAAAAGGAATTATGTATGTATGATTTGATTATGTATTGTTTTGTGTGATTTTTCCTTTTTTCCTTTGGAATTATTGGATATTGTAATGTATTCAAAATTATAATAATAAAAAAAAAGATATTTGAATGAAGTTCTTAAGGTACCAGAGACCTCATACTCATCTATCTCCAAAATATATTATTCACCTAGACGCATTAAAGCTCAAAGTCCTATAAAAAGGAAAAGCAATATTTGAAGGAGGGAGGTAACGTCACTAACCTCGATGGCGGGCTGAGGAAGGAGTGCTGATCTCAGTGACTCTGAACCCCCTCTATGTGAAGCTTAAGCAATATGGAAAACAAAAAATAAAAAGCAAAAGCAATATTTGAAGATTCTATAGAGAACTGGGAGAAAAAATACCAGCGGAAAAAAACCACAAGGAGAATCGCTCTCAGGAAGGAGGGCAGGAGAGAGGTAGCCTCCAGCGGGAATCGGGAGCCGCCCACGAGATGCCATGCAAGTTGGGTGAGTGGCTCTGCCCCGGATGAGACATGGTGATCCAGAGGTTTTGGCCATGAAGGAAGAACTCCAGCAGTGGGCCCTGGAAATAAAGAGCGAAGTGGCTGCGGTGAAGGGGAACATTAAAGACGCTGTAAATGAAATAAGGCAAGATTTGGCGGACCTATTGGGGCAAGTGGAGGAAACTGAGCAGTGAGTTGGTGAGCAAAATACACTGTTGAAAACAAAAGGTGGCCAGGTGGGGGACACCCAAAAACAACTGAAAGACTGTGTAAATCGTATAGAAGACTTGGAGAATAGATCCCGGTGGCAGAATTTGAGGATATGAGGGGTCCCTGACACCGAGGTATATAAAGATGTTGTGAAAGTGGTGCAGGAAATATTTGCCTTTATGTTAACATCTGAGAGCACAGAAGAAACCTCCCTAGCCACAGTGAAAATAGACGGGGCCCATAGGCTGGCAGGTTCCACAATGTCTGAAAAGCCTCGGGATATAATTGTATGCTTGCATAATTTTGTGAATAAAGAGCAATTGACCCGTAAGGCCAGAGAACTGGATACGGTAACCTGGCAGACTTATAACATTGAGATATTTCAGGATTTATCTGCTATCACTCTACAAAAGAGGAGGGAATTTCGCCCAATTCTTACAATGTTAAAACAGAAAAACTTGCGTTATAAATGTCTGTTTCCTTTTGGCCTTCTGATAACAATCAATGGTACTCATAAGAAAGTTGTTACTGTGACTGAAGCAGAGGATTATTTAATTAAGGAGGGTCTGAAGGAATCAATTGGGCCAGCTACTGGATCAACAAGCTTTACAAAAATTGGAAAAGTATTGTTGGCAGGAGACTACCGCTAGATCCAAGAAAAGGCAACAGGAGGAACAACAATTGGAACCGGGGCAGGAAACTAAGGGCGCTTTGGCCCCTGCTTGATGGTTAGATTGGTCCAGGACTAAGGACTATGATACAAAGCATTTGATTGAAATTAAGGAGATGATAAGTTCTTTGAGTAGTATGGATGAAGTAATGAATGTGACTGGATATGGATGTGAAGGGTAAGACTGGGATGGGTGAATGTTGAAAGGGAGGGGGGAGAAGCTTGAAGTTTGAAAAATTATATGGAGGTGGGTGAGAGAATCACACGAAGTCTTGGAGGAAGGGATGGAAGGAAGAAGGGGAAGTGGGGGCGGGGGGGAAGGGGAGAGTGGATGGGATTGGGAAGAGGGGAGGGGCTGGGGAATTAAGGAAGCCTGGGGATGAAATTGTAAGATCTATAAGGATAGGATAACTAAAGAGAACGAAATGAAAAGGTTACTAAAGGAATGAATGGAAATAAGATAAGGTTGGGAAGTTTAAATGTGAACGGTCTTAATATACCTCAAAAATGCCAATTGTTATTAAAGGAGATGAAAAGGCTGAATTATGGTATTTGTTATGTACAAGAAACACATTTACAAAAAATGTGAGAAAGGATGATTTATTTTAAAGATTATCCGGTGCAAATTTTGGCTTCTAATAAGAAGGAAAAAAAGAAAGCAGGGGTGGGGATATTATTTGATAAAAAATTTAAAGTCCTTATGAAGGATGATGAAGGGAGATGGATTATATGGGTTAAGGAGTTGAATGGGGAAAAGGTGACATTGGTGAACTTGTATGCTCCTAATATTAACCAAGGGAAATTTTTTAAAAAACCTTTGAGTATAATTTTGAAAAATCAAGAAGGATTACTATTGGTGGGAGGGGATTTTAATTTGGATCCTCATTGGGATTCTACGAGTAATAAAGATGATAGAACTAAAAAGATAGGAAACAACTAAAAAAATTTTTAGAAGTATTAAATTTACTGGATGGATGGCAGATATGACATACACTAGGAAAAGATTATATCTATTATTCTTCCCCTCATAAAGTTTATTCCCGTATTAATATGATCTGTTTGGATAACATGTTGGGAGGTAAATTAATAGATGCTAAAATAGAGGAAACCAGCTGGGCAGATCATGCCCCAATATGGATGGATTTAGCATGGGGACATTTTAAGATATTTTTGTTTTTATTTTTTAATAATTGTATTTCCCTAGACAAACTGAGGGAATAAAGCTAAGTAAGCTAATCACTCTTGTTTAAAATTCTGTAGTGGGCCAGGGGGAGGGGGGGAGGCCTAAAGCCCTCAGCTGGCAAGGGCCCTAGATAATAGCCCATTCAGTGAGATAACACTATGCGCTGAAGCGCAGAACAAGAAGACTCCTGTGGGATCTCCTTCTTCAGTAGTAAAAGTAACTAGGTAAGTAGGCTAGGCACCTGGGCCAATCAGGCTTTAGGATTAGTGGGGATGGGCGGACCCGCTATGCCTAAGGCCTGATTGGTCCAGGCTTCTAGAGCCTGGGCCAATCAGGCCTTAGATTTAGCGGGGATGGCCGGGAAGGGGCGGGCCCATCTCATTTCCATGAGGCGGGCCCGTCGGCTGGACGGCAACAAGACCCGTCCAGCCGACCAACATGTAAAGGTTAGTTGGGGGAGGGAGGTTAGTTTGGGGGGGGTCATCGGGCTTTCCGGCAGGAGGATTGGGCATCCTCCTGCCAGCAATTACCAGTTTGGGGGGAGGGGAGTTCCAGGGGGGTTCCGGCAGGAGGATTGGGCATCCTCCTGTTGGCGATGGGACAGGCGGCCGCGACCGCGGCCACTATACATATTGCAGCAGGGAGATCCCTTGTTGCCATAAGTATAGCGGCCGCGTCTAATTTAACCCGATTCTCTAACCGGCGTCTGAACCATGGACGCTGGTTACAGAATCGGGGTTTAGTGTAGGACCGATTTTGTATAGGACACCTCTCCTGGGCGTCCTATACAGAATCAGGGCCTATCTGAATAGCTACATTATGAAGACAAATGTTCTGGCTGTCCTGTGTAAGAAATATGAAATCAAATGCTCCTTGAATGGAAGTTGATATGAGGAAACAATTTGTAACCACTATTCAATTAAAGTTAGTACAATGACTGTTCATAAAACATACATGAAATAATTAGTCTGGATGGTTCTTAATTTAAAGGATGTTAAACAGCTTGTAGACATCTGGTAGCAAGCTGAAATGGGCCATTCAAAATTTATCTAACTAAATTAAGGTGGGGGGAGAAGCTGTTTCTCCTCCTGAATCGACATGTCACTTGATAACTAAACGGACTTAGTAGGCTTGCCTGGGAATCCTAAGCTGTCAGTAGTGAATATGCAAAGGGCCAGCAAATTAAATCAACCTGCCAAAATGTCAATTTCAAGCCTCATGACTGCATGAAAATAGCATCAGCGGAAGAAATCAAGCATTACCTTCTTTTTGGTTTCCTGGCACCTATTCAAAAACTCATACAGTTGTAGCTAATTTCACATGCAAATTTCAGTCAATAAGCTCAGAACAAGACCTCCCAAGGTATTTCAAAGGATCTGACAGCATTTTTTTGAATACCAAATCAACAGTAGTGAAATTCAATCTCCAATTGCTACTGCTTTAAATATGCAGTGTCCCTTCCATAGAACCAAATTAATGAGTCGTACCTTCCTTCACTTATATCCTCCCAGCCATCCTTACTGAAATTCTCAAACACATTTCGCATAACCTTGATAGACTGATTAAGAAAAGCTTGGTGACATCTCAGAGCGCTCCATTTCTTTTTTGCTTTCAATTTAACCTTGGTATTTGTTGTCTTACAGTTACGCTGGCCATAGTTTTGGACTCCAGTAGGCAGGGCAGTCACTTTCCCAGTTTCATCCAGCATGAGCTGCAAGTTCTTCACTTGCTTCAGCAGCTCCTCATTATCATTTCTCAAACTGCTGGTTTCTACCACTTGTCTCTTCATAGAGCTGATGTCTCTCTTCAGCTCATTGGTTATTAGCTCTAGCTCAACTGTAGTAGTTTTTACATCTTGATTCTCTTTCATTAATTCCTCTAATTTTTGTTGTTTTGTTTCTAAATCTTCTGTAAGTTGTTTTAGAGATTGCTTCAGAGACTTCTTGTCTTTAACTAGTTCTTGATTTTCTTCTTTAAACTTTATTGATTCTCTTTCAACATCATTCAGTTTCCTTTCCAAGTGGCTAACCTAAATAAAAATTAATTAAGAAATGAAAAATTTTGCATTTTTTTCCACTGAATATACATCAAATTCTGAAGTGAAAATGGTATAGACTTTTACATTAAAATAATAGATGTTTCATATTATCATGATAGCAATGGGCCTAAAAACACTTTTTTATTAATGTATAATTTTCACTCACTAGTTTTACAAAATCCTTTGGGCCCTATGTTCAAACAAAGTTGAGCTCCTAAATTTATGCTCCTAAGCTAGGCTCCTAAATTTGTCTCCTATGTTTTCAGCTGGAATGCTTTCTTAATTTAAGAGCTTGAAACTTATGCTGCTAAAATCAGGTCTGTCATTCATTTTCCTAGATTTAAAAGCCTAATTTATGAGCCTACTGCTGAAAATCTGTGCTATGCCTCTAACTTCTATCTCTGCCCTAAATCTACCCCTCTGGCCACCAACTTTTTTGTGTTTCTAAATGTAGAAGTCTAGTGCAATTTTGAATATAAATTTAAGCACTCAGCCTTAGTAAATTTTAAAAGAGACTAATTTAGGAGCATAAATTGTAAGGAGAACTTTTTACAAAGCTGTGGTGGTGATTCTCCCATAGCAAATGCCCATTCAACTTCTATGGGTTTCGGTGCATTTACTATGGGAAAATTGCTACCATGGCTATGTAAAGGGGGCCCTAAATGCTGCACATCCTATTTTATACACATGGGCCATGTGGCACTTAGTGCACACTAATGTCCATTGGTGCTTGCTAATTTTTAGTAAAATGGCCCCAAAGAAGAGAATGACACAGTGACTGTTACTTGCCAAATTAGGAACGTAAAAACCTGGTCACAGTGGGTACGGGGACAAGGCCATTCACCGCCCCATGGATTTAATTGAGGGAACGTGCGCAAAATCTCTGATCGCACAGTCCAGCAGCCCCCTCCCTCCTTCCTCCCAATCATGGTCCGGGCATCTCTCTCCCTCCTTCCTTTCTCATTACCTTCACTGGCGATTTTTATTTTTTCTCTCAACAAGCAGCAGGAGCCTTGAAGTCACGTGCGGCTGCTGGAAAGTTCTCCTTGGACGCAACTTCCTATTTCCAGTTGCGTCAGAGGAGAACTTTCTGGCAGCTGCACGCAACTTCAATGCTCTGGCTGCTTGTTGAGAGAAAAATAAAAATCACCAGCGAAGGTAGGGGGAAGGAAGGGAGGGAGATGCTTGGACTGTGGGGAACGGGAGGGATGAGGCAGCTAGACCACCCGAAAGGAAGTGGAGAGAGAGGGAGGGTGAGAGGAACAGACGCTGAAGGGAAATGGGGAAGAGAGAGTGGGGAGAAAATGCTGAAGGGAAATAGGGAAGAGAGAGTGGGGAGAAGACGCTGAAGGAAAGTGGGTAGAAGAGAGTTGAACAGACACTGAAGGGAACTGGATGGAAGAAGGGGATAAAGAAAAAAAAGGCACATGCTGGATTGGGGAGACAGATACCAGATTTGAGGGGAGGAAAGGAGGAGAGAGATGCTAAAAACCACCTGGGGGAAGGAAGGAAAGATCGAAGGAAAGAAGACAGAGATGCCAGATTATGGGGGGAGTGGAGGAAAGAAGACAGGTGCCAGACCAATGTTGAGTGTGGGGTGGGGGGGTGGAGGGAGAGATGGAAAGGAGAGGCACAGTAACAGAGCAGATATCATATGGAAGAAGCAGAGAGAAGGCAGACAGTGGATGGAAGGAATTGAATGAGCCTTGTGTGGAAGGGGTCAGATGGTTTGCGAAGATGAGGCGGGGATGAGGACCAAGCTCGCAGGGATGGGGATTAGCTCACGTCGACGGGGACAAATTTTTTTCCCCGTGTCATTCTCTACCCCAGAGTTAATAACATAAATCCTTTGAATATCTGGTCTTTTAGTTTCTGAAATGTGGCAAGTGCTGTCAATGCCAATTCTTATCAATATTCTAAATTTTAGAAAATTCAGCAGTTTCTTTCTAGATCAGTGTCTTGCAAACTTTGTCAAGCTGTTGCATACTAAACGTAGTTGCCATGGTTTGAGGCATCTGGAAGTGCACGGATGTCAACGTGATGATGTCATGCACATGTGTGATGTCATTGCGTTAACATCCTCACATGCATGAAGGACCTCCAGATGGGTCCTGAGCTGGCAGTGGGGGCTGCTGGCAGGTAAGACACGTGGAGAGAAGGAGAAGTGCTGATGCTGGCTGATTGCCTACAGGATGTGCCTCTCGCTGCGAGAGGCACGTCCTGTAGGCAGTCAGCCCCAGTGCCTCTCCGCCTCCCTGGCGTCTCACAGCACACCTGAAATCTCAGGAGGCACAGCATACCGTTTGTGATACACTGTCCTAAATAATACCAACAAATATAGGTTGAAATATTCAATTACAAACATTCCTCAGACCTTATAATTTTGGATTGTTAAATTCTTCTGATTATCATTGTCCTTCACTGGTCTGTGGTGCCATGAGCCCACTTTCAAAACTATCTGAGGTCTTTCCCCTTGAATTATGTTTCTTTCTCAGTTCATTCAGCTCAACCGGTGTATGGACATTTCATCACTGAGACAGTTCATTAGCAAGCCAATTCTGAACATGACATTTCATCATATGACTTTTCAACAGAGATTTTTCATCATGTGACACTTCATTAACAAGGCATTTATCTGAGACTCAAAAGTCAATTTAGAATCTAAAACAATGTCCAAATTTTGGGAGTTATTTTCTATTTTTAGAAGTTCACCTGAAGATAAAATTATTTTCTTATTTGGTATGGTTTCATAATTCCGAAACCAAAGTATCTTTGTTTTCAATTTTAAAATTGTGTACTAGTCCAAATACCTATTAAGGAGATATGAATTTTCAAGACTGATGTAGAGGGGCATTTTCGATATGATGTCCAAATCCAAGTCTGGAAATTTTGTGGAAGTTGCTCAAAAATCCATAATCATTTTTGAAACAGAAACACATCTATCTTTCTGTTTTGAAAATGGCCATTTCTTAGATCTCTTTTGAACCATTTTTGAAAAAACATGTCCAAAAGAAAAATGCACAAAACAAGCCATTGGGATGTAGGAGGACTGGCCACACAGACATCCTTGCAGAGCAGTGGGGTATTCATATAAAAAGGTCCAGGTACACATCTCACCAGAAAAAGGAGGATAGATTGAGCCAATCTGGGTTTTATTCTATTACTTTCAATGGAACTATACCTCAGACTTGCAGTTTGTTCTCCTTTTTCTGGAGCCATATGGTAGTCCTAACTTCATGTGCATAAAACCTGCGGCAAAGGGGTGGGGGTCATGCCAGAACAGATCTATGTCTACATATAAGCCATGCTAAAACTTCCTACGCAAAGGAAGATTAGGTTTTTACCTTAGATTATCATCTTTCTGTTAGTTCCTGTAGGATTCCATATGCTAGGTGTTCAATCCCGTCCCACAATCCAGGAGTTGCAGAAATTCAAACACTTCTGAGCAAGTGCTTCTCCTACCTTAGAGAGTGAGTTAGAGCCCCCTACAGTTCAGTCGCAAAGCCAAGCAACCATACCGGAACCAATACAAGACAAATAAGGGGGCATGGGGGAAGTTCCCTGGCAGCAAACAATTTCTGTTAAGTGCAGCTCTGCAAAATATAAAAACAAGTAACATAAAAACATAGGAACATGATGACAGATAAAGGCCAAATGGCCCATCTAGTCTGCCCATTCACATTAACCATTATTTCTTCCTCCCTCTAAGAGATTCCATTTGCCTATCCCTTCTTGTCTCCACTACTTCCTCCAGGAGACTGTTCCATATATCTACCACTCTTTCTGTAAAAGAGAATTTCCTTAGATTACTCCCGAGCCTATCACCTCTTAACTTCATTCTATGCCCTCTCATTCCAGAGCTTCCTTTCAAATGAAAGAGACTAAATTTGTGCACATTTATGTCACATAGGTATTTAAACGTCTCTATCATATCTCTCCTTTCCTCCAAAGTATACATACTGAGATTTTTAAGTCTGTCTCCATACACCTTATGATGAAGACCATTCACCATTTTAGTAGCCTTCCTCTGGACCGACTCCATCCTTTTTATATCTTTTTTTAAAGGTGCGGTCTCCAGAATTGTGCACAATTTTCTAAATGAGGTTTCACCAGAGTCTTATACAGGGGCATCAATACCTCCTTTTTCCTACTGGCCATACCTCTTCTATGCACCCTAGCATCCTTCTAGCTTTCTCCATCACCTTTTCAACATGTTTGCCCACTTTAAGATTATCAAACTTCTTATCATAGAGAACTGAGTTAAAAAAATAAATAAATAAATAAATTAGAAATGCTCAGTGAAAAGAGCCAACAAGCTTTAGGTATAGGAGCAACAGACTCCACCAGCTTGGACTTCAAGGCATCATTGCACCCCTCCTATCTACCTCTCACATAACTATATTCATGTTAACTATTCTCAATAAGATCAGTAAGGGGGCACTTTCGCCAAAACTGATAAAGATGGTACCATATAAAAAAGTTTTACATAGCTTTCGATAACTGGCTGTTCACTATGTCTGTTGCTTGCAATACTCCAACTCTTCAGCATGCCGTATACTCCCAGTGATCGTGTCATTTCAAAATTAAAACATCCATCCAAAAAATGTCCATACCAAAGAATAATCCACCACACAAAAATATCAAAAAGATAAAATCCACACAAAAAGATACTGATTCTTCAAAAGCATATCTCACAATCTTCCTTAATACTGTACGTGTTTCTCCGTTAGATGTTTGTTTCTTCAGGAGGAAGAATAACCAGTGGTCTTCAAGATTTGAATAAGCTTCATATTGAACAGGAGGCACATCCAGAACCTACTGACGGCGTCTTTTCAGTTGATTCGTCAGTGAGCTCTGGAACATTGTCAAAGGCTTTGCTAAAATCTAAATACACCACATCTAGCACACATCCTCTATCCAATTCTCTGGTCACCCAGTCAAAGAAATTGATCAGATTTGTCTGACAAGACCTACCTCTAGTGAATCCATGTTGCTTCCAGTCCTGTAATCCAAAGGATTCCAGAAACTTGACCATTCTCTGTTTTAAAAGTGTTTCCATTAATTTGCTTAACACAGAAGTCAGACTTACCGACCTGTAATTCCCTACTTCTTCCTTACTTCCGCTTTTGTGAAGAGGGACCACATCCACCCTTCTCCAGTCCTCCGGTACCACTCCTGACTCTAGAGACTCATTGAAACATCTGACTCATTGAAGCATCTGACTCTCGAGTTCTCTACTGACACCATCAAGTCCATCTGGGACCGATCCCAGCTATGTATGATCAGACAGAAATGATTTCTGTGAAAGACACTATTCTTCCAGGTCTAGGACTTGTCAACTAAGGAAGTCTGGCAACTCCCACCACATGCACAGCCAAGAGAGACATAACTCCGCCCAGCAAAACAGCATGTGAACCTCCTGGCCGATGGAAGCGCTTCTTGTGCCCCCTTGACAAATTATATATGCCACCGCTGAGGCGTTATCTGAGAACACTGGTACCACTGTTCCTTCCAGAGTGGTATGGAAGCGAGCAACACCAGGCGAATCGCCTGAAGCGCCAAACGATTGATCGACCAACACCACTGACAAAGAGACCACTGCCCCTGAATGAAGCAGTCTTCATAGTGATCACCTCAACCCGTCATAAAGAGTTAACCACTCTAAGATCCGAAGAAACTTGCCCTGGTAGAGAGCCTCACCCTGAAGCTACCAGCACAGACTTCAGCAGCATCTGAAAGGGATGACATTGTGGAGACCATCAGAAGAGAAGGGACTCCTGCAGAGGGTGCATTTGTATACTGGCCCAGGGGACCGCCTTCAAGGAGGTTGCCATGGACCTCAGCTCTTGCAGATAATGCTAGGGCATGGTAGCTGGAAGGTTCAGAAGATCTCTGATCTGCTGCTGAAGTTTCAGATTGCGTGGCTCGGGAAGAAATGCACAACTCTGCCAGGTGTCGAAGAAAAGGCTCAGATACTCCAAGGTATGAGACGGCGTCAACTGGCTGTTTGAATTTGACAATCCAACCACAGCTCTGTAGCAAAGTGATCATTGTTTCCACCATACGGGTTCACTCGTGTCAAGATGGAGCCCGGATCAATCAGTCTTCCAAGAAAGGATGGACCTGAACATCCTGCCTGCAGAAAAAACCCTACTAGAACTATCATCTTGGTGAAACTACAGGGAGCTGTTGTGAGCCCAAAGGGAAGAGCTGTGGACTGGAAATGCTGTTGCAGAACATGGAAACACAGGGTCTGGGGGGGTGGGCCTGAACCCTACCCTGAGAAACTGTGAAAAATGAGTTTATACATGTTTTACAAACCAGCCTCAAAGTTCCCATAGGAAATAATGGAGGTCTACTCAGTCATAAGTGCCTTGCCTGTTAGCTTTTTCACACAGCAGCTTAATGGAGGAAAATGATTTTCTGCCTCAGAATAACTCCAAATTGATCAAATTTGAAGATCTTCAGACTGCCAGTTGGCCAGACACTGACTGTAACCTCCACGGATCCTCTCCACGCGACCGGGGGTGGTAAATGCAGCCAGCACCCTGAAACCCGGGGGATTTTCGCTCAGGACACATACAGCCTACGCTTAAACCCCTGAGGTGGTCAGTGGGCAAGTGAACTCCCAGGGGAATGGACCCCAAGTCAAAGAATGGTGGCACATGGCAGGTTGGCTCCAAAGATCCACCAAAGTTTCTCCATGAAGCAGCAGTCTGGACTCACGGGACTGCGTCCTTTTCTCTGATAGAGGACCACCAGAAAGGGGTCTTAAGTCACTGAAGCCACCAAAAAAGACAAACTTTAAGTGAAAAAGAAAAAGAAGCCTAGCAATTCAAAAGACTTCTGCACGGATTGCTTGCAGAAATTGAAACTGTAGGGGGCACTAACTCACTCTTTAAGGTAGGAGGAGCACATGCTCAGAAAAGTGTTTGGATTTCTGCAACTCCCGGATTGTGGGAAGGGATTGAACACCTAGCATATGGAATCCGGAAGGGACGTAACAGAAAAGTGTGGCGCAGTGGTTAAAGCTACAGCCTCAGCACCCTGGGGTTGTGGGCTCAAACCCACACTGCACCTTGTGACCCTGGGCAAGTCACTTAATCCCCCCCATTGCCCCAGGTATATTAGGTATATTGTGAGCCTGCCAGGACAGAAAGGGAAAAATGCTTGAGTACTTGAATAAATTAATGTAAACCGTTCTGAGCTCCCTTGGGACAATGGTATAGAAAATTGAATAAATAAATAAATATTTAGGCGCAGAAGAAAAATGTTTTCATCACCTTTGATCTGCCACTTCATCAAGTAATAGCTCACTACCGTAGATATTTCATAAAGTGATATTTCATCATGTATTCAAGCTAAATGTATTTAAATTATATGTGTGGAAAACTTGCAGCAAATGAGGAGAGTATGCTGGTAATTGTGGCTTCTTTGTGTACCTCTCCAAAGGAAACTGATGAATGCTTTTGACCTGGAATTCCAGAGTTATATTTTTGTCTTTCAAAAGGCAGTACAATTGGCAACACTTTGCCCTCAGTTCAAATATTACACATGCAGTAGGGTTCCAAGATAAACTTGGACTACCAGAGTAGAGCTTCTACAACTTATACTTCTGTGCTGGAAGCAAAGGCTGGAGAGCTTCTCTTCTCTGGGCCTCCCTGATTGATCTGTGCTGAAAGGTTTTGTCCTGCCTTGATCATGTCCTCCCTGCTCAGTACCTGCTGAGTCATCTCTTCCCTACTCTATGGCCTGTCTTTTAAGGTTGCTCTAAAACTATGAAGGAGTGCTGTAAAAGGGGAAGCGGTAATTTCCTATAGACTCCCTCACAGTCATAGAAACATAGAAATAGACGGCAGATAAGGGCCCACGGCCCATCTAGTCTGCCCACCTTAATGTCCCTCCCCTACCTTTGCCCTGTGAATAGATCCCATGTGCCGATCCCATTTGGCCTTAAAATCAGGCACGCTGCTGGCCTCAATCACCTGTAGTGGAAGACTATTCCAGCGATCAACCACTCTTTCAGTGAAAAAGAATTTCCTGGTGTCACCTCGTAGTTTCCCGCCCCTGATTTTCAACGGATGCCCTCTTGTCCCTTGGGACCATGTGGGACCCTTGAAAAAGAAGATATCTTCCTCCGCCTCGATGCGGCCCGTAAGATACTTGAACGTCTCGATCATGTCCCCCCTCTCTCTGCGCTCCTCGAGCGAGTATAGCTGTAATTTGTCAAGCCGTTTTTCGTATGGTAGATCCTTGAGTCCCGAGACCATCCGGGTGGCCATTCTTTGCACCGACTCCAGTCTCAGCACATCCTTGCGATAATGCGGCCTCCAGAATTGCACACAGTATTCCAGGTGGGGCCTCACCATGGATCTATACAATGGCATAATGACTTCCGCCTTACGACTGACGAAACCCCTTCGTATGCAGCCCATGATTTGTCTTGCCTTGGACGAAGCCTGCTCCACTTGATTGGCAGACTTCATGTCCTCACTGACGATTACCCCCAAGTCTCGTTCTGCTACCGTTTTTGCTAGGATCTCGCCATTAAGGGTATAAGACTTGCATGGATTCTGGCTGCCCAGGTGCATAACTTTGCATTTTTTGGCATTGAAGTTGAGTTGCCATGTCCTAGACCATCGCTCCAGTAGGAGTAGGTCGTGCATCATGTTGTCGGGCACTGAATCTTCGTCTGTTGTGCATTTGCCCACTACATTACTCAGTTTGGCGTCATCGGCGAATAATGTTATTTTACCTCGAAGCCCTTCTGCCAAGTCTCTTATAAAGATGTTGAATAGGATTGGGCCCAAGACTGAGCCCTGTGGTACTCCACTAATCACCTCCGTCATTTCGGAGGGGGTGCCGTTCACTACCACCCTTTGGAGCCTACCTCCAAGCCAGCTCCCAACCCATTTCGTCAATGTGTTACCTAATCCTATAGAACTCATCTTGCTCAGTAACCTGCGGTGTGGTACGCTATCGAATGCTTTGCTAAAGTCCAGGTACACGATGTCCAGGGACTCCCCTATATCCAGCTTCCCCGTTACCCAGTCAAAGAAGCTGATCAGGTTGGATTGGCAGGATCTCCCCTTAGTAAATCCATGTTGTCGGGGATCCCATAGATTCTCCTCATCCAGGATCTTATCTAATTGGTGTTTGATTAGAGTTTCCATTAGTTTGCTCACTATCGATGTTAGACTCACTGGTCTGTAGTTTGCTGTCTCCATCTTTGAGCCTTTCTTGTGGAGTGGAATGACGTTGGCCGTCCTCCAGTCCAACGGGACGCTGCCTGTACTAAGGGAGAGGTTGAAGAGCGCGGACAGTGGCTCCGCCAAGACATCACTCAGCTCCCTAAGCACCCTGGGGTGCAGGTTGTCCGGCCCCATTGCTTTGTTAACCTTGAGCTTTGACAGCTCACCGTAGATACTGCTGGGCGTAAACTCAAAGTTACTAAACGGGTCAACTGAGCCAACCCTTGTCTGTAGCTGAGGGCCGAGCCCTGGCGCTTCTCGGGTGAAGACTGAGCAGAAGTATTCATTTAATAGTTGGGCTTTTTCCGAATCCTTTTCCACATAGTCTCCGTCTGGTTTCCTAAGACGTACAATCCCGCCTGAGTTTTTTCTTCTATCACTGATATACCTGAAGAAGGATTTATCTCCCTTCTGGATGTTCTTTGCTAGAGACTCCTCCATGAGGAATTTAGCCTCCCTGACTGCTGTTTTGACGGCTTTTGATTTGGCCAGGTAGTCTGCTCTAGAGTCCTGCTTCCCTGATTGTTTGTAAGAGATGAATGCTTTTTTCTTCTCCTTGATCAGGTCTGAGATCTCCGCAGTAAACCACTGTGGCTTATTGTTCCTTCGCCGTTTACTTACTGATTTTACATAGCGATTTTACATAGTCCTGTGTTAAAGAATTTTTATGATACTTTGGGGCTAATTTTCAAAAAAGTAAAACATCCAAAATGTGGCATAAAGGGATGTATAGACATTTTTCTTACAAAACCCTTCCAATTCTCAAATCTCAAGAGAGAATGTTAGAGGCATGGTTTGGGCGAGACTAGGATGGGCTTATGACATAAGCGTTTTTCTGCAATAATCAAACATTTCAGAATATGCCCAGGGCACACTTTGGACATTTGGGGCTAGACCTGTTTTTAACAACAAATAAGTGCCAAAAAGGTGTTCAAACTGACTAGATAACCACTGAAGGGATGAAGGCATGACCCTCCCTCCACCTACGCTCCTAGTGGTCACTGATCTCCCTCTCCAAAGATGTAAATGAAACAGTGCATATCTGCCTGTATGATAATTTCAGATGTTATGGCCCAGCGGTCTCAAACACTCGGCCCATGGGCCGCATGCGGCCTCCCAGGGACTATTTTGCTGCCCATGATCTGTCCTCACCTAAAGCAGGGGTCCCCAATCTGCTTCCCTTCCCACTGCCCTCCCCCAAGCCACCGCAATTGGGGAACAGGCCAGCGCCCGAGGTCTTAGCTCTCCCTACATATCTTCCCCAGCTCGGAGTCAACCAATTCTCGCCACCCAACGTCAATGCTAATGTCGGGGAGGAAGTTGCGGGCCAGCCAATCGCTGCCTGGCTGGCCTGGAAGTTCCTCCCCGACGTTGGAATTGACGTCGGGTGGCGTGAATTGGTCGGCCCCGCACTGGGAAGATAAGCAGGGAGAGTTAAGACCTCGGCGCTGGCCTGTTCCTCCGATTGTGGTGGCAGCAGCCTGTTCCCCGATTGCGGCGGTGGCAGCCTGTTACCTGATTGCGGCGGTGGCAGCCTGTTCCCCAATGGTGGTGGCTTGGGGGAGGGCAGGGAGAAGTAAAGAAAGAAAGGGGGGACAGGGAGACAGAAAGAAAGAAGGGAAATGGGACACAGACAGAAAGGGGCATGGAGAGAGAAAGACAAAGAAAGGACAGGCATGGAGAAAGAAAAAAAGAAAGAAAGGGCATGGAGATAGAGAGAAAGACAGACATATAGAAAGAATGGGGGATGGAGAGAGAGAGAAAGAAAGAAGGGGGCAGGGTGAAAGAAATAAAAAGTTGGGGGAGGGAAGGAGATAGATGCCAGACCAGGAGAAAGGAAGGAAGGAGAGAGGGAGAGAAAGGAAAGAAAGAGATGTCAGACCATGGAAATAGGTACAGAAGAGAGAGATAGAAGGGAAGGGAAGACATGGAAACGTAGATTTTGAAAAGAAAGCAGAAAAATTGAATATTAAGTTAATGCCAAAGATGTATTATTGAAACCAGTTGCTTTACTATATAAAGATGGATGCAAGGCAGAAAGTGAAGACGGAGAGAAAACCAGTCAAAGGACAAGAAGACCCTGGAAACATAGTTAAATGCACAGAAAAATAAAGTCACCAGACAACAAAGGCAGGGAAAATGATTTTATTTTCAATATAATGATTGAAATGTGTCAGTTTTGAGAAAGGAAAGATATTAAACTTTAAATGTGAGGGCTGCAGAAAAAATAGTTAATGACAATTTTGCATAAGATAATACTCTTTATAGTTTATAAATCTTTCCTTTAACTGTTAAAGGAAAGATTTATAAACTATAAAGTTTTACCTCATGCAAAGTTGTCATTTCTTTAATAAGCCATTAACTATTTTTTCTGCGGCCCTCAAAGTACCTTCAAATCCAAAATGTGGCCCCACTAAGAGTTTGAGTTTGAGACCACTGTTATGGCCAGTCCTAGCAGAACAGCAAGCAGATTCCTGGAACAGCCTGATGGGCGATTTAGTCAGCCATAGAGATGGGGACTCAGGTTCATATCCCACTCTAATTATTACAATTATGGTGGAATATTTGAACCCTAAAATCCACCCAAATCCTACGGTACCTATATATAGCTGACATGTGCAGGCATAAGGACAACTGGGGTGGTGTACAGTTGGGTTCAGTAAGTTTTGAAGGGCTTACCATACACTATAAGGGGGTTATTGTGAAATGTATACTTGGGCCTTTTTAATGTGAAGTTCTGGTGAAATGTGTACCTGCCCCACTGCTCTGCTGGGATGTCTGTTTGGCCAGTCTACTACTGGCCCCTCCTACATCCTAATGGCTTGTTTGGTGCATTTCTCTTTTGGATATGTTCTTTTTTTGAAAATAGTTTAAAAAGATACACATCTAAGAAATGGCCATTTTCAAAGCAAAAAGATAGATGTGTTTCTGTTTCAAAAATGGTCATTTTTGAGCCTCGAAGTATCACATAGCAGGCTGCTTAACAGGTATACCTGGGGTTTGCCCTGTGAGCTGCAACCTGCCTTGCGGAGTCTGCATCCTCTCTCAGGCAGAATAGCCCCAATATGGGGTCCTCTTTGCACCAAAGTTTCAAGAAAAGGAAGAATAATACCCCATAATTACTTTACCATCATTTATTAAGGAAGAAAAATCACTAAGTAAATTTAAAGGACTGTTAAAATGCTGGTTGTATAAGGATGCCTTTGAGACCTAATCGTCGGATTCTCTTTTGACCCCGTTCACTGCAGAAACTCGTGTTTCCTCTGTCTTAGGTTCCGAGAAATTTAAAAAACAAAACAAAAAAACCCCAACTCTTAGGGCTCTTTTTACAAAGGTGCGCTAGGGCCTTAACGCATGCAATAGCACGCATTAAATTTCTGAGCGCGCTACCCACTACCGCCTCCTTTTTAAATTTTCAGTTATCGCGCACTATACCGCGCAGAAATTTTGTGCATGCGCTAAAAACCCTAGCGCACCTTCGTAAAAGGAGCCCTTAATTTCCTTTTAAAATTTTTACCCTCCCTTTGTACTTACCTTTCATGTTTTCTTTACTGTGCTTCTTGTAGTTCTCCCACTTCCCTTATGTATCAGTCTGTAATGTTCATGTGTTTATTGTAGTTAATATCTAAGACCCTGTTTTTAATTGTAAATCGCTTTGAATTTATGATATTGCAATACATCAAAATTTTAATAAAACTTGAAACGATATATTCTGGGTTGTATGCAAGGATTTGCACCAGGTTTCACTTGGTTTAAGTCTGTGCACCCAAAGTCATTCACAGGATTCGGCACTAAAGGTTATTATATAAGGGGTGCTTGGCGCAGAGCAACTTTTATAGAATGCAATTCTGGCAAGGAAATATCTGGTGCCATTTACGGAATCTGGCCCTTAATGTCTGCTTTGGAACAAGTATAATGCTGATGAGAACATATTTTCAAATATGTTACCAAACCATGTCCAAAACACCCCCCCCCTTTATAATCTGTTCTCTCTGTGGCATCTATATGTAAACAGCAGCATTGTAAAGGTAGTATTTACATGTATATATAGTACCATATACATGAAATGCCACTATTTATGTAAGTAGTTATGGCACAACTGTTTTAAAAAGACCTAAAAAACATTTAGAGGGCATAGCCTATTATGAGTCAAATATGTACTTATGTTATAGAATACTAGCACGTACATGCGTCATTGATCCCAGTAGTTGGTATTTATGTATGTAAGTGCTAGGAACTATTCTATAAAGTATGTGCCAAATTTGCTTAGAGTGTACTTGCAAGGGAGTGTAAATGTGGGTGGAGCATGAGTGGGCCATGGACATGTCACTCAGTTCCACATGTTTCATGGCAAATTTAGGCATGTAAATTTACACCAGCCATTGACATGCCAAAGTTTTGGTGCACCAAGCCTTTATGCTAGTATTATATAATGGCACAGACGTGCCTAATAGAGGTATGTATAATAATAATAATAACTTTATTCTTCTATACCGCCACAATCTTGCGACTTCTAGGCGGTTTACAATCAAGAGTGCTGGACATTCAGCGAAATACAATAAGTAGATATTCAGAGGAAATACAGAGATCAGGAGGCAATAGTATAGAAATACAATTTGCTGAGCGAAAATGTAATATGTACATTTTAGTAGGTAATGTCCGACAGGACCTGTTGGGGATAAATAGCAACGTAAAGTTACGATAAGATGAAGATAACAGATTATATTTATAACAGTGCTGTAAGTTCAGGTGGAATAGGGAGGGGGGAGGGAGAGGGAGAGCGGGTCAATTGTTTAGGTATTTCTGGAACAGGTATGTTTTTAGGCGTTTCCTGAATTCCCCGTATGTAGTGGGCGAAAGCAGTTGGTCTAGGACTTTGCCCCATAGGACTGCTTGGTGAGAGAGAAGGTGTTCGTGGTGTTTTTTCATTTTGCAGCCTCTAAGTGGAGGGGAAATGAGTTTTGGGTGTGTGTTTCTCTTGAGTTTGTTATTAGAAAATGCGAAAAGATCCGTTATGTACTTGGGGGTCAGGCCGTATAGTACTTTGAAGCAGAGGCAGGCAAATTTAAACCTTACTCGGGCTGCCGTTGGTAGCCAGTGCAGCTGCCGATAGTAGGGTGTCACGTGGTCGAATTTCTTCAGCCCGAAGATAAGTCTGACCGCAGCATTTTGCATTATTTGGAGACGTCTCATATTCTTTTGTGAGATTGCTAGATAGGCGATGTTGCAGTAGTCAAGCTGACTCAGTATGAGGGATTGCACTAGGATTCTGAATGTTGACTTATCGAAGTATGATTTAATGGTTCTGAGTTTCCAGAGAGTAAGGATGTATGGGGATGGGGACACAAAAAAATTCTTTATTACTACGGGGACGGGAGGGGATGGATGGAAAGGGAACAGGAGAGGATGGGGACTAAATTATGTCCCGGTACACACCTCAACTTTGCGGCCTCAGACCCTCCCTGCCCGCCCGGTCTGGCATCATCTCCATATGCCCCCTCCCCCCAACACGTCTCCTCTCCACCACCCACCCAATGCCTACCATTAAATTCAGTCTTTGACCCTGCAGATCAGTAGCAGCCATATAGAAAGGCTGCCTATGGCCTGCACCAAGACTTTTCTTCTTAACCGGCCTGCCCCTTCTGACGCGACTTCCTGTTTCAGATATCCCTTTCTTTTTGTTTCTTGACCATCAGAATTTCAGCGTGTTAAGAATTGTTACATGTGAGTATACTTGTGCATTTCAAAAATAGTGATATTCATTTCATGAGACTTTGCTGTCTTTAACACACTGGAGATATTAAAGGGACACATTGTTTTAAGGCCTCTGAAATAGGCTTTTTGCCGAAACATGGGCCGTGTCGGGTCATTTGAATAAAGAGCATTTTGGTCTTCAGGCCATTTGTGCTTTTCCTGTTGCATCTCTGAAGGTCACAAAATAGTATTACTTCAAAATGTTAAAAATAGGTTTAAACACTTCATTTTTTTTTTAAAGATGGCCCTCAGTTTTCCTGGGTTAAATTTCAAAATGGAAGAATATGCATGCATTTAACATACATTAGCAGTTATAAAATTATGCTCTATATGCAAAAAGCTGAGCTGCTGGCATTACATGTTGGAGCGTTCTTTTTAGTTATCAATATTTTACATGCAGCTGGATTTTGTTGTTAAAGGATGCTGTCAGTCATAATGATAAAAATACAAAGCCTTCTGGGATTATACCCTAAGGTAGCCATTTAGCACGTTGTATCTGAAGAAAAAAGCCTCATTTCTGGCAATCAAAATTATAACTGTGTTCTAAAGATGATGACTGAGTATAAATTATGTGACATTCTTGACTAGTGTTCAAATAATTTCAATTAATCACTCCAGTATAAGATAAATGAATGTGAGCATCGCTTGTTCTATGTGCTATTATTTTAGCACAGTGTTTGTCATTCAGTAATAACGAGATAAAGCATTCATTACATGACCATATGGCATTTGTTTGAAATATATACAATCTTATCTAAAGTAAATTACTGCATTTCTCCTTCAAGTCCATTTGTAGAAAAACTGAAATACAAGTTCAGTAGTTATATTGACATGTTTTGGTCACATTGGGAGATTTAATTTGAACAAGTTGCCATAAGCAGTACATGTCAGTATCTTGTAAAATTACAAAAGCTTATATGGTAACTAGAAATAATCACCCTGTAACAATTAAAATGTTAACTGAGATGTTAGCTGATCTTTACAGAAAAAGATTCCTAAAACTTCTGTGTTAAGCATATAACTACAGTATAAATCATTACCTTCTGTTTTAAGACTTCTATTTGGAGAATTATTTGGTGCTATAATTGGCCAAAACTATGTTACTTAAGAAACAATGAAATGAAAACAAGAAAGATAGATTAGGTTCTTATCTCAATAATCTTCTTTTTTGTAAATAGGTGTATCATTCTGGACAAGTGTGTAGTGAATCCAAACCCACACACTATGCAGAAGGTATCAATCACAGTTTTCAACTCCGCCTCCTTCCTCAATGCAGCATACTGCTCCCCTTCAGTTTGTTCCAAAGCAGGTGATAGCCCTTATGACAGAATATAAGGAGAAGAGGTATGGGAATGCTCCCTAAGTCTGTTCTGCTCTGCAAGAAATATACTAAACACAATTTATGAATAATGTGAACCAATAAAACCACAGTGTAAAACAACCATAAGTTGAACATTTATAGTACTCATATGGTCCCCAATGTGTGACTTTTTTTAACAATTACTTAAGTACTTATATTCCTTATAACTGCCTGGCTAGAAATATTTCAGGCTAGAAACTCATTTTTGATTGAGACAGTATTCCATAAGCAGGTGAGTCATAAAACCTGGGTGGGGATCCAGAATGACACACCTATTTACAAGAAAGAAGATTATCAAGGTAATAACCTAATCTTTCTTTCTAGTGTAATAGGTGTGTCATTCTGGACAAGTGGAACACACCAAAGTAGTCTCTGGAGCCTAGGGCGGAATTGAGGAGCCTGCCTTCAATACTGATGACCCAAAGGCTGCATCTGATCTCGCTGCTACAGCCATTCTGTAGAACTTTGAAAATGTATAAAGAGTGGGCCAGGTAGCTGCCCTACAGATCTCCGGCAGGACCACCTGGGACTCTGCCCATGAAGAAGCCATGCTTATGGTCGAATGCACTTGCAAAGCTATCAGTGGCTGCTTCCTGAAGAGAATGTAAGCCGACTCAATAGCCCTGCACATCCATCTGGAGATAGTAACCTTAGATGACACCTTGCCCAATTTAGACTTACTGGTGAACATGAATAATTGATTGGAGAGACGAAATTCGTTAGTGACCTCGAAATACTGCAGCAATACTCTCCGTACATCAAACAGCTGGAGAACTTTGTCTTTTTTCTCCGACCCTTTGGAAATGAATGCCAGCAGGCGCACTTCCTGCGTCTGAAATTTAAGAAAGAGTTCTCTGCAGAAAAGTGCCTGCAACTCCGAGACCCTTCTCGCTGACATGATAACTACTAAGAAGGCTATCTTCACCAAGAGATCCATCAAAGACGTCTGCTGTAAAGGTTTATACGGAGACTTGATCAGATCCTACAGGACAATGCTAAGGTTCCCTGGCTGGCAAACAGGTAGATGTAACCTGAACGACCCCTTCAGGAATCTGGTTGAGAGGCAAATCAGACATCATTCCCTCGGGCTCTGAAACAGGAAATACCAGCTACTTGCACCTTAAGACAACTGACTGCCAGCCCCTTTGCTTGGAGTCTTGCTTGGAGAAAAGCTAGCAGCACTGAGACCAGAACTTGTAGCATTTCCACCTGTTCTTTAATACAACAGTGCTGAAACATCTCCCAGGCCTTAGCATAAGCTGAGACCGTGGATGATTTCTTGGCTCTAAGTAGCAATAACCACCTTTGAATATCCCCTGTGCTCTAACTCAGCGTGCTCAAGAGCCATGCCATAAGACCACAGTGTTCCAGCTCTTCTAAGGCCACTCAAGGGTAGGGGAAGGGTCTGATCCATAATATATTATATATTATCATGCCTGTGGGGGATTACATATCTTGTGGGTTACCAGACCATCACATACATATGCACAAGTATTATTGGCGTGCCTATTGGGCATGGCTTGAAATGTACTGCATGCAGTGCTGTGTACTGTCAAAACAAAGAAAAATCCAACAGGTCTGCAGTGAAAATAGAGCAATAGATTAAAAAAAAAAAAAAAAACCTGCAGTGATGATGTACAAGGTTCAGGAACTTTAATTTAGGTAAATAAAATGTTTTTCACAAGGACAAGCAGGCAGCATATTCTCACACTTGGATGACGTCCCTGGATAACACCTGATATGGTAAGTAACTGTGCTTTATTTATTTATTTTTTTTTAAATAATAGCTTTTATTGAGATACGCCTCAAACATAACATAAACAAATAGAATACAGCAGCAAGAAAATAAAGTGCAAGCAACCACACTCCAAATAACACCCAAAGTGTAATCAAGAACAAATACAAATACAATCCCCCCAATCTAACAATAACAAACTACAAAACCCACCAAAATGCAGTCAAATTCCCCCCCCCCCCACCCCCCAGGGACAAAACACAATTCCTACAACACCCAATTAGGTCGAGAATCATCCAAAACCAGAAACCCCCCCCCAAAAAAAATGGAATAGGGATATAAATAAAGGTTCCCCCTAGTCTCCGCCATCCCAGTCCAGCCCCATGGTCAACTCAGTGCCCCATTCCACCCCTGCCACTGATCCCCACAGAAGCCCGAAATCTGCGCCAAATGTGAGCATAGCCATGGAGTTTACCATGGCGTAGGGCTGTTAAGTGGTAAAGAAGTTGCCAAGTAAGCAAGCGGTGCTCCACCATGGCCCACGTGGGAGGGCGCACCTGGTTCCAAAGGGAAGCAATAGCTAATCTAGCAGCAGTGAAGGCCAACTTACAAAACATAGAATCACCCCAAGCTAAATCCAATTGATGCCAGAACAACAAGGCATGTCGCCAATCCACCGGAATGGGGATATCCAAGATCCGAGACACCCGAGAAAAAAATCCCAATCCAGAATCCAGACACCCGCTCACACTGCCACCACATATGGAAATAGGTACCCTCCTCCCCACAGCCCCGCCAACAAAGAGCACTTGCACCTCCCTGCCAACGAGCCACCACCTGAGGGGTATAATACCAACGAAAGAGAACCTTGTATCCATTTTCGATCAACAAGGCCGCTATACCCACCGAAGAAATCTCTGACCAGATATCCCCCCAGGTGTCCCAGGATATATCAGAGCCCCAATCACCCTCCCATGCCCTCATGTATGAATGTGGGGTCCCCCGACAATTGAGGCATCTATATATATCAGAGAGAGCTCCCCTCCTGAGCACCGGTCCTAGCAAAAGCTCAAAGGGAGTTTTACCCCCCCTCAGATCCCTCAAAAGACCCGAGGCCCTGATATAATGAACTACTTGCAGGTAAGGAAACAAATCTCTGACCCCAAAGCCAAACCTGCCCCGGAGCTCTGTAAAGGGTCGAATACGGCCCAAAACCGGATCCCACAATTGACCCACACACACTAAGCCCCTAGTTTCCCAATCAGCAAATACTCCACCACCCCTTCCCGGTAGAAAATCTGGATTATATCTTAACGGGGTATACCAGGAATGGCGCCTACCCAGCAATAAACTACCCCGGGTCTGATTCCAAACCCTCAAAGAAGTTCCCACTGAGGACAAGCCACCCTCCAGCCGCACCCTGCCAGGCAACCAAGGCCAATGTAACAAAGGCACCCCACCGCTTAAACTTTGCTCTATCTCCACCCACGGTTTCGGCGTCTGCGTCTGCCACTCTAAAAGGGCGCGCAGCTGAGCAGCCTGATAGTATTTTACCACATTGGGAACCCCCAACCCGCCGTCGCCCCTACCCATACATAAGACCGACCTACTCACCCGAGGTCTCCTTCCAGCCCAAATAAAGTGAGAGATATGCCGTTGGACTCCCTCCAACGTGTTCCTACCCACCCAGAGCGGCAGTACTTGAAATAAAAACAAAAGACGAGGCAAAATCATCATTTTCACAACTGCCACCCTACCCAACCAAGAGAAATACTGATCTTTCCAACTAAGCAAATCCTGACGAATGCGTCCAAAGAGCGGGGGGAAATTAAGATCATAGAGATCCACTCCCGGAGGTCCGAAATAAACCCCGAGGTAACGGAGAGAATGCTGAACCCACCGGAACGAAAACCGGTCTCGGAGGTAAGCCACTCGATCATCAGACAAGTTAACGTTAAGGAGCTCAGATTTTCCCACATTGACACGAAATCCCGACACCTTACCATAAGTATCCAACTCCCGTAAGATAGCATGCAGGGAACCCTCCGGGTCCTCCACCGTAAACAAGAGATCATCCGCAAATAAAGCCAACTTATAATCCCCCACCCGGCACCGTAACCCCCTTGATATCCCGATTCAACCGCACCCTCTGCGCCAGGGGTTCTATCGTCAAAGCGAAGAGAAGAGGTGAAAGAGGACACCCCTGACGCGTTCCCCTTGCGAGCGAAAAAGTCTCCGAGTAGCCACCATTTACCTTTATACATCCAATAGGGCAAGTATAAAGGGTCTGGATCCAATCCCGCATGCGCGGACCCAAACCTACAGATTCCAAAACCCTGAACAAGAAAGGCCAGGAGACCCTATCGAACGCCTTCTCAGCGTCGACCGACAGAAACACCGTTTCCCTCGCTCCCCCCCTTGCCCTTTCAAACAAATTGTAAACCCGACGAGTATTGTCGCCCACTTGTCTACCCGTTACAAAACCCGACTGATCCGGATGGATCAGCCGAGGAATCCAACTCATCAATCTGTCAGCCAAGATCCGCGTAAAGAGCTTAGTGTCAACCCCCAACAACGAGATCGGCCTATAAGAAGCACACTGCAGGGGATCCTTCCCCTCCTTGGCCAACACCGTCACACCCGCTAATCTCATAAAGTAGGGGAGGGCACTATTCTCTTGCAAGGAGTTAAGAAAACGCAACAAAGGAGGCAGCAAAAGATCCTGAAAGCGTTTATAATATCGAACAGTAAAACCATCCAACCCTGGCGACTTACCAAGGGGCATAGAAAGCAGCGCTCCACGAGCCTCAACCAACGTGAGAGGACGGTCCAACCGTGCCACATCATCTGGCGCAATCCGGGGCAACTCCGCTGAAGCCAAATAAGCGTCTAGGTCTGGTAAGGACCCAGATGTTTCCGGTGCATAGAGATGGGAGTAATACTCCACAAAACGGGCCCGAATAGCATCCTCTTTCCGCAACAACTCACCAGAGGCTGCACGTAGCGAGAGAATCTGATTGCGCGTCTGCCTCACTTTCAGACGATGGGCAACCAGTCGGCTAGCTTTATTAGAAAATTCAAAATAACGCTGTTTGAGAAGCTGTAAATTGTGGTGTAAGCGCTCCAGGTCCAAAGCCTGAAGATCCCGGCGTGCTTGAAAGAAGCGTTCCCGTAAAGCAACATCCCAAGGGCTACGCTTGTGCAAGCCCTCCATCCGACCAATCAAAATCAGCAAAGCCGCCGCCTCTTCCCGTCGTTTACATTGCCGGGCCGAGGCCAGGGCTATCACTCTGCCCCTAAGAGTAGCCTTTAACCCCTCCCAAACCGCTTCCAACGAAGCGCCACATTCTACATTCACATCTAAATAGTCCTGTATCCACCCTTCAATCTGCGCTCCCACCTCCGGATCATCCAGGAGACTATCATTAAAACGCCAGAATTTGCATCCCGAGCCACCACCCTCTCCCAGGAACCGCAACCAAACTGGGGCGTGATCCGACCATGTTAGGGACTCAATCCCCGCTGATTCCACCCTCCGAAGCAGTCCCCGCTCCACAAAAACAATCAATTCTAGAATAAGAGGAATGGATAACCGAAAAATAAGTATAATCTCTGACCGATGGATGGAGCCACCGCCAACAGTCCACTACATTCAGAGTAGCTAAGGCCTCCCTCAACAGTTTGCGATCCCGCCTCCCATACTGATCCGCCCGCCCTGAATTATCCAAATGAGGGGTTACTGTAAGATTAAAATCCCCACCCAAAACCAGGGCACCCCCCTTAAACCTGAGAATTATAGGCACTAACTCTCGAAAGAAGACCCCCTGACCCTCATTGGGAGCATAAACATTAACCAGGGAGTATAAGACCCCCTCAATCAAAGCCTCCAACATTGTATATCTACCCTGAGGATCCCGCACCACCCTCTTCACTTCACAACAAATCCCCCTACGAAACAAGAATACCCACCCCACCCCTCTTAGAAGTGCCTACCCTGGAAGCCCAAAAGGCCTGAGGAAACCTAGAATCCCTAACTAGAGATTCATGGGACTGGAGTAGATGTGTCTCCTGGACGAAACATACATCAGCCCGCAAGCGAAGCAGCTCCCTATAGAAAGCTCGTCTCTTATTGGGGGAATTTAGACCCCTGATATTATAAGAGACCAACCGGAATCCCTCTATAATCCAATGAGAAGAATGGCAATGCAACCCCAACCCCTACCAACTTGTCCCCACATCTCCCGCTACCCCCCCAACCCACTCCTCCACCCCCCCTCCCCCAAAGTGAGAGTCCACAGATATCTCACCAGTATACAAGGAAGTGATCCATCCCCATGGCCCCTTACACAAACCCCACAACACAACACTAACTGTCAAATACAGTTCCCACAACAATCCCCAGAATTCAATCCGCCCATCCCCAAAGCCCCCCGCACCACACTTCTCACTCCCCCCTCCCCCACAGTACAACATTCCCCCACAGAACACCAATACATCTCTCCAACTTCCCCCTTCCCACCCTCCCCCAGAACCAGTCCATGGGCAACCCCCTCACAGTTCCTTTCCAAAACTCAAACCCAGGTACCCAGCTCCAAGGAGGGGTCCGTACACACACCCCCTGCAGATAGGGAAGTATTGAAAAAACTGGAACAATACAAGCACAGTCAGTCAGCCCTCAGGGGGGGGCACTGGATGTAGAAGCGGTAACTGGAAGAGGGTGTCCACCTCCTCGGCCGCCCCTCCCGCTCTGGGATCCTCTCTCCACTCGCTGCCATCGGGAGGGGGCGGTAGGCGCCACTCCGTTCAACACCGCTCCCCCAGCAGGAACAGCCTCCTCCGGGATCTCAATGCCCGCTTGCTGCAACAGACCACGAGCTTCCCGCACTGTAGTAACTTTTGTGTGAACTCCATTAATAGTAATCACCACCCCAAAAGGGTAGGTCCAGCGGTTGTGCAAATTACTACGCTGCAATGCTTTGGTCACATCTCTGAACGCCCGACGTTTCTGAAGCGTGCCCGCAGCCAGGTCTTGATAGAACTCCAACCGATGGCCTTCCCATGTAACTGTGCCCATCTCCCGGGCTCTGCGGAAGATCTGTTCTTTAAGGGTAAAGCTCAGGAGGCAGAGTACAATATCTTTAGGTTGATCGGATGCCCGAGGTCCCAGAGCTCGATGTGCCCGCTCAAGTCCCGGCTCCAGGGTATCATCTTGTAAAAGCCACCTGATCAGCTTAATAGTAGTAGCACGCACATCTTTATACTCTGGTAAGTCCGGTAGGCCCCGCACCCTCAAATTGTTACGCCAGGTGCGGTTCTCCAGGTCCTCAACTTTGTCCAGGAGGATTTGATAATCAGCAGAGGCAGTTTCCAAGGATCTTTGCACCCCGGTCACATTCTCCTCGCAGCTGTCCAGCCGCATCTCCACAACCTCCACCCTGGTGCCCACCTCCACCGAATCAGTTCGCAACTCTTGCACCGCTTCCCGGACCTGCACAGCCACAGCCGAAATTTCAGATTTCACCTCAGTAATCCAACGCTGCATGTCCGCTTTAGTAAGCGGTTCCGGCGGGGCATCCACCTGCACGGGCTCAACCAGCATGTCAGCGACCGGAGCGATAGCCCCACTCAATCGCGCCGCTTCTCCGCTGCTGGTCTCCGGGCCCGCACCACCACGTGCTGCCCGGCCCAGCGCCTGCTCCATCGTGCGCTGGCCGGGTTTGTCACCGGGTAATTTTTTGCGCGTTGCCATGGGGTTCCCCGATCCTTCGCACACCTCACCACCACTCGGGGAGTGGAAAAATGCGCCGTTTTCACAACCTTAAGCAGTTAGATCGCCGGGCCCGAACGGAGCTTTCAGTTTAAGCTCCCATCCGCGGCGATGACGTCACTTCCTCCTCCAGTAACTGTGCTTTATTAACCATTTTATGAAAAACATTCTATTTACCTAAATAAAAGTTCCTGAACCTTGTACATCACTGCAGCTTTTCTTTTGGATTTGGTGCTGTGTACTGTACCATATTACCCATGCCTAGGGAGGCCCTACAATGCTATACATATGAATGTGATGCATCCAACGGAAGAGAGTTGGGTGGGAACCTCACCTTGCCAGATTACAAAGACATACATATACCACAATGCCTCATACAATTCTTAGCTGGAGGCTTTGTTGTGTTGTAAACTGTGCTAGCTTCCAAGGATAGCAGATGGTGGCCTGTCTGGTGACATATCATATTGAAGTTTATATTGTAATCCTAGCCACTGAAGTATAAGAGGGGCACCAACACTCAAGCACTGAACCTGTACTTTGGGTCTAGGTTTTTGCATGGAAAGTATCAGCACATTTGTGAGTGACAGAGAAGGGTTAGGATGGCTGTTTTAGATTGGAGATTCAATCATTAGGCATGAAGATAGCTGGGTGGGTGATGGACATGAGGATCACTTGATCCCTTGCCTGACTGGTGCAAAGGTGATATATCTCACACACCACCTAGATAAGATTTTAGACAGTGCGGGGGAATAAAGCATCATATGATTAATTTTTGCTGAATTTAGCATTATAAAATATTGCTTGAAATAAAATGTGTTTTCTGACCTGGTCTAGGCCATCTGCCTTCATAAAAATTGGCAGCCTGAAACCAAAAGGTGTTAAGTACCCACTTTCAGTGAATACAAAAGATAGCTGGGTTTGGTATCAGTCAGTGTTAAACATGAGGGAAACGGGGAAAGTCCCCGACACTACAATTCTTTTCTGCTCTGTAAAAAAACATATCTATTAACATTATAACATTCAAGTATCTGATCAAAACAGATAGAAAGACTGTGCAACCAGCACTAATTTTATATAGAGCTTTTAGCTACTCACATATCTTGTTATAAAGCAGAAACATAAACCAAATTACACTTTTTTGAGTGTTTTTCATTTTTTTTCTTTTTCTTTTTTCAGTTCATTTGAGAGACAGAGAATTCTCCAAATTCAGAACGATCTTAAGACAGACGGAAGGCGAAGCCCACTGACAGAGTGGGGCTTCAGGACCACTAAACACACCTAGAAGAAAGATGATTATCGAGGTAAGAACCTAATTTTTTTTTCTTAGTGTAAAGTGTCTAGTGGTCCTGAATTCTAAGGACATATCAAAACAGTCCCAGGGTTGGCCCACTGAGCCTGCTTTCAAAATAGAGAACCTGTGTCCTCTCTTCCTAAATGGCAATGAGTTGGCTCGGGAAGAGGTCGTTTGCATTCTGCCCAAAAGAAGCCTTCTTGACTGATTCAGGTGGAATATTTATAATTGTTGATTGCGGCAATGTTTTGCCAACTACTGCTTTTGCAGAGAGAGTTATCTGGGCTGTTTGCCTACAGACGAAAAGACAATTTATAATAGAACTATGCTGTTTGCTTTTATAGTTTTGCTTTTTCTTTGGTTGCTCTGACCTAAGCTCTTCTTTTATGCTATGCTTCAGAGAATGTTATTTCTGTATGCTGTAGTTGACACTGATATTCCTCTTTGCTATCCCTCCGGTTGGGAGGTCCTTTCTTCTCACTGATGACCTTTTTGTTTTCTGCGTAGAGGGATCAGAGGTTTTTGTGGGGGGTAGGGTTTTTTGTGGGGAATGGTGTGGGAGTTTTTATAGAGCATAAATTTTAGGTTTCTATTTTGGTTTGATTGAATTGTGACTGTTGGTGAGAGGTGTGAGTGTACAACATGTGCAATGTGTGATTATGGCTAAGTTACATATTGTTATTATTAATGCTCAAGGCCTCAACTCTCCCTTTAAGAGACAAAGTTTGTTATAAGAGGTACTTTGACTTGAAACTACCGTTTGTTTAATTCAGGAAACTCATCTTAAGAAAAAACATAAATATTTGTTGAATTTTAAACAATTTCCTTTAGGTAGTTTGGCCTCTCATCCTACTTATCTCAGGAAGAGTTTAGACCTCTATTTTGGAGCAATATGCTGACCTGAGGGTCGATTTCTGGCTCTTCATGTTTCCATAGAATAGCCCTGCACAACAAGTGGTCCGCGGGCTGCATGTGGCCAAAAACGGCTCTCACTGCGGCCTGTGCCTGATACAGCTCTCACTCTGCTCTCCTGCCTGTGGGAGTTCAGCTACTGCACCAGCGCCGCCAGCTTCTCCCACTGACAGGAAGCTTTCCAGCGGCTACAACACTGACAGGAAGCTTTTCAACAACTACTTTTGCGGACGCAACACATGGCAGAGGGAGCGGGACATTGGAGAAGCAAAGTTTTGGGTGTTTTTGGAAACTTCAGAGATGCAGGTAGGACATGGAGATGGAGTGTTTGAGAATGAAGGAAAGAAATTGGGCCACGAATGGGGAGACTGGGGAGAATTGAAGAAAATTGAAGAAAGATGAAGAGATGCCATGCCCTGGGGAGGGGAATACAGAGAAAGTGAGAGAGACGGAAAGACCTGAAACAAAGGGGAGGCAGAAGAAGGGGGAGGGCAGATGTTAGACTTGGGGATGTCTAGAAGGAAGAGAGAGAAAGAGACTGCAGAGAGGTGGAAAGATTCTGAACCAAGGAGAGAGGGAGGAAGGAAGGAGAGAGACAGAGAAAGACCTGGAAGAAAGGAGAACAAATGCTGGACAGGGGGTTGGGGGGGTGTAAGCAGAAGAAAGACAGAGAGAGAGACCTGGACCAAAGGGGAAAGACAGGAGGCAGATGCTGGACTATGGGAGGTGCAGACAGAGGGGGAGAGACCCTGAGGAAGAACAGAGAGATGCAAGATCATAACAGAGGAGAGAGAGAGAGAGAGAGAGAGAGAGAGAGACCTGGACCCAAAGGGGATGGGGCTGGATTGTGAAAGAAATGTTGGATGCACAGTCAGAAGGAAGTCCATCCAGAAATTAATCAAATCACCAGACAACAAAGGTAGGAAAAATGAATGTAGTGATTGAAATGTGTCAGTTTTGAGAATTTATATCTGCTGTGTGTATTGTGTGTATATGGGATTTGATGTGGTGGGCAAAACATAACAAGGTCCCTTTAGTACTATTAGCTATTGATGCTGAAAAAGCATTTGATAGGGTTGAATGGGGCTTTTTATTTTAGACACTGGAATACTATGGGATGGGCCCTTTACTCTTCTCCCAAAGCACACATTAAGGTTAATGAAGGCTATGGGCTGCCTGTCCTCCTGGGCTCTGCGGCCACTGCAAGTCTGTGCTTGGCCAATGTAGCTTTGGAGGACTCTGGAAAGGGTCTCTTCTCTTGGGAACTTACCTCCCGCAGATCCCTAGACCAGGAGGACTTGGAGGAGGCTGAGCTCAAGGCTCCTGTCCCTCTCCACACGCTCTGTCACACATGGGATATGACGCTCCTTGGCTGGCCATTCAGCACAAACCTAGCAGGAAGGCCTGAGGGGTCATCCCTGTTGATTACTAGTAAAATTGAGGGGTTTTGAAGCAGATGGAGGCTTTAGAATAAAAGATAGTTTAAAATCCAAGATAGCCACTGTTAGAAAAATTGCACCAAAAAATGGCCTGTGGAGACTTCTCTGAAGTACAATAATTGCAGGAAAAGGGGTTTTTGAGGTGGGGGGACCTTGACTCTGGCTATAAAAACCTTTACATATCAGTTTTGGACCCCACCCCCAACAAGATTTACCCCACAGACTATAATAGCCATACTCACTGTGCCATGTGCCTGCCTGCTTTAGCTCAGGAATGCAGCTAGAATAAATGGAGAAGAACTCTGCCTCACAAGTTTGCCAGACAAACTTGTTCTTCAGGCAGCCAGTCAGATGGAGGTCAGACTGAGCCTGATTACCCAGAAAACCCTGTGCCATGTAGGAGGAGATGTCCACGTAGCCACCTACTATTAATCCCCAAGAGGGGAAGGAGCCTAACGCTCCAATGGGGTTACCTTCGAAAACTAATCATAAACTACATTAAGTTAGTCCAATAAAAAGGTATTATTTTTTTTCCACTGATAAATCAGGGATGTGAATAGCTACACAGGGGACCGTCCCTGAGCTCAACAAATACAAAAGCAGGCTGGTTAGCTAGGTGTCCCTGAGGACTGATCCTACTAGCAGCAGACTTCGGCAACGCAAATCTACGTCTTCTTCCAGGCATCAGTCCCAACAAGTTGGAACCTCTGGCACTGAGTCTCTGACCGAACACTTAGAAAAATACCTGAAAATAAAACTGCAGAGCAGAAACACTTCTGAGCATCTTGCATATAGAAAAAAAATTGAGGGGCTCCCTTGGAAAAAGTTGGAGTTCCAAACGATGATTGACAGCATTCTGCAAGCAACTTATGGGTTCAGATGCAAAACCCTAGCATTTAGGACCACTAGACACACTGCACTAGAATTAGCATTTAGTGGCTAAAACTTACCTCCCCTTCCCCCCTTTTTTGAAGCTGCATTAGGCTTTTTATCACTGGTCACAGTAGTAAAAATAAATAAATAAATAAATCCTACGGTCATAGGAATTCTATAAGCATCAGAGTTTTTACCGCTGTGGCTGGTGATAAAAAAGCCTAACAAGGCTTCATAAAAGGGAGGGTTAGCCAGGTATATCACGAGATAGCCACCAATTTTAAAAGCTGACTGGCTAAGTTTACCAACCAAATTGGGCCGTCCAAATAGCTGGTTTATATTTGGCCACTATAACTTATCCAGACAGCACTTAAAATTGACTTAGCCAGCTAAATTTGAGCTGGTCAAAAATAACCAGATATTCAATGCCAGTCACCAGAAAGGGCCTAGAACTGAATATCTGGATTTTGTGCCAAATGTGGGACTTAGCTGGCTTCCCTCCCGTAGTCTCAATATTGGCCCTGTTATGTCATGTGATGTCATAATCTTTATGCTTTCAATCTTTTGGTTCTGAGATCAGGAAGTTTCTGGCTAAACATTATGACTAGTGAATAATCTGCATATTTAATATACACGTTTAAAATTATTTGTATATTCAAAAGGCCTGCATGTATAGCAAGTGTCACTGAATATATACAGGAATCTGTAGATATCCTGCTATTCAAATATTGGCATGTTTACATAAAGCTTATATGCCTCAGCCTGCATGTTTGCAGTGAATGTTGTGCTAGACATACAAGATATTCATATAGGGGCAGTACTGTATACTGATGAAAAATATATTGTGAGTATCACCTCAGAATGCCCCAACTATGTCCCCTTTTGCTCCATATATATGGAGAGTAATTCTACAAAGGGGCCCCTATTTTTAGGTGCCAAGGCAGCACCTACTTGGAACTTATTCCATAAAGGAAAGTAGACATCCTTTATAGAATTCTAGTTAAGTGCAGCTGGTCAAATTCAACATTCTTGCACTAAGACAGCTAAAATAATTTATAAATTATAGTAGGTACTCTATAATATATGTGCATAACGATATGCCCCACCCATGCTCCACCCAGACTTCACCCATGTATATACCTGCCTTCTAATAATGTACCTTTGCATTTCAGCATCATTTTATAGAATAGCATCTAACCGGAATATTGGCATTTACTTGCATCTGTGCACGTGTGTGCATATACCAGTATTCTGGTCATTTATGCTTGTTCTTGGCGCCTAAAAACAGGCACCCATTTGCACAATTATCTTCATGTCATCAGATTTTTTTTTTAAAGTAGTTATGCATTTTGGCAAGGCACTGAACATATAACTACTTTTGAATATTGGACTCTGCAAGTTTACAGTTAAAATCAATTGAACCCTTTTGGTTTATATTACACACGTTGTCTCTCAGTAAATTCTTAATTTGTACTGTCATTCTCAGAGTTGGTCTCACACAGTGTCTCAATATTTAAAACCCAAACACTGATTTTTGATAGAATTTTGGCAGATAGTGATTTTTTATAATAAAACTAAATTACACAAGGAATTCAAGACAAATTCATAAGGCTTGATAGTATGACCCTTAAAGGTAAAATTTAGATGCAGTTTACTTGGGCTTAATGCATAACAGATTAGCGTACCTTTTGTAATGTCCGATCCAATATTTCTTTCACATTTTTCTTTGGGGTACTGTTCTTGACCCCATCATCTTCACCAAGTCTAAAGAGTAGTTCTGCCAGAGAATAAATATTATATTATGACACTTCATATCCTTTTGAAACAATTCTCAGTCATTTTTAAGATAATCTGTTCTTTGGTTATCCCAATTATAAATAATTTGATCTATTTTCTTGTCAAGCCTTTGGTCAGTCTCTTAAACAGTAACCCTTTTCAAAGTCTTGTGGCACAAAATTGCTCATCTTTGTAGCTTCACAGTGGGGCCTTTTTTCTGTAGTATGAGCTTTTAAAAAGTACAATAGATCTACAGGTTAAAGATACTATACTTTTATTCCCATTTTCATTTTTATATAGACCATCTCCCTCTTTACCTTAAAAGCCAAATTCACTACCTTTTTTTTTTTTTTTAAATCTACAGTCACTAGTTTAATTCTCCCAGTCTAGTCTCCTGCCAGGAAGATCAGAACGAATGGTGATCAAAGCAAATAGTGCAGAACTATTCCAATAAGAAACTTTAAACCTCTGTATTTTTGCTAAATACATATAAATCTCCAAAAAAACTGCATTTGCCTTAATGTTGTAGACTCAGGAATTAAGAACTATGCTACCAAATTTGCTAACTCAAGGAAACATCTTTTTTTTTATAGATATTCTTCCATTTTGGAATAATGTTATAAGGGACTTGAGTGTGTGAATCATGGTTTACATAATCATGACTGCCCAGGAGTATAGATGTACCTTGTCTGTTTTATAAAATACTCACACTGATGCCAATTCTTTACAGTACCACTCTATTATACTTGCTTGAAATAAGGTATAAATGTGTGCATAGGAGTTGCAATGGGAGGTGCTACGGGCGCCATTGGCTGCCATAGCACCCTAAAAAATCCATCTCCCCAGAGACATTGCCGCCACTGCTGTGGCGGCAAAACAAAGATAAAAAGACTGGGGTTATTCAGTTCCTTCTACATGCAGGCTCTGCCCCGGAAGAAGAAGTGATGTCAGAGCTGTGTGGGACTAGCAGCCGGAGTAGGAACTGTGCGGTCCAGTGGTCTTTTTTTTTCTTTGTTTTGCTGCCACTCCTGCTGTTCTCCATACTAACAGAAGAAGCAGCAGTGGTGGTGGGGGTGTCAGGTTGGTGGGGAAGAGGGGAATGAAAGGGTACATACACTGGACTAAGGGGACAGATGCTAGATGGGGGGGGTAATAAAGGGGCATATACTAGATGGGGGGGGGTAAGAAAGAGGACCGACGCTGGATAGGAAGAGAGGGGTAGAAGCTGAATGGGGAGAAGAAAAGGAAGAAATGCTGGATCTGGGAGGGAGGAAGAAAGGGGCCAGAAACTGGATTAGGGGAGAGAGGGGGCAAATGCTGGATGTAGGAGGGGAGAGAAGAGACAGATGCTGTATGGAAGAGCAGAAGGGGCAGATGCCAAATGGAAGGAGAAGAGTGGAGGCAAATCAAGTTTCAAGTTTATTTAAATCTTGATATACCACTGTTATAGTCAAAGCGGTTTCCAATTAATACAAAGTGTTAAAAAGTTTAAAATATATAAAAAATATATAACATAAAGGGAACGAATAAACAATTGCAATACAGACGCAACATGATACACATGGCCAAATAGGGAGGATACATTGTTTAAAATAAAAGAAAGGGGAGGAAAGAAAAAACAAAAGGTAAAAGGGAGTCTTTGATGTAAGGCCTGTTGTCTGAGTTTTTTTTGAACAAAAAAATAAGTATAGATCTCAAAAGCATCTCTGAAAACAAATGTTTTAAGATTAGATTTAAAATTATTGAGATTCTTTTCTTGTTTCAGGGTAAGAGGTATAAAGTATTTCACAATGTTGGAGCAGATTGTTTTATGTGTTGTATCATAAAACAATTGGCGGACTGAGATATTGTTAGGAGGAGCGTAGCATCCTATGTGGGTCGTATGGGATTAATATCCTATCTATAAAGGATGGAATGTGATTAGATTGGACTTTAAAAGTAAGAAGTAGTATTTTTGAAAGTGATCCTATGTGAAATGGGTAGCCAGTGTGCTTTCCTGAGAAATGGTGTTACATGATTGAATTTTTTAGCGTTAAAAATGATTTTTACTGCACTGTTCTGAATGATTTGTAATCTCCTGATCTCCTTTTCAGTGATGCCCTAGTACAGTGTGTTATAATAATCTAAAGTTGAAATTACTAAAGAATGAACAAGGATATTGATTGAATTTGGATTGAGTAGTGATTTGAGAGATCTGATCATTTTTAGTTTGAAGAAACATTTTTGTACCACAGAGCTGATCTGAGTTTGGAAAGATAGTGCACTGTCCAGGATCACTCCTAGAATTTAATGGTTGGTACCAATTCTATTGATAATGAAGAAATACATATTGGGGATACAAGGGTTTCATGTCGGTCTTGAGAGAAAAGCATACATTTGGTTTTTGGTATATTAAGAGTGAGAAGATTTTGAAAGAGCCAGTCAGACACAAGATTTAATTTTTTATTAATAATCTGGATGTCAGCATTATTGTAGTTCTGAACTGGGTGGATTAGTTGAATGTAATCTGTATAGGCATAGACTGTGAATCCTACAGATTGGGCGACAGTTAACAATGAAACAAGTTAAAAAGGAAATACCAGCTACTTGCACCCTAAGACAACTGACTGCCAGCCCCTTTGCAAGTCTTGCTTGGAGAAAAGCTAGCAGCACTGAGACCAGGTGAGGTATGTGGTGGATTTAAGAGGGAGCAGATGATGGAAAGAAGGGGGAGAGGTGGAAGACAATGAATGTGGGAGGTGAAGAGGAGACAAACACTGGTTGTGAGAGAGGAAGAGAGTAGGCAGACTCTGGATGGAAGAGTGAGAAGGGGACAGACAGGATAAGAAAGAGGGGCAGATTCTGGATGGAAGGAAGAGGAGGAGATGGCAGATGCTGGATGTAAGGGGGAAAGAGGAGGTAGATGATAGATGGAAGAGAGAGAGGGGACAGACAATGGATTTGGGGGGGAAGAGAGGAGGCAAACACTGGATGAAAGGGGGAGATGGGGATAGATGCTTGATGAGAGGTAGGGAGCAGATGCTGGATGCAAAGGGAAGATGAGGATAGATGCTGGATGAAAGGGAGAGAGGGGCAGATGCTGGATGAAAGAGGGGGAGAGGGCAGATGCTGTGTGGAAGGGGAAGAAAGAGAGGGGTCAGATACTGGATGGAAGGGAGAAAAAGAGGGGTGGGATCAGACACTAAATGGAAGGGGAAGAGAGGAGGGGGCAGATGCTAGATAGAAGGGGAGAAAGAGGGGCAGTTGCTGGATAGAAGAGGGGAAGAAAGAGGAGGGGGCATACACTGGATGGCAGGGGAAGAGAAAGGAGGGAGCAGATTATTGATGGAAGTGGAAGAGAAGGTCAAATGCTGGATGGGGGAAGAAAGAGGATAGATTTATTGACAGTCTGGTAAATAAGGAGAAGTGAAATAGGAGAATTAGAGTAAGAGAAAGAGATGGCAAGCTGTAGTAAAAAAAAAAAAAAGGGGGGGGAGAGGTAAATTAAAGACTGCATCATATGAAATAATTAAATCTGGACAGAGGCAGAAAAATAAATTAAAGAAAGGTATGTGAAAAAGGAGAGAAAAATGACAAATTGATATGAAATCTTGGCAAGAGAGTTAAGTGGAAGACAAGGAAAGCAGAAACCAGAGACTAGGACCAACATGATTAGAAAAAGTAAAATGAAAAACAACAAAGGTAGAAAAAAATAATTTTATTTTTAGTTTAGAAAAAAATAGTGTGGTATCTGTTAATAAACAATGAAAATGAAAAAAGGTGACATCTCTTTATTGGACTCATTTTAATATATTTGTGACCAATGTTTGGAGACCAAACCTTCCGTTCTTCATGTCAGAACAGGATACCAGACCTGTCCTGACCTGAGGAAAGAGGCTATGGCCACTGAAACCTAATTGAAAAATGTATTTAGTCCAATAAAATTGTATTATCATATTATCCAAATATTGTTTAACTGTATTTGTTAACTTATAGTATAACAATTGGAATATGTCAGTTTTTGAAATTTTCTTCTCCTATCTTTATATTTTGCAGCATGCATCATTTTTTTTTCTCTTTCTCCGGTGTCATATTGTAGCTTCTTGAGGATTCAATTTAATATTTTTCTATGTGTTTCTATTTTTAATTTATGGTTAGTTATTTTATACTGTGTGATGGTTTGTCAGTGTTCCGTGTGAATGAAAGAGACATGGTTTTCTGTGAGCATTATCTGTGCAGGATGGATCCGTACTAATCTGGCTTTTTTAGTTTTCCAATAGGTTTACTGATGATCTAGTACCGATTGCAGTGTTTGTGGTGCTGTGTTTTTCTAAGTAGGTACTTGTGGAAGTTCTGGTATGGTAGAATTGCTCTAAGCCTGATTGACATTTATAGTGTTTTCACAGTATGTCTGGTATGGGATTTTGGATTTAGATCGCACCTTTCTCATTAATAGCTCAAAACAAGTTACATTCAGGGACTGTAGCTACTATATTTCCTTGTCCCTGTAGAACAGGGATCTCAAAGTCCCTCCTCGAGGGCCGCAATCCAGTCGGGTTTTCAGGATTTCCCCAATGAATATGCATTGAAAGCAGTGCATGCACATAGATCTCATGCAGATTCATTGGGGAAATCTTGAAAACCCGACTGGATTGCGGCCCTCAAGGAGGGACTTTGAGACCCCTGCTGTAGAGCTTACAATTTAACCTCCTCTTCTACAAAACTGCGATAACAGTTTTTAGCTCGGTGAGCCGAGCTGAATGGCATGCGCTGCTCCCAACGCTCATAGAGCGTCGGAAGCAGCATGGGCCATTCAGTGTGGCTCTCTGCGCTACAAACTGCTAGCATAGTTTAATAGAAGAGGGGGTAAGATTTGTACCTGATTCAATGGAGGGTTAAGTGGCTTGTCCAAGATTTCAGTGAGCAGCAGTGGCTTCCCTGGAGTTCTTAGCTTGCAGCTCTATTAGATACTGCTAATACAGATAACACATTATCTATATTAATTAATCTTTGGTAAAGTCTAGCTAAACTGGCTAAAGTCTAGCTGAACTGGAGCCTGGTGGCTATTTGGAAACCTACCAAAAACATGAATAGGTAAATTATTTTATAGTTAACAGAAACCCTCAAAATTTCTGTTACAGTGCTGCTGAACATCACAGTTTACATGGCCAACAGGAAGATGCTGTGAATACCTTCTTGTATTTACGCTCTAAGCCATAAATTATAGAACAGTGATGAGCAGTCTGCTGCCATTTACACAATTAAGTGTACACCTATGCACACGGATAGCAGTATTCTATAAATGTAAGTGTGTAAACTATGCTTACTGTATATTTAGGTGACCTGTTACAGAATGAGGGAATTACTAGATGCAGAAATTGAAAGCAAACGTTTTCTGCCCCAGGCAAGAGACTTTGAACTGGATACTGAAAAACTGCTGACAAACTTACAATATTGCAGAGATGTGAATTTGAATAATGGGTCTTGATTTATTGCTGAGATCAATGATGTGGAGAATAAAACTAAGAAAGTTGGGTATAGAGGGAATTCATAACAAGAGAGTATGCTTTCCAAGGGAAGAGACAGAACGCTGCTGCATGCACTGAATAAAAATGGAGACTTCTTTCCAGATAGGTGGGAGCAAGAATGCCCATAAGGCTAGAGAGCAAGGAAATGGACCAATATGCTCAGTTCCTGACACTAGAGCGCACAGCATGCCACTAGGGGTACTGAAGTAAGTATCAACCAGGACACTAGTGTTTACAGATGATCAATCAGAGTGGAGAATGCAAGGACAATCAGTTTTGGAGACACGCTATAACCACAAATAAGAAAACCCAATGTGAGCATACAGACAACTGTGGGGCAAAAAAAAAAAAAGCAAAAGCAAAGCAGTGTTGCAAGGTTCATCTTATCCCTGTATTGTTTTTCAGGTGGCTACCCCTAAGAAAAGTAGAAGCTTATCGAGAGAGAAAATGGGGAATTCCTTTTAGACACATTGAGGGGCATTTTCAAAACTTATGTCTAAGTCCGATTTGGACTTATGGCACTAGACATCCAAAGTCGGCAGTAAGAAAATGCCTATTTTTTTCAAAAGGCAAACCACCATACGTATAGAAATATATATATATTTTTTTAATCCTCTATCTGGACATCCAGGACATTGGGACACCCAGACTGCCAGGATGTCTATTTTTATACCACATTTTCAACCAAAGTTTCATTCAAGTCCCAAATGCCCAGAACAAGAGTATTTGGATGTGGGATGTGCCAGTCCTGTAATGGACTAGCCACCCAGACATGGCAACAGAGCAGTGGGGCACCTTAGAAGGCATTGCTATGAACTTCATATATAGAGTGCCAGATAAACATCTCACCGGAACTCTCATATAGGTTATGGTGAGCCACTATACCCACCTGTCTACAACTCCAATAGCCCTTATGGCTGCAGGTGGCACCTATATGGCAGCAGAGTAGGATTTGGAAGGGGGGGAGAGTTGGTGGGCTCACATTTTCCACCATGAATGTAGTGGTTAGAGTGGCTTATGGGACTTGCTACTTCTCTCTAAGAACCACTAGCCCACCCACCAGGCTACTTAAGATCTACTCGGCTTTCCCATACCAGGTGCTGATGTTCTGGAGACTGTATGTACATTTGTATTCTTATATTTGTGGGTGTGAGAGGGGTCCATGAGCACTGGGGGAGTGTGGGGGTGTATTGCCTTGATGCATGTAGTGGTCATCTGGTCAGTTTGGGCACATTTGTGGCACTTAGATTTTTCTAAAACAGGTCTAGTTCCAAATGTATAAGTTCTGTTCAGGATGTCTTGCAAAATATTTATCGCCGCAAGACCTCCATGTATAACTAGCCCTTGAGACTGCCCAAAGTCCGCCCATAACATGCCTCCACCACGCCCATCTGGTGCTCGGAACGTACAGATGCTGGAAAACAGAAACACGGTTTTGATTATCGGCACTTGGACATCCTAGCAATTAGGACATCCAAGTGCTGTTTTAGGATGCTTTTTGGACCTCTGTGTTTTTTGATTATGGGCCCCTTAGGCACATCTTACATTTACACACCCAAAGTTACATCAGTTTTAAAGCTGTCTTAACTGTGAGTACCGAATGTGGTAAGCGCATCCTATGCCCGTCTCATGCACCGCTCATGTGAACTCCCACTTTGACATACGTTGCCTTTTACACATGCCTTTACAGAATAGCACTTAGTCATTTTATCAGCACTTATATGCGTAAATGTACACTTACCCATGAAAGTGCTGGCATTATGTTTATTTATGAATGCAAGTGAAGTATACATAGGGACACCCAGTTAATTGACCTTATGGTAGCTGGCTTTGCAAAACTCACACATTCTTTCACATGTTGCACTTGTATGGTACAAGGGGCATTCAATAATTTATCTACCTCAGTAGGAAAGAAAAAAGTTTTCAAAAATGTTTTCTTTTATTTTTCAATATAGTTCCCTGATAGATCCATACACTTCATCCACTTTTCCTTCAATGACTTTAACCCCTTTGAAAAGAATTCTTCTATTTAACCTTCAAACCAGAATGTCACGATTTCCTTGACATCTTCATCACTTGAGAACTGCTGTCCATGGAGAGATTTCTTCAAAACTCAGAACAGGAAATAATCCAAGGGAGCCAGGTCAGGACTGTAGGGTGGATGGTTCAGCTGCTGAAACTCACATTCTCAGATGGCAGCCTGGGGTGGCAAATGTTATGGCTCTACAAAAGTTGTTTAACAGTAGACCACTTATCTGAAAAGGTCAGTTCACGGCTCCAACACAGTCTATGTTTCGCTACACTACATCAGGAAGCCGGAAGGATAAACTTTTTATATTGATTTTATTTGCAGTGCGCAGTGCCTGAGTCCTTTGGTCTACACACTTTTTTCAACATCAAGTGTATAGGCCAAAGGACTCAGGCACTGCACACTGCAAATAAAATCAATATAAAAAGCTTATCCTTCCAGCTTCCTGATGTAGCATAGCGAAACACAGACTGTGTTGGAGCCGTGAACTGACCTAAGTGGTCTACTGTTAAACAACTTTTGTAGAGCCATAACATTTGCCACTCCAGTAAAAGCAAGAATCCTTGCTCCATGTAATGAGTTATGATTAAAATTCAAGCACCTTTCCAGCGACATTGTACCGCTGCTGTGGCGCCTTGCTGAAGAGCTTATGAGCACATTTAAATATTTAAAAGCCTTTAAATGTTATATGAAGATATTATTTGAGAAACTTGCCCAGTATTGATGAGAGGGTTTTTTTGTGTTTTGTTCTATATCCATTTTAGGCATTAAATTTTAACATTAAACTTTCTTCCATTTTTCTGCTTTCTTCTCAAAATTTATTTTCCATGTTTTCCCTTCCCTTCTCACCTATCCATGTGTACCATTTCTTCTATCTCTCTTCCCTGCCACACACACATTGTGTGCACCATCTCCTCCCTCTCTCTCACCTTCCCCTGTGCACAATTTTCTGCCTCTCTCTCCGACCCATAGTCTGACTTCTCTGTCTTCCCCCTTCTCATGGTCTGGCATCTCTCTCTTCTCCTATGGTTTGGCATCTCTCTCTCGTCTCCCATGGTCTGGCATCTCTCTCCTTCCCTCTCCTCCGGTCTGTGTTTCTCTCTGTTCTCATCCCTCCCTACACCCACCCTCAGGCTAACTTAAAACAGCTCCATGGGGCCCCAACATTCAACAACTTTTTCCCTTCTGTCCATCTCCCTCCCTCTCTTCCCCTCAAAGCTTCCCCTCTGCTGTGATCTGCCCAGGTGGAAACAGGAAGTTGTGTTACACGGAGGCGAATCGCAGAAAAGGGAAAGCTTTAAGACAGAACCAGCAGCCTATGAGAATGGCTCCTGCACTGGGGCTACTCTGGAAAAGAAGATTTTGATTTTGAAAGGAAACCTGGAAGGTAAGGGAAAGGGAGGAAGATGGACAGAAGGGGAAGAGATGCCCGGACCGCACACCATCCCTGGTCATGTGAGGATCCAAAAATATTGCGAATGCTCGGGAATCTACAGCACCCATAGAGCTGGTGCCTATGCCACATTCAATCCTGCTTAATCATGGAAAATATTTCATAAAATTACCTCTATAACACTAGAGCAATTGTTTTGGGTCATTAAATATATTTAATAGAAAATGTATTATTACAGAAACTGAGGTTGGTCAAAATCTAAACGGCTCCAAGTATTTTAATGAATATGAAGTTATGGTGTTTCTTGAAGAAATTGATAACCATACCTTTTTTAAAGAATTTGAAAATTTTTTTCTTTTTAATTCTTTATTCATTTTTAAACTTTCATCAAGTGTACAAAAATTCATAATAAACACAATTAATTTAACCACTTGAACATCTTATCATTATTACCTATAAATACAAATGTACCGTATTTTCACGCATATAACGCGCGCGTTATACGCGTTTTTACCTACCGCGCATACCCCTCGCGCGTTATATGCGTGAGCGCGGTATACAAAAGTTTTAAAACATAGTTCCCACCCCGCCCGACGCCCGATTCACCCCCCCAGCAGGACCACTCGCACCCCCACCCCGAACGACCACTCGCACGCGCTCCCACCCGCACCCGCATCCACGATCGGAGCAAGAGGGAGCCCAAGCCCTCTTGCCCGGCCGACTCCCCGACGTCCGATACATCCCCCCCCCCGGCAGGACCACTCGCACCCCCACCCCGAACGACCGCTCGCACGCGCTCCCACCCGCACCCGCATCCACGATCGGAGCAAGAGGGAGCCCAAGCCCTCTTGCCCGGCCGACTCCCCGACGTCCGATACATCCCCCCCCCCGGCTGGACCACTCGCACCCCCACCCCGAAGGACCGCCGACTTCCCGACAATATCGGGCCAGAAGGGAATATGGGCCCAACCCGACCATGTGCCTCAGGCCGCGCCCCCAGGTGGGACCTAAGGCTCCAGGGCCTATTCTGATTGGCCCACGCGCCTTAGGCCCCACCAGTAGGCGGAGCTTTAGGATGGATGGGCCAATCCGGCCTCATTCCTTCGTTGGCTGGCTGCCGGACAGGCGGGTTTGGCTCCCGTCTGTCCGGCCAACTACCAAAGGTACGGGGAAGGGGGGTGGGGGGGTCGTGGGGGTCGCCAGGGGGGTCGCGGGTCGGCTGGGGGGGCGGTCGGAGGTTCTTGGGGGGGGCGGTCGTTGGGGGGAGGGGGGTTTGCGTCGAGGGCAGGAGGGCCTGGGATCCCTCCTGCCCGTAATGTAGTGCGGGGTGGGGTTAGGGGGTCGCCGTGGCCAGGAGGATTTGGGCTCCCTCCTGGCCCGATATTGTTGGGGAATCGGCGGTCCTTCGGGGGGAGGGATGTATCGGACGTCGGGGGGGGGCCATCAGGCTTTCAGGATGGGGACAGACCTTCAAGGGGGGACAGTGCACGGAAGTCAGGGGGGGTGAACGAGAGTCGGGACAGCGCACGGAAAGTCAGGGCGGGCGAAAGGAGCGTCGGGCAGCATGCGCGGTATACCCGTGAGCGCGGTATACCAAAGTTTTTGTACATATCATCGTGATTTCTGCGCGCTATACCCGTGTGCGCGTTTTATACGGGTGCGCGTTATTTGCGTGAAAATACGGTAACCCCCCACACCCTCCCTCAAAGCCCATAAATCATTATAAGATCATATACTTGAAACCTTCCCCCCACCCAATACTAAGTAGTGTATAATTAATAGAAAAATGGCATTTAATCATGACAAAAAGATGTTAATGGCTCCCATATTTTAATAAAATTTTTATAAATTTCCCTTCTGTACCACTAATGATCTTTCCATTCTATATATGTGACATAATCAATTCCACCAAAAATTAAAATTAAGCCTCCTATAATTTTTCCAATTATTAGTAATATGTTGGATGGCAACTCCAGAGCAAACAAACCAAAACTGCAGACTTGTACACGGTGCAGGCAAATTTTATTTTGACAAATAAATCTTAACTAAAAACCTTTTACCAGGCGAGGGACCCAACACGGTTCGTGTTTCGGACAACCTTCATCAGGAGTCCTAATAGGTATTGCATATTTACAATATTTTCTCTTCTCTTTCTTTTCATTTCTCATTCTTTGTCCTTATCACATTTTTTAGTTATTCTCACCTTTTCCCATATTGCTTTTACACTCCCCCCTCTCTTACACTTGGTTAACTTTGATTATATTTTATATTTTATATCTATTTGTTTTTCATTTATATTCATTCAGTATGTTTATGCATATTAAAATCAGAAAAATTTTTTATATTTATATATACACTTTTACCTATGCATGAATTTTCTCTCCCTTTCTTCACTCTTACTCATTTTTCCCTTCCCACATATTTCTACTTTCCACACCTCTATCATAAGCACAAGTAGGATCATCATAAAATACAATATTTTATTATATTATTATTTATTTCTTATATGGTTGTGTTAATATTGTATTTGTACCTATTAGGACCCCTGATGAAGGTTGTCCGAAACACGGACCGTGTTGGGTCCCTCGCCTGGTAAAAGGTTTTTAGTTAAGATTTATTTGTCAAAATAAAATTTGCCTGCACCGTGTACAAGTCTGCAGTTTTGGTTTGTTTGCTCTGGTCTGGTTTTTTACTGCAGACGAAGTTGGATCTTTGGACCTCTGGTTCTCCTTTTTTGTTTTGTGGATGGCAACTCCAGTCATGATCATTAAAAGTTTATTATTAGACGATGATATCTGACTCTTTTTTCTCATAGACATTCCAAATATCACAGTATCATAAGATAACGCTACATGGTTTTCCAATAACCAATTTACTTGATCCCAGATTGAGTACCAAAAGGCTAAGATATGGGGACAATAAAACAAAAGATGATCCAAAGTCCCTACATCCAGATTACAATGCCAGCATCTATTAGACAAGGAACTATTTAATTTTTGTAATCTAACTGGGGTCCAAAAAGCTCTATGTAACCAAAAAAAACAAGTTTGTCTCATAGACACCGACATTGTACATCTCATTCTCCAAGACCAAATTTGTGGCCATTGAGATGCTGAAATCTAATGCTTAATCTCAATGCTCCAAATATCTCTAAGACCATTTTTAGTTTTTTTTTTAATCAAATAGAATTTTATTGGATACTTGGAAAACATTAAGATTTGTTAGTAACAACAGCTATTCCTATTAATAAATCAACTAATCAAACCATATGGCTAAACTCCAAGATTCAAATTGGCGGATTCAAGGTTGTCTGGAAGCATTGGATAATTGCAGGAACTCGAACTTTAAATGATGTCATTTCTAATGGTAAACTGCTTGATTTTACACAATTGCAACATAAATTTGGACTTCATAAATCACAATGTTTTTGTTGGTTGCAGTTGAAGCAGGCCATTCAGGCAGGGTTCCCTGAATGGAAAACTCTTAATACTCAGTTCAGTATGGAATTTTTATGTTTTCAGGCGGACTTTCTGGGTCACCAGTCCGTGCAGTGGTATAAGAATTTGAAAATTGAATAGCACCCAAGAAAAGGATCTGGATATCATTGTAGACAATACGATGAAACCTTCCGCCCAATGTGTGGCGGCGGCCAAAAAAGCAAACAGGATGCTGGGAATTATTAAAAAAGGGATGGTTTATAAGACTAAGAATGTCATAATGCCCTTGTATTGCTCCATGGTGCGCCCTCATCTGGAGTAATGCGTTCAGTTCTGGTCTCCTTATCTCAAGAAAGATATAGTGATGCTAGAAAAGGTTCAAAGAAGAGCGACCAAGATGGTAAAGGGGATGGAACTCCTCTCATATGAGGAAAGACTAAAACGGTTAGGGCTCTTCAGCTTGGAAAAGAGACGGCTGAGGGCAGATATGATTGAAGTCTACAAAATTCTGAGTGGAGTAGAACGGGTACAAGTGGATTGATTTTTTACTCCGTCAAAAATTACAAAGACTAAGGGACATAGAAACATAGAACATGATGGCAGAAAAGGGCCACTGGCCCAACAAGTCAGCCCACTCTAAGGACCCTCCCCCCTAAGCACTTCCTCGAAGTGAACCCACATGCTTATCCTATTTTTCTTAAAATTGAGCACATTGCTTGACTCAATTACTTGAAGTGGAAGATCATTCCAACGATCGACCACCCTTTTGGTGAAGAAATACTTCCTAGTGTTGCTATGAAATCTCCTACCCCTGAGTTTCAACGGATGCCCTCTTGTTGCCATAGGTCCTGTAAGGAAAAAGATATCTTCTTCTACCTCAATACGGCCAGTAACATATTGAATGTCTCTATCATATCTCCCCTCTCTGCGTTCCTCGAGAGAGAATAGCTGAAACTTACCTAGACGTTCCTGATATGGGAGATCCTTGAGTCCTGAGACCATCCTGGTGGCCATTCGCTGAACCGACTCTACTTTCAGCACATCCTTTTGATAATGTGGCCTCCAAAATTGAACACAATATTCCAGATGAGGTCTCACCATGGACCTAAGGGCCACTGAATGAAGTTACAGGGAAATACTTTTAAAACAAATAGGAGGAAATATTTTTTCACTCAGAGAATAGTTAAGCTCTGGAACGCGTTGCCAGAGGATGTGGTAAGAATGGATAGCGTAGCTGGTTTTAAGAAAGGTTTGGACAAGTTCCTGGAGGAAAAGTCCATAGTCTGTTATTGAGAAAGACATGGGGGAAGCCACTGCTTGCCCTGGATCGGTAGCATGGAATATTGCTATATCTTAGGTTTTGGCCAGGTACTAGTGACCTGGATTGGCCACAGTGAGAACAGGCTACTGGGCTTGATGGACCATTGGTCTGACCCAGTAAGGCTATTCTTATGTTTTTATAATTAAACCAAAAAATACTAAAGAAAAACAACTGCTGAAAAGCATAACCAAATGGTTAAAAGAAATTCACCATTCTTAGTAAGTTAGACCTTTACCTTCTCTCTCCTGCTGCAGGCACACATTTAATTCTTGTATTGTAGCTTTATCTATAGAAGTTATTACCTTCATCTGATCTAGCTCTTCCTCTAGGTTTAATCTGTAAAAGAAATATGAATATCAACTGTGATAAAGCAAGAAAAACAGGAAGCAATTATTGAGACAGACATGGGAGGAAGCCACTGCTTGCCCTGCATTGGTAGCATGGAATGTTGCTACTATTTGGGTTTCTGCCAGGTACTTGTGACCTGGGTTAGCCACTGTGGAAACATGAAACTTGGCTATATGGACCATTGCTCTGACACAGTATGGCTATTCTTATATTCTTAACGCAATGAATTCTGCTTTCTTATAAGATATTTAAATACAATATAAATATTGTATCCCTATAATCTAAGACAGCATTATTATAATAGTCATTATCAAGTCCAGTACAATTGCTTAGCTGTAACTATTGTTCTCTAATAGCAGCTCCAGCCAGAACAGCAGCTCAAGCAATCCCCTTTGCAGGTGCAGAAGCAGCAGCCCCATGTTTGCGGGTCCAGGAGCTTAACCTAGCCCAGGCATTTGGTGCCCTTTTTCACTGGCGCGCTGGACCAGAGCCTCCTCTGGCTCATAGGTTAAGCCGTCCATGGTCCTTCCACTCTCCCCACCCCTTCTCAGCTTGTCATCATCACACTCTCTCTTTCTCTCCATTCAGACCATCTTTAGCATTTTTCTTCAATCAGTCCCTCGGCCCATCATTTATACCAGTGTTTCTCAACCTTTTCAAACCAAGTACCCCCTAAGCCTAACAAATACCAATCAAGTACCCCCCGGCCAAACTCTGCCCCAAACTCCTCCTCTAACCCACCCAAACTCCAACCCTGACTCCACCCCATAATAATAATACTAATTGAAATGCAATTTCTTCCATCCATTTTTCATATACACACAATATAATCTTATTTACCGTATTTTCACGTAGATAACGCGCACCCGTGTAAAACGCGCACACGGGTATAGCGCGCGAAAAACACAAATCTATGTACAGAAATTTTTATATACCGCGCACACCCGTATACCGCGCATGCTGCCCGACTCTCCCGTCGCCGCCCGACTCTCCTTTCGCCCGCCCCTCCTCTCCCCCTTGAAGTCCTGTCCCCACCCTGAAAGCCTGATGCCCCCCCCCCGACATCCGATTCACCCCCCCCGCAGGACCGCTCGCACCCCCACCGCAAAGGACCGCTCGCACGCACCCGCACCCTGAAGGACCGCTCGCACCCCCACAGGCTCCTGACCCCCCCCCATCATGTAGAAGCTCCTACCGGTGTCCTGCTGCTTCCTCTTGGCGGTCCCGACTCCCCGACACGATCGGGGCAAGAGGGAGCTCAAGCCCTCTTGCCCCAGCCAACCGCGGCACCCCCGACACGATCGGGGCAAGAGGGAGCTCAAGCCCTCCTGGCCCTGGCGACCCCCCCCCCCCCGCTAGTTGTTCGGGCCAGGAGGGAGCCCAAACCCTCCTGGCTACGCGACCCCCTACCCCCATCCCGCACTACATTACGGGCAGGAGGGATCCCAGGCCCTCCTGCCCTCGACGCAAACCCCCCTCCCAACGACCGCCCCCCCAAGAACCTCCGACCGCCCCCCCAGCCGACCCGCGACCCCCCCTGGCCGACCCACACGACACCCCCACCCCCCTTCCCCGTACCTTTGTGTAGTTGGCCGGACAGACGGGAGCCAAACCCGCCTGTCCGGCAGGCAGCCAACGACGGAATGAGACCGGATTGGCCCATCCGTCCCAAAGCTCCGCCTACTGGTGGGGCCTAAGGCACCTGGGCCAATCAGAATAGGCCCGGGAGCCTTAGGTCTCTCCTGGGGGCAGGGCCTTGGTCACATGTTCGGGTTGGGCCCATGTGCCTCAGGCCCCGCCCCCAGGTGGGACCTAAGGCTCCCGGGCCTATTCTGATTGGCCCAGGCGCCTTAGGCCCCACCAGTAGGCGGAGCTTTGGGACGGATGGGCAAATCTGGCCTCATTCCGTCGTTGGCTGCCTGCCGGACAGGCGAGTTTGACTCCCGTCTGTCCGGCCAACTACAGAAAGGTACGGGGAAGGGGGGTGGGGGTGTCGTGGGGGTAGGTCAGGGGGGTCGCGGGTCGGCTGGAGGTTCTTGGGGGGGCGGTCGTTGGAGGGAAGGGGGTTTGCGTCGAGGGCAGGAGGGCCTGGGATCCCTCCTGCCCGTAATGTAGTGCGGGGTGGGGGTAGGGGGTCGCCCTGGCCAGGAGGGTTTGGGCTCCCTCCTGGCCCGAACAACTAGCCGGGGGGGGGGGGGTCGCCAGGCCCAGGAGGACTTGGGCTCCCTCCTGGCCCGATATTGTCGGTGAGTTGGGGAGTCGGCGGGGCAAGAGGGCTTGGGCTCCCTTTTGCCCCGATCGTGTCGGGGAGTCGGGGGGGCAAGAGGGCTTGAGCTCCCTCTTGCCCCAATCGTGTCGGGGGTGCCGCGGTTGGCTGGGGCAAGAGGGCTTGAGCTCCCTCTTGCCCCGATCGTGTCGGGTGTCGGGACTGCCAAGAGGAAGCAGCAGGACACCGGTAGGAGCTTCTACATGATGGGGGGGGGTCGGAAGGCTGTGGGGGTGCGGGTACAGGTGGGAGTGCGTGCGAGCGGTCCTTCGGGGTGGGGGTGCGTGCGAGCGGTCCTTCGGGGTGGGGGTGCGAGCGGTCCTGCGGGGGGTGAATCGGACGTCGGGGGGGAACTATGTAAAAAAAAATTTGTACAACGCGCTCACGCGTATAACGTGCGAGGGTATGCGTGGTACGTAAAAACCACGTATAACGCGCGCGTTATATGTGAGAAAATACGGTATTTATTTAAGCATTTATATACCACTTATAGTCTAAGTGGTTTACATTCAGGTATTAGGCATAGGTTTCAAAGAAAGCATAGACTTCAAAGAAGCTCAGAAAGTACTCCCCAATAAATTGAGCATAAATACAAATTCATCCCAGCCTACAAGGGCTGACAGATATCCAAGAATCAGCTTGGAGAAGCATAAACAGACAGTAGGCAGGCGCAGGAAGGACAGGGCAGGAGTCTAGAATGTCTCACCTAACTACTGGAAAAGAGCTTACCAGGGTAATTACATAATCTCTATTTCCAATACAATATGTGAGACGTTCTAGTAGGGATGTACAAAAGCAGTCCCCCAAAAAGCTAGGGCGGGCTGCGCCTACCCTAAAGACAAAGGTCCTAAAGGCGAAGTCCTGTTTTGCAGCCACGTCCACTCTGTAGAACATGGCAAATGTGTGAAGAGAAGACCATGTTGCTGTTCTGCAAATCTCTTCAGGAGAGACAGATCTAGCTTTGTCCTCTGAAGAAGCCACACTCCTGGTAGAATGTGCCTTTACGGAAAAAGGAGACTATTTCCCAGAAAGAATGTAGGCTAACGAAATGGCCCTATGGATTCATCTGGAAATTGTGGCCTTGGAAGAAGGAGCGTCCCGCTTAACTGAATGAGTCGGCACAAACAAATGGTCTGAGACAAAACTTATTGGTGACCTCCAGATAATGCACATCCATTTTCTTCAACAGGTGTTCCTGTGACCTGAAACCTGTTGGTTGAAAGGCAGGCAAGCACTTCCTGATTAACATGGAAAGCCACAACTACCTTTAGGAGGAATGGAGATATGGAGGAAAGGATCCCTGCAAGACAAAGCCTGTAGTTCTTACACACGATGCTGCAAAGTGATGGCAGAAAAAGAAAAGTCTTGAGCTTCAAGTCCAAGAGGGAAGCGTCTCAAAGGGGCTCAAAAGGAGTCTTGGTAAGGTTAGATAACACCAAGATAAGGTCCAGGAAGGAAAGAGTGCTCAACCGGTGGTCTGACATGAAGTGCTCCCTTCAAGAATCTAACAACATTAGGATGAGATGCCAAGGAGGATCAACGCTCCCGGAATCAAATAAGAGAGCCCAGCCACCTGAATCAGAAGAGAAGCCACAGTGAGGCCTTTAGCCAAACCAGCTTGAAGAAAAGTGAGAATTATCGAGATCGGAGCTGAATAAAGGGTTCATCTGGTCCTGGGCACACACAAGTTGGAAGACTTTCCACACCTTAGCATATGCCGACACCATGGACGACTTCTTAGACTTTAGAAGAGTATCAACAAACAAGGCAGAATATCCTTTATGCTCTAAGGATGCGCACTCAAGAGCCATGCTGTAATAGCAAAGTGACCTGGATTATCCATGAAAACAGGACCCTGCATGAAAAAGTCTGAATAGGCACTCATTCGAAGGCTGTGACCCCTGCAAAGGCGCATCATATCTGCGTATCATGGTCTGCAAGGCCAATCAGGAGCTACAAGAATGACGCGGACTGAATAAGACGCTAACCTCCAAATGACCCAGACGATCACTGGCCAAGGAGGAAACGCATGCAGGGGAATCTCCTGAGGCCACGGCTGCACCAGAAGGTCAAGCCCTTCGCTTTCAGGCTCGGATCTTCGAATGAAGAAGAGATCGACTTTCCTATTTTGTTTTTTAGCCATAGCCATAAGGTGAAAGTGGGGATGCTCCCAGCGCCCCACTATCACTTGAAACACCTCTGGGGACAGGGTCCACTCACCCGAATCCAGTGTCTGTTGAGGAAGTCTGCTTGAATGTTGTCTGCTCCCGTTACATGTGCTGCCATCAGCGCTAAGAGAGGACGCAAGGAATGGCAGCAGGAGTGGATCGCTAAATCACTACCGCCACTGGCAACATGTTGTAATGTCAAAATAAAGGTAGATGGGGGCAGAGGGGAGGTGGACTTGGGCGAGTTGGTGGACTGGAGAAGCAGAGATGGGGAGAAGATGGATGGGAGAGATGAACTTGCTGGAGGGGGGAAGATGGATGGTGGAGGAGGAGATGGACTTGGGGAGGGAGAGATGAACTTGGGGGAGATCATGGACGGGGGAGATGGGGGGAGGGATAGAAGAAATAATGGATCTAAAAACAGGAGAGGGAGAGAGATGGTGGACAATGGGATTTAGGGAGGGAAGGAACAGAAAGGGAGAGAAGTTGGACACAAGGGATGTGTAGGGGGTAGAGATACTGGATAGGAGAGTAGTTAGAAAGAGAAAGGGAGAACTGGTGGGGAAGGAGGAAGAGATACTGGATGAAAGGGTAGTTGAGAAAAGGAGAGATGGTGAATCTGGGGATGGTGGGGTCCATCGCTGCAGCTATGGGAATAGAGATGAAAAAAAGGAAAGATGCCAGACCTCCAGGGGAGGGAAGGGAAATGGAAGGGGAGGGTAGAGATGGAAGATGGATGGTTAGCACGGAGAAAGAAGGAAATGACAAATGGGCAAGCGAGTTATCAGAAGACATTTGTTGCAGAGCATGGGAACAAAATGATTTGAATAATGACCAGACAACAAAAGGTAGAAAAAATAATTTTATTTTCTGTTTTGTGATTACAATGTGTCAGATTCGAAATGTGTATCCTGCCAGAACTGGTATTAGACCGCAAACGTGAGCTAGGATTTAACAGAGAGAGGAAAAGTCTTTTTTGTTTATTTTGTTTACACCACAGTGCCAGTGTGGGTGGGAGAGGGCAAAGGGGATGGAGTGGGTGAAGAGACTATAAAATAAAACCACCAGGATGTTTGAAAAAAAAAAACCAAACAAAACACAAAACACCCAATTTGGCAGGAAAATTGAATCAAATCGAAAAATCGATTCAATAGGCTTAATCGAATCAAAAAATTTTTTTCCTGAATCGGGCAGCACTAATATCGTCATCGGGAGCCCTATGAAAATCTCTGCAACATGGCATTTGCATACGGTCTGAAATGCTGTGATCCATGAAAATTAAAGCAAGCAAATACCCTGTAGGATGTGGGTCTATGATCAGGAAGTCTTTGGGTGATGGTCCATCACAGAATCTATCAGGTCATCCAGACCTTTGCTTTAAAATCGCTCCAAGCACCAAATTTTCCAAAAAAGGGACAAAATTACATCAAATTAAAAATAATAAAATGGGGAGAGCAGAACAAACACATTTGCAGTCAAGCGTGCAGAAGAAAAGAACTGAGGGAGGAGCTAGAGAGCCCAGTGAAGTTCAATAGAGGCAGAGTGAAAAATCCGGAGTGGATTCCTTCTGCAGCATGCGGCTAAAAGGAAATAACCCTATTGTCTAGAATGTCTCACCTATTGCACTGAAAATATAGTTTTCAGTCAAGAAATGTTTTTAAAGTTTTGGTTAGTTTTTCTCCTTGGTAAATTTGGGAAAGCTAAATGTCATCATGATGTCAAGTTAAGTGTTCACAAAGGAGTGTTTTTAGGAAGGATCTGAAAATGTGTGTAGTTTGTATTTTCAAGTCATTTCAGGCTATTTTATTTAGAAAATCTGCCAATACATCAAGCAAGTACAGTACAAAAGTACATTTGTTTTCAAAACAGATATAAAATCCGCAGGTAAAGTAGTCATGGACTTTGTCCCAGTGCAGATAAATGATGATCATAAGAACTGTAAAGCTTCAGATCCTCTACAAATAGTAGTATAATATTATCTATGGGTCATTTTAAATTTTGCATCCCAATGATTTAATAAGAGTACATTATGTTTATGGGGAGAATGCTTAGAATAATTTTAAAAAGTTACTAAAAAATGATTTTTGAAAAATGTTAATTTAAGATGAAGAAACTTCTAAGTAGCATCACAAGACAATACATTCTAGTAACTTATTTTGATGTGGACAGGTTTCTCACTTAAAAAACTGAGTTTAATACCCTCTGCATTTTTTTTTTTTTTTTAGATCAAAGAAGCAAACTGGAGATTTCTAAAATATAAATTTTCTTCACCAAATTTTACACTGACTACTGCTAAAAGAGCTGTGTGAAGGGATCAACATTAAGCCCAAAGGACAGGCAATGCACAGCAAGAAAGAGAGCAACTCCCTCGTGCTTTTTGCAGGTCACTACCAAGGACCATGTTAGCGGATCTAGACCAGACCCTTAACAGCCAGCTCTGCTGCTAGCAATAATTAGCTTGGACAGATCTGGTTTCCAGAGTAGCAACAAGGCTACATCATAATGAGCTCAGCTGGGATTAGCAGGACAGTGCAGGGAACCAAGAGAGCTGAAGCATTCTGCATTGCGTATGTATCAAGCAGATCAAACAAGGATGGCTGGTTAGGTTATCCCCTTACCACCTCATTCCAAAAATGAAGCACGGCAGTGTGTAAAATACAGACTAATGAAGAGTGACACCTTGAACAGATGAGAGCCACATTAATTAACACAATCCCCAGATCAGGTTATACAGTGCTGTTAGTGCTAGCAAATGTATAACTGTCCCTGACTTCAAAATTACAAGATATTTTTTAACCTTTAAAATGATCTTATTTACAGCTCCTGTAAATGATTCCTGTGTGTATAAATCCATACAAAATATCATAAAATCAATGGAATGGTACTGCAAGAATACATTAATTTTAATTTTTTTAAACTAACTTTTCAATCGATAACTTTGTGTGTTCTTTCTTGAAATATGCCAGTTCATTCCATACAGCATCAGAATCTTCTTGTCGAAGCTGCCATGGTTCTGCACGCTGCTGTTGGCCTTTGTTGCTTTTAACCCTGTTAGGAAAGCATAATTATCTACTGATTAAAAAAAGATACAATGTAAAGAGTTGTTAAAATTTGTATTATTTAATAAATTGTTTTAATTTATATTTAATGACAAAATAATGAGGTTTTCTTAGCAAATATGATATAACAAATGTACAGTTGTTTGGTTGGCATATACTGTACACACACAGTACCAGAGAGCTTCAATAATGTGATTATTGCAAATACTTGACATGTAAAACTGTAAAACTAAGTGATTAGGCTGCTCAGACATGAAATACTGCAGAACAGAATTAATATTTACAAAGGTACAATCATGCCAATTATAGAAGGGAACAAGTAGGGAAAGCATGGATCATGGATTTCTTCCCAATCTCTCTGCATGTATATACGAGGTCTGACAATTAAGTTTGTGGACTCATCCTAGAAAAAGTGCTACCTCATTGCTGAATATCTAGTCCATCCTTCAAAGCAATTTTGGAACTCTTTTTCTCGAATGCCCATCAGAGCTGTCATCATTTTACCCTTGATTCCCTGAATGTCATCAAAATGTCTTCCTTTCACTATTTCCTTTAACTTCAGGTAAAGAAAAAAGTCATTGGGGGTCAGATCAGGTGAGTAGGGAGGGTGCTCCAATACAGTTATTTGTTTTCTGGCTAAAAACTCCCTCACAGACTGTGCAGTGTGAGCTGGTGCACCGTTGTGATGCAAAAGCCATGAGTTGTTGGCGAAAAGCTCATCGATGAGCTCCTTCGGGACTATTTTTGCACACACCTTTCTCATGCCAAGATTTTCAGATAAGAGTTTCCTGTTTCTCTATCAATGTTTACTTGGTCTGCTATGCTTCTCACAGTCAAATGATGATTTTGATGCACAATTCGACACATTTTTTGCAAATATAAAAATATCATCCGCAGAGGTAAAGAGCGTTTCCAAAGCTGACAACTTATACGTGTTTAAAGTAGTCATATAAAGATTGAACAGAATTGGGGAAAGCGGAGAGCCCTAGGGAACCCCACAAGGAGGCTGCCAGGAGTTAGAAATATTGCCATCAATATTGACTGAATAAGAACGAGACAATAAAAATTTAGAGAACCAAACAAGGACAACCTGATTAAGTCCGATATCTGAAAGTAATTGAAGCAGAATATCATGATGCACTACATCAATGGTTCCTAACCTTGTTCTGGAGGACCACCATGAGCAGATTTGCATACCTGTCATTTCTATTATATGCAAATCTCTGCATATTCATTAGGGGCTAGCCTGAAAACCCGAATGGTCTGGTGGTCCTCCAGGACAGGGTTGGGAACCACTGCACTACAAGCGCTGCAGACAAATTGAACTGGAGCAAAATTGAGCATTTATTTTGTAGTTATAATTGTTGAATTTTAGAAAGAAGAGAAATCAATAAAGTTTCAGTACTAAAATTAGAACAAAATCCATGTTGAAAAGGTTGAAGTAGTGAAATTTTCTCCAGGTAATTGGTGAGTTGACCAGCTACAATTGATTCTAGCAACTTTGTCAACAATGGTATGTTAGCAATTGGTCGATAATGAGAAGGGATAGTAGGATCTAGATCAGATTTTTTCAGGAGGGGAATCAGTGTTATTTGTCCCATAGATTGCGTGAAGTATCCATTTTCCAATGAGTAATTTAGTAAGATGGTCAGCCACGATATGGCCTGTGAAGGAATATTAAGAAAAAGATAAGATGGAAAAGGATCTAGTGAACATTTACACTTTCTCAACTTTTCACACAATTTGGAGACTTGATATTCAGAAACTGAATCAAAAGAGTACCAATAGCGATTAGCTGGTATCTTCAGTGTGGAATTTTTAAAATAAGAGGAGAAATATCCAGTATTTCCTACAGGAAAAGACTGCCTAATAAAATAAAAATTGTCTTGAAAAAAGCAGGCTAAAACATCAGCAGAAGGAGATAATGATTGAACAGACTTTGAGTCAGAATTAGTCAAAGAATGCCAGAGTTTGAAGAGGGCTACTCTGATTATTGGACTTAGCTATTTTACATCCATAATAGGTTTTTCTCGCTTTCCTAAGTTCAAAGTTATATTTTCTAATTGCAGATTTCCAGTTTAATTTATCTGTATCCGAATGGGATTTTTTCCATTTCTTTTCTAACCTCCTACAATTTTGTTTTAAGGCTCTATGAGAGGGTAGGAACCATGGTGCGTTCCGGGCATAGGAGATTGTTTTGGTAATAACTGGGGCCAAAGATTGATAGGCGCATTCTGTAATGAATGCCACTCAGCAAGACACTGTCACATGTCAACACGAACACAGCTGTGAGATACTGATATACCAAGGTTATGAAGCCTTACTGAGTTGTTTGTACAGTGCTGCCAATGTAAGCCTATGGAGGCAAGTTTGTAAACTTGTCAGACCTTGTATGTGTATCTGTATTGTCTCTATGTGACATGAAGAGGGGTTTGAATGAAGCAGTACCCAAATATTCCATTGGTTCAGAAAGATTAAGCTAAACCAAATGTGATAATGAAACAAATCATTACATGTCACTGTCAAAGTTCAAAGAATGGATTTTACAGTTTAACTCAGGGGTGTCTAACTTTTTGGCTTCCCTAGGCTGCATTGGTCGAAAAAAAATGTTTCTGGGGAAGCACAAACGTGCAAACGCTACAGCAAGACAGAGGAGGGAGCCGGCAAGACGGTAAACACCCAGGGGCAGCAGAGGAAAACACTGTATCGCCCTCGACTGGGGCCGCACAAAATACTTCACGGGGCTGCAGGTTGGTCACCCCTGGTTTAACTGTAAGGTGCTACTGTCTAAGTGGGTGGTATGCAAGCAAGCAATAAAAGACAGCTATACTAGGTCAGAGACTTTGTTCTCAGTCTTATTCTAGTGTTAAATGTAGTTTGAATGTTTTAAAATAAAAGAAAAAATATTGACCTATGACCTCTTTGTGGGCTACTTAACTTCCTGATTCTGAGAGCCAGGCTGATTTGACTGCTGCTGCATGAAGCTCTGATGCAGAATTGTGAATCAAATTCTCTTGGGAAGGAGCTTTTTGATTTGATTTTTAAGCTATTTAATGTTATATGCCTCTAATGATTTTAATGCTCTTTAGGCTGTATATAGACTGTGTTAATCCAGAGGAAAGTATATGTTGTTTGTTCACCTCTCTGAGTAGGTAAAGTTTTGCTTACAAAAAAAAAAATAAAATATTACACTTCTCTCTCCAGATTCGCGGGGGATAGGGGCAGAGCTAGACCGCGAATGGCGAAAAACCGCGAATATCCGGCTCTGACCCATCCCCGCCTCCCTCCCGCCTTCCCGGCCTTACTTGGTGGTCTAGCGGGCTTTCGGGGTAGGAGTGATCTTCCTACGCTCCTGCCCCGTGCAGATCGCCATTAGGAAATGGCTGCTATGAGTTCCCGTAGTCTCTCGAGACTACGATGGGAACTCCCTACAGCTATTTCCTAATGGCGATCTGCACGAGGCAGGAGCGTAGGAAGATCGCTCCTGTCCCGAAAGCCCACTAGACCACCAGGTAAGGCCAGGATGCCGGGGGGAAGACTTAACGATGCTTTTTTTTTTCTTTTTTCCCCCTTCCCAAAAAAATCGCGAATATGTGAAATTGCGATTGCCGAAACCGCGAATGGGGAGGGGGGAAGTGTATTTTAGTTCTTTTGGGAACAAAGGTAAAGTAGCATATTTATTGCTATTGGCTTTCAGAAGCATTACATTTGAGATACTTTTGGTGTGTAAGTACTTTTAATTTTTGTGAGTGCACAGTATACACTTTGTCACTGTAATTTGTATTTTTTGAGTACACAGTAAACACTGCCATTTTGTTTTTTGGCTTTTTATAAGAAGTAATTTTTCAGACTATTGTACATAAGCATTTTGACACATTCTGCCCATCATCCTATTATTTATTGTGTTTTATTCTTCTTTCTGATTGTTATTTGCATGTACCTTTTCATATGCACGGTCTTTTATCATTTTATATACAGGCAGTCCTCGTTTTATGAACATCCGACTTACACTGGACTCGTACTTACGAACGGGAGTCCTGAGTCCTGTTCTATCTTTGGTGTCCCAATGTGCCCCTCATCCTCCCTCCTGAGTCCCAACGTGTCCCTCTCCCTCCCGAGTTCCAACGCCCCTAAAACCCACTATACCCACCTGTCTACAACCTCAATAGTCTTTATGGTTGCAGGTAGCACCTATATGGCAGTAGAGTAGGGTTTTTGGGGGTTTTGGTGGGCTCACATTTTCCACCATAAATGTAATGGTTAGAATGGCTTATGGGACTTGCTACTCCTTTCTATGGTTCACTAGTCCACCCACCAGGCTACTTAAGACACCTGTGTGCAGCTCTACTAGGCTTTCCAATACCAGGTGTTGCTGTTCTGGAGACATGTATGTTTGTATTCTGATCTTTGTGGGTGTGAGGGTGTCACTGAGCAATGAGGGAGTGTGGGGGTGTCTTACCTTGATGCATGCAGTCATCATTTGATCAGTTTGGGCATCTTTATGGCACTTAGATCCTTCTAAAACAGGTCTAGTTCCAAACGTATAAGTTCCGGCCAGGATGTCCTGAAAAATGTTTGATTGTTGCTGCAAGAGGTCCATGTCTAATCCACCCTTGAGACCGCCCAAAGCCCACCCATTAACTCGTCTTCACCACGCCCATCTCATGCTCTGAAAGTACAGAGGCTGGAACACATCGCTAGACGTAAAGAAAGACAGTTTTATCGGCACTTGGACGTCCTGGCGATTAGGACCTCCAAGTGTTGATTTAGGATGCTTTTTGGACATCTATGTTTTTTGATTATGGGCCTGTTCTATTTGTTATGGTGAGCAGATGAGAAGATTCAAGGAAAATAATTTGCAGTATCTCAGGCACACAAGAATGCTGATACTAAGTAATAATAAAGCTGTGGTCTTTTCACTCAAACACAAAATTTTGTGATTGCCACCTCAAATATAATTGATTGCAGACCACGGATCTGGGATGTGCATCCTTAAGAGATGTATGCCTGCTTTTTCTTTGGGCACTTCAATTCAATGTGTGTATTTTATCAGAAAATTTCATGTAAACATGTTGTTTTCTTCCCCAACCTAACCATGCCCCCAGGCCAATCTACTTTTTTTTCTCAAATAGAAGTATGCACTTTGTTGGTCTTTGTATTCACTTGTACCTTGCAAAGATAGATGGGTAATTTTCAAACTAACAATTTAGTCAGGTAAAAAGTTTCTGAAGATGGTCCTCTATACACCTTACCTAATGCATCCCTCTTCATAATGTTTTAATTGTTTATTCACTGCTGTGTAGTTTGTTTGTAACACATGTAGCCTTTCTTTACGTTTTTCATGGGCTCTTCTTAGTTCAGTATTTTCTTGGGTCTGTAATATACATTCAAGAAGAAGAGCATAAAAGTTTATTTTTAAATCTATTGAATCTCATTTTAAGAAATAAAACAGTTATTTTTCAGATGTTCTCTTACAACAAGCAAAACTTCAATTCTCACACATGGGTGACATTACTGGCAAGAGTTCAATATGGGAAACGGTACCCCAGTAACTTTTCCAGAACACCTGGGGCTGTTCGTGTCCACATATACCCATTCCCACTTGCAGCCTCCATGTGGGACCTCCTTAGTCAATTAGTAGCTTAAGAATACAACCCCTTGCAGACATAGGAGGATGGTGAGGATTCAAATCCTTCTGCCCTTAGAGAACAGGCAAATAACTCTGTCTTCTCTGAGGACTCCCACAGTGCACTGCTGATGTTATGTAGCCTAGCATCCTCAACACCTGACCAACTGTTACTTGCTGATTCTTCTAAATTTCCTCCACAATTAAAATAAATTTGGCTATTCTTTACTGTGGAAAAAAGGCAGATGCCTTGGGTCATGTCAGTGAGACAGATGCTAGATGGAAGTGGGGATGGGAGAGAGAGGAACCAAGCTTCTGAACGTCCAGAGCTCAAAGGGGCGTTGGAAGGTGTCTAGATTAAATTATTTGTTAACTATCCCTAAGCTAAGCTGACAGGAGTAAAACCAAAAGCATGTGATAACTAAGTCATTATTATTGCTAGGGAAAATCACTAATGAAAGAAATCATGCGATCAAAACTAACCAAAAGAACACTGTTGGAGTATGCAATTTATCATTGGATCTTAATGAAGCAACTGGAAGCTGTACCAATTACATATGTTTAATAATGATTTAAGTGATGTCATAAACCCAATAAAATGGCCAGTCACTTGTAATTCGGGCAGATTCTTGGCTGGTATTCTACCAGTTAGTAGAACATCAATAATTCCCAAGGCCTTAATTGTTTAAACTATAAACTGTGTCTGGTAGGTTTTTTTTCCCATGGCCTCCTCCAGAGATGGAAGAAAGGGCTGAAGGGTAAGAAACCTGTTCATGTAGTTATTCAGAGCAAACAAGCTAATCGTCTAGTCCCCTGCCAAGATCAGCTGAATCAGAAGGGAGAAAAAAAAATTGTTTCTCCCTCCCTCACAATCACTGATCACTTATACCTCTCCCCCCGACATCTCTGGACCCCCCAACATCCCCGTACTCCCTTACACCCCCTGACATCCCCCAACATATCTGAACTCCCAACATCCCCCAGATGTCCCCCAACATCTCCAGACCCCTCCTTCACCCCCTCCAATGCCCCCCCCCATAACTTCCGCTGACAAATCAGCAGGAGGACATTTTTATATTTGAGAATGGCCAAAGAAGATAAATGTACTAAAAACCAAAACATCTACATAGGTCATTCTCAAAAATAAAAGATGGACGTCTGGCTGTTTTGAGAATGGACATTTTCTCAACTGGATTTCTGGACGTTTTTTCTCAAAACCTCCGAATTAGAATTAGATGTCCTATTGAAAATGCCCCTCCACATCTGGCTTCTTGTGGTTCAGTTTAACTTTTATCTACATATTTCTATTTTTACTCTGTGATTACATATTCTATACTGGGCGAGAGTGGCCGCTGATCACGTGTCCAAGCTTTCCAAGTTTTATAAAAAATTTGATTAATTGCCTAGACAAAGTTTCAAGGCGATGAACAATAAAATACAATTGTACTGTTTAGAGAATCGCGCCTCCAGGAAAGCTAGGTGCCGAAAATGTAAACCAAGGTTTTCAAAGCCTACATTTGCTATGAATCATGCCTGCATCGCTTTTTATTTAGGCACCAGTAGGTGTTTTAAATTTGATGTTGCTTGCTATTTCAAACGGTGTTTCCCAATTAACTTAGGCACCATTTGTATAATTTCCCTCTTTGTGATAGGCAAGATATCAAGATTTACATAAACTTGGAAACTGAGGCTCATAAATAAACTTTGGAACGCCCAAAAACAGCTCAAGTCAACACTTGGATATCCTAATAGCAGGGACGTCCAAGTGCCAATAATCAAAATTAACTTTCTGGATGTTCAGCAGCATTTTTAACCTGCTGTGCATTCAGAGCTCAAAGGGGCGTGTTGGGAAGTGTGTTATGGGCGAGCATCGGGCGGGTTTAAACCTGGATATCCTGAAGCAATAATCAAACCTTTCCCAGGACATCATAGGCAGAACTTACAGGCCATGATTAAGACGAAAGAAAAACAGATCAAAGTGCCCCAAAGGTGACCAAACTGACAGGATGACCACTGAAGGGTTTAAGGCATGACCCCCCATTACTCCCCCAGTGGTCACGACCCCCTTCCTACCATCCAAAGGAGGAAAAAAACAAACATAACAAATATAGTATGTTACTAAGTATGTGTATAAAAATAGCAGTTGATTACTTAGTAAGCAGTGGATGCAATGAATGAACCATATGAAAGGAAAAGAAACATCTTTTACTCACATTGGATATATGTGAGTTAAAATTAACTTTATTATAAATTATTATTCCTAGTACTTTAGTGGAATCAACTACTAGAATTTTACAACTGACTTAACTAATGTAGAAATTTATAATATTCCATCAAATTGAGAAAAAAGATCTTTAGATTTTGCCTATTACAACCAAACCAATTAGCAATTTTCTGAAACTTATTATTCAATAGGAAAATATCATGTGACTTATGAATATCAATAGCTGCCAAAATCTGAATTATTATCTGCATACATAAAAAGTTTCAGGCTCTGAATCAATAGAGCCAAAGGGGTCAAAAAAACATTAAACAAATTAGACACCAAAACCGAGCTCTGTGGTATTCCACAATTAAGAGGAAAGAAAATAGATGACATATTTTGCCAATATACAACAAATGTGCGATCATTTAAAGAAGACTGAAACCATTCAAGTGCTGTATCTTTAATTCCAATATATGGTAATCTAATCAGCAAAAGATTGAGATCTGTAAGATCAAAAGCTAAAGATATGTCAAGAGTAATAATACAGTACTATTTTGATCTACTGTTTATTAGATTGGAGAGGAGAAATAGCAAGCTTACAGCCATAGAGACCAGAGTTCAAATCCTACTAACACTATTTGTAGTCATGGGCAAGTCACCTAACTCTCCACTGTCACAGGTAGAAACTTAGGGTCCTTTTACTAACTTGTGGTAGGCACTAACTTCTTGCAAGTTAAAATGCGCTACCCAGGGCATGCTGAGGTGTCCTGTGATAGTTTTGGAATTGGTGCACATTATATTTAGTGCTGGGGCATGTTTTGGGGCAGAGAGTAGGTGCAATTATGCTAATTGGTTAGCGTGTTGGCATTGACGTGCACTGACTAATTAGTGCAGGATTAGTGCATGAGTCCCTACTATCTACAACAGGGCTGTCCAGTTCTGGTCCTCGAGATCTACTGGCAGGCCTGGTTTTCAGGATATTCACAATGAATATGCATAAGAGAGATTTGCATAACAAGAAGGCAGTGCAGGCAAATCTATCTCATGCATATTCATTGTGGATATCCAGAAAACTGGCCTGCCAGTAGATCTCGAGGACCGGAGCTGGGCAGTCCTGAACTACAAAATAGGTTGCGGTAAGGGCTCACACGCTAATGCAGAAAATAGCATGTGACCATTATCAGGAAAGGATGTCTTTTACCAGCAGCGCTGAAATAGTCCTCAACACACGGGAAAGACCCATGTTAGGGCTACCACAGGCCTATTTCTAGCATTGCTTGGTAAAAGGGCCCCTTAGATTATAAACTCTCTGCATACAAGGAAAATACCTACTGTAACTGAATGTAACTTACTTTGAACTACTTTTGGAAAAGTGTGAACTAAATATAAATAAAATATTGAATAGCTGTTAATAAACCAATTAAAGCTCTTTCAGAGCTGTACGTATTTCCTAAAATCAATTTGGTTAGAATGAAGTATATGTGGGTTTTTTTTCTAAAATCCTCCAATTGTTCAAGAATCACTCTCTTCAGTATTTTGGATATAAATGGCAAATTAGAGCCCAGGTAATAATTAAAAAACAAGGTGTTACTCTAAGTTAAATCTTTATATATACAGTGGTACCTTGGATTACGAGCATAATCCGTTCCAGGAGCATGCTCGTAATCCAAAATGCTCGTTTATCAAAGCGAGTTTCCCCATAGAAAATAATGGAAACTCGCTTTGATACATTCCCACCCTCCCCGCTCGCAAAATCCCCCCCCCCCCCCGCGTGATCCGGGACCCACCGTGAGAACAGGCACCCCCCGCCCGCCCAACTTTAACTCCCCCCCCGTCTGGCACCGGCACGAGAACCGCTCCCCCCCCCCGCTCGTAAAGGCCCCCCCCGCTCGAATCGGCACCCCCCCCGCGAGAACAGGAACCCCCCGCCCGACCAAGTGCCGGTGCCGCTTGAAGATCTTCTTCTTCCCAGTCTCTGCCGGCTTTGAGCATGCATCCTGTTCTAGCGGGGGGGGGGGGGGGTGCCGATTCCAGCGGGAAGGGGCCCTTTGCGAGCAGGGGGGAGCGATGCTGGTTATCAGGGGGTGCTCGCAAATCGAGTCAACACTCGGTTTGCGAGACACGTTTTGCGAGAATGTTTTGCTCGTCTTGCAAAACACTCGCAAACCGGGTTACTCGCAAACCGAGGTTTGACTGTATATATATATATAAGAACATAAGAATAGCTTTACTAGGTCAGACCAATGGTCCATTTAGCCAATCAAGGTCACTGGCAAAAAACCAAAGAGTAGCAACATTCCATGCTACCTCCCCCATGTATGTCTAAACAACAGACTATGGATTTTTCCTCCAGGAAATTATCCAAACCTTTCTTAAAACCAACAATGCTATCTGCTCTTACCAGAGCTTAACTCACCGCGCATTTCAAAGCTTAACTATTCTCTGAGTGAAAAAAATATTTCCTCCTATTGGTTTTAAAAGTATTTCCCTGTAACTTCATTGAGTGTTCCCTAGTCTTTGCAATTTTTGATGGAGTGAAAAATCAATTCACTTGTACCCATTCTTCTTCACTCAGGATTTTGTAGACTTCGGTCATATCTTCCTTTAGCCATCTCTTTTCCAAGCTGAAGAGTCCTAACCTTTTTAGTCCTTCCTCATACGAGAGGAGTTCCAGCCCCTTCATCATCTTGGTCACTCTTCTTTGAACCTTTTCTAGTGTCACTATATCTTTCTTGAGATAAGGAGACCAGAACTGAATGCAATACTTCAGGTGAGGTCACACCATGGAGTGATACAGAGGCATTATAACGTTCTTAGTCTTGTTAGCCATCCCTTTTTTTTAATAATTCCTAGCATCTTGTTTGCTTTTTTGGCAACCATCGCACAATGACATCCAGATCTTTTTCTTGGGCGCTAACCCCCAAAGTGGACCTTAGCATCTGGTAATTGTGATTTGGGTTATTTTTCCCAACATGCATCACTTTACATTTGTCCACATTAAATTTCATCTGCCACTTGGACACCAAGCTTCCAATTTCCTAAGGTCTGCCTGCAATTTTTCACAATTTCCATGCATTTTAACAACTTTGAACAGTTTAGTGTCATCTGCAAATTTAATTACCTCACTCATCATTCCAATTTCCATATCATTTATAAATAAGTTAAATAGCACCGATCCTAGTGCAGATCCATATGGCACTCCACTGTTTATTCTCCTCCTTTGAGAAAAATTACTATTTAACCCTACCCTCTAATCACTATCCGATAACCAATTCCTAATTTATAACTGAACTTTGCCACCTATCTTATAACTCTTTAATTTTCTCAGGAGCCTCTCATACTCTTACTCAGGGTGTATGCAGCCTGCACTTAAGCCTCTGAAAAGTTCAGAAGGCAAGCATGCTCCTGGGAGAGACCCCAAGCTCTGAAGTAGCACACAGTAGTCTGGCTCCACAGGTCCACCCGAAATTTGTCCTGTGAAGCTACAGTCTGGCTCCATGGGAACTGCTTCCTTTCATAGGCAGTGAACCCAGGGCACTGAAGCTATCGAAAAGGTCGAACTTACATCGAAAATAAGAAAAAATAAAATAAGCAGAGCAGATCAGAAACACTTCTGTACAGTTTGGAGTGATTCATGACTCCTGTTTAACATGGGATAATCAGATTAATTCACTGAAAAAAAGCACTTTTTATAAATGAGAATTCTCTCTCAGGTAAGAAAATATTTTCTACCTGACCGTTTTAAAATACTGGTACATCATATTGCAACTGGGTTATTGTAATCTTCTATCTATGGGTAATTCTAATATCCTAGTGAAAAGATTGCAAACATGCAAAATATTAGTACATGCTAGATTTTTGGGGGCAAAGGAATATTATAGGGTCATTCTGCATTGGTTACCTATAAATGACCATCTACAATTTAAGCTATTAATATTTGTCTTTGGAATTGTTCATGGTTTGGCACCAGATGATTTGCATTCATTACTCCAGTCTTTGGCTACAAAAAATATCTGTCAACATAATTGTGTAATGTTAAGTTTTCCCACCATTTCTCATATTAAACTTAAAATTATGTATTTCCTATTTCATACTAAGCAGAATTGGAGTGGAATTCACTTTTGCTAAATGTTCAATTAGAAAGGTAAACTGAAACTTTTCTTTTGTGATAGTATTTCTTTTAATGTTCAGTATGTTCAAACTTTCTTCTGAGTAATTCCTAGCACTGTACTAGTTTTCTTGCTCTAATTCACGGAGTAATGGTATATAAAAATATGTATGTTATGTTATGTTATGTTACTTTACCTGTTGACCCCAGTTATTAATAACTAGGAGTCTTATAAAAGTTTAGCACATGTTATCTGCCACAGGACCCATTTTATTCATATGGATCCTGCTGCAGATAACAAGTGTTAATCTTTAATAAAAAGACTCTCTAGGTTTTATTGTATAAAGTGGGACCTGTAGTAAAACAGAATAAGTAACTATGGGCTAGATTCACTAAGCAAACCAATTGGTTTGCGACCCGATTTCCCTCCGACCCAATTCACTAACCTGTATCCTGATTATCCTCTGATCCACGCATGCAAATGAGGGGGAATGGCATTCAAATGATGGCAGGCAGTCATTCACAAACAAAAACCCTACAACACCAACTGAGCTGGCCGATCACAAACGAGCAACTGCTGAGGACTAGTCACTCAGGTCCTTTCCAACTGCCCTGCCTTCTGCCGCCCTGCTCTCTGCCGTTTTTCTGCTCTCTGCCCCAAACTCCTGCTTTCAGCCCCAATCTCCTGCCTGCCCCGAACTCCTGCAGCTTCAACTCTTCCGCCTTCCCCGACACTCCTGCAGCCCCGAACTCCTGCAGCCCCCACTCTCCTGCCTGCCCTGATCTCCCACCTGCCCTGATCTCCTGCCTGCCCCAAATTCCTGCAGCCTCGACTCTCCTGCCTGCCCTGAATTCCTGCAGCCCCAATCTCCTGTCTGTCCCAAACTCTTGCAGCCCTGACTCTCCCACCCTTCCCCGCACTGCAAGCCCATGGCTTTAACCCGTGGGCTTAAAGCGGCTTAAAACCATGAGCTCGCAAAAAAAGTTGAAAACAGTTTTAAAAAAAAACACAATTCTACCGGGCTCGGAGGGCCAGAGCATGCGCTGATCATCTACAGATGGTCTGTGCATGCATTGGGATCGCTTTAGAGTGATCCGAGGCAGATGGTTGGGGGCGTGATTCCGATTGCCTTCATTTGCATGAGGGCGATTCGTGAATCAGCCCCCCGGACACGAATCGGATCCCTCACGGATCAGATCCGATACGTGCCCTTACTGAATCTAGCCCTATATAATGTAAATTAATAAATTCCATTTTATGTACATTTCAAACCTAAACAGCACTTCTAAAATAAGCACTTTAGCCTCTTCACTATGGTTCAGTCTATCATGAGTACCCCTTTTTCTCAGTGATGATCTAGTGCAGTGTTCTTCAATCGCTGGTCTGTGGACCAGTGCCGCCCAAGACAGTGTTCTTCAGCCGCCAGTCCATGGTGCAATCAACGCGGCGTCTTCGGGCCTGCTCCCTGAGTGCTGCAGTGCACAAAGCCGTGGGAAAAGGCTCCTACGCACATTCTGCGCCTGAACCGAAAGCCTTCTCTCCGACATCACAACATCAGAGGGAAGGCTTCAAGATGAGGCGTGGGATGCGTGTGAGGAGCTGCTGCCCACAGCTTTGTGCACTGCAGCACTCAGGGAGCTGGCCCGAAGACGCTGCATTGATCGCACCATGGACCGGCCCGAAGATAACAATGGGGGGCAGTCCAGAAGGCAAGGCATAGCATGGAGGGAGAAAGACAGCAACAGTAGGGGGAATACATTTATTTTTTTATTTAGCGATTGATTTACATCTGCTATCTGTTCTAATCTAATCCAATTTCCATCTTACATACCGGATCATTCCAGCAAGGACTCGAACCAGTTAATAAAAATTTAAAAGAAAATAATAGAAAACAATAATGAAGGTAATAGAAAAATTTTCAATAAATTAGATCAATCTTCAGTTAAGAATCTCTGAAAGAGATAAGTTTTCAGATTTTTCCTAAAAAGTGATAGAGATAATGATGTTCTGATAATCGAGGGAAGATAGTTCCAAACTTTTACCAAGGAATAGGATAAGGAATGTGAGAATTTACCTAGGGTTTTAATCCCTTTAACAGAAGAGAAGAGCAATTTAAATGTATGTGTATTCCTGGTAGTGTGAAACCGAAGAGTTAAATGATAGGTAATAAAGGCAAAAAAATTCCATACATTTGTTTCTTTTCCTCTGGGGTTGTACTGCTTGCAGAGTCTTGCATCTTAGGGTTTGTTTGTAAATATTAGCACTTTTAGTTTTTGTCCTGCATTTGCATGGGGTTACCTATTTTCTGGTAGGAATTAATGTTGAAAAGCATACAGTGTGCTTTGTGTATTTTAATTTTGTGGTTAACTATGTATTGTTAATACGATTATATTGTGTTTGTGTGTGTGTGTGTATATATATGAAAAATGAATGGAAAAAATGGTTTTATAATTAGTACTATTATGGGGGCGGGGTCTGAAGTGGAGATTGGGTGGAGATGGGCACGACTTAGCCCATTGTTCTTCAACTGTCGGTCCGCGGACCAGTGCCAGTCCACAAAATAATAATTTTATTTCCGCCAGTCCATAGGTGTCAAAAGGTTGAAGAACACTAATCTAGTGGTTCAACTAACTCAGCATATACCTCCAAATAGCCTGCTTTCCTTTCTCAGCAAGTTCCAGACAAGCAAGCTCAGTAGCAACCCTCCATCTGCTTCTGAACTTAACACAAGCAGGAGCTGTAGTAACCTGATTGGGTCAGACTAAGCCATTTACTTCTGTTTGCTCCAGCAGAACCTTGCTGCACAGTCTGTTTCATCTCTATGTTCTACCACTCTGTTTGCTTGCTCTTTATACCATATAACAGAACTTCCTACAGATAGTTATGTGATTTTATTCATTTATGCATGCACTCATTAATTATGTACAAAATTTTACATGCACATAATCGTATAAATCCCTAGGGTATAATCTACAGAGCATATTTAATGTAACTGTCCGTTTGCATTCTGAATACAATTTTATACAAATATTTAGGTCCTAGTTCTTCAAGGTTTTTTCCCACAGACACATATTGGAAGAAATGTCTTAGTGAATCAAGCCCTTAGTTCTATAATATATCTGTGAGTCATATAAGACATATGCCTTCTAGGCTTTAACAGTGTTTTAGTTCAATATCTACTAAGATACTATGTACAGAGAACAGTTACTGTAAATATTTATTTTAATATTGGTACTGCAACATGAACAGTGTTACAGCCAAAGGAATATGTAATTTTGTAAAACAGTATGTTCTAAAAACCAGTCTTTTTATATTTTGCAATACAGTAATGCAATAAAACTTAAATGCCTACAGTGATATGAGAAGCCAAGGTCACTACTGGAATACTATTATTAAAATCAATTATGAGTGCAATGTTATAAATATAAAAACACTTTCTTCAAAAAATCTGCTGTTTCCAAATCAAAACCACATAGAACAAATGATTACTTTGTTCAAGTCATTTCATATTCTTATTTGAAACAAAACATTATGGATAGTGGTCTCATTTTTATGCTTACCCCACATAAATACATTCTGCTTCTCTCAGTATGAATATTATTAGAAGATAGTCAAAGAATTTCAGTTAAAAAAAATTAATGGGTTATTTGTTTTCAGAGTGGTCACCATCTAAGATACTGTGGGGCTCATTTTCAAAAAAGATATCCAAAAGACAACATAAACCAGCACTTGGACGTCTTACTACTTAAAACATGGCCAAATGGCCATTTTCAGAACTGACTTTTTGGATGTCTTTCTGGTCATTTTGTCTTCAGTGCATCTAAATCTTACGGGGGGTGGGGGGTTAGAGGTTAGAGGCGTGTTTTGGGCAGAATTAGAGCAGGCTTAGCATTTGGACATTTTAATAATAATAATAATAATAACTTTATTTTTCTATACCACCATAGTCAGGCAACTTCTAGGCGGTTCACATTGAAAGAAGGCTGGACAGTCAGCGAATGATAAGGAGCCTAAAATAGAAAAGTTACATAAACAAGGTACATACTAATTTAAGTTCCATGGGTAAAGAATATATGAAAATTGGAGCTTCCTGAGAGATTGAATAGTGTTTACAGGGGGTTTGTTTTAGTTTAAGGATGGTCTGGTTTAGTCAATGAATTTGTCGAATAGGCGGTTTTTATTGCTTTTCGGAATGCATTGTAAGTCAGTTTGGGTTCATTTATGCAGTTTCACAACCAGACTTGTTGTCTATTCGCTTGGAACATGAAGGTTCTATCCAGGAAGGATTTGTATCTGCAGCCTGAGATCTTTGGGTAGGCAAAGATGTTTTTGTTTGTGGTTGTTCGTGTGGGGTTGTGCAGAATGAAGTGAGTTTGCAGGTAGGAAGGTGCTAGTCCCCAGACTTGTTTGAAGCAGATAAATGTTTATAGTGATAAACATTTTAAAAAAAATCCAGGGTCCAATTTGGATGTTTTGGGCCTTTACAAGCAAACACCAAAAGTCCAACAGGACAAAAAAAACACAGGTTTTCTGAACTGCTTTAACAGTTTTTCAGCGCTTGACTTTCTTTGTGTTTTGTTGACCCAGCCTTGTATTAACAAAGGACTTGTTATCTGTGGGATTACAACACTACAGTGACATCCGTTGCAAGCATTTTTATTCGCCGAAACACAGTACTGTGTCGGGTCCACAGTTTGTGTTTGTCCTATATTGCAATAAATGAGACCTTTTTACATCACTGATCTCTTGTGGAGTGTTCATTGTCCGTTCCTACTGGGTTTTGTTGGGGGTTTTTTTTGTTTGTTTTTTTTTGCAATTTTGGGCCTTCACAAAACATGTAAAGGCCGAAAAGGTATCCAAATTGACCAGATGACCAATGGAAGAATGAAAATATGACCCCTACATGCTCCCCCCAGTGGTTACTGACCCCCTCCCAACCCTCCAAATATATCTATCTCTATGACAGCTGCGGATATTATGGCCAGTCCTAGTAGAGCTAAAAGCAGGTCTCTGGGAGTAGCCCGGTGGGCAGTGCAGTGGATTGCTGAGAAGGGGACCCAGGTCCATATGCCACCCTAATTAGTACACTTGTGGTGAAAAGTGTGACCCCACCAAAACCCACTGTACTGCCATATAAGTGACACCTGCAGGAATAAGGGCTATTGGAATGATAAGACAGGTGGGTACAGTAGGTTTGTGGGGAGTTTTGGAGATTATGCTGAGATGTGTACCTGGTACCCCACTGCACTGCTGGCATGTCTGTGTGGACAGTCCATTAAAAAAATGCTGGCCCCCTCCTATATGATCAACAAGAATGGGATCACAAAGGTACAAACTAAACAGATCAAAACAACCCAAAGAAAAGGAACACATTAAATAAATCATTTAAAAACCATAGTGAATGTCATACAGACTGCATGAACAAGACATGAACTTAAATTATATTAATTTTAACAATATTAATAAATATTAACATTAAAAATAATTAAACTCAGTATATACAATCCACTGTACAATTAGCCCCAAGTAGCAAAACAATCAGCGACCTAAGTCACAAAAGAGAAGGCTAGAGGTCAAAGAGAGAGAAGAAAGGGGAGAAAAAAAAGAGGAAGGAGGAAGGCAGGAGTAATCTACTGACCAGATTGTATAAAACGATCAAGGAAAATCCAAGGAGAATCATACCGAGGTATCCGTAGGGAAAGTCTGGAGATACATCGCTTTTCAAAAGCATAGGATTCATACTTGTGATAAAGACACAGTGAGTTCCACCAAAAGGTGTAGTCCAGCAGGGAGGCTGATTTCCAATTTTTTAGAATGTGCATAATAGCTGTTACAATCATGGCATCAATCAATTTGGAAGGGCAGTCTGAATGAGCAAAACAAGGATGTTGAGATCGAATGATGATGATATCAAAGGAGAGATCAGAGGTGCATGATGTGATGGCTTTGACAGTAGTCCATATGTGAGACCAGAAGGGGTGGACTTCTTTACAGTGAAAAAGCATATGATCAAGAGTACCATCCGCTTCTAGACAGTGCTAACATTTGGGATCTGATATGAGTTTTGCCTTCCACATGCGAAACGGAGTCCAAACGGCATTCCACATGACAAAAAACATGGATTGTGAGACTCTGGAGGACATCAAAGGCCGATTCATCGCAGACCAGAGGAGTTCCCAATTAATATCAATTAGCGGAGTTGATAACATAGAGTCCCAGTGTTTCATAGATTGAGGAGAGAAGGTGTAGAGATGGTCTCATAAAATATGATAAAAAAGAGAGATAGCTTTACCTCCTGAGAGAGCATATACTGATTTTGACTCTCTTGTGTTGATTGCCATCACTGTTTGGTGACTTATGTTCTTTGTTATTATACCCAAATTTTCAATAAAAAATTTGAACTTAAAAAAAATAAAATAAAATAATTAAACAACACAATTACGCTTCAGACGTTAAGATAGTAGTAAAGTCTCACAAAAATGGATATTCGTACAATAATAAAGCAGGAGTAAAACTAATTGGAAAATGTAATCTAAAAATAAATGTTATAAATTTATTCAGATTAAAGCGCTTGCTATGTGAAAAAAAAGGGGAAAAAAATGGTGCTAGCAATTACACATATGAAATGTAAAACATTTATTATGTCTAACTAATAAAACATGCTATATATAGTTTTGCTTTGTTTCATACACAAAATAAATTTATCCCTAGACCACCACAAAATCAACAAACATGCTCAAATTTTGTGCTCTAACATCAAGCCAGGCATATCTTGAGAATAATCAAGTATTCATTATGCACAGGAACAACAACATGCTTTGTGTGATATGTGATTTTACTTTGTTTCATGCTGAGATCCTGTACTCTAAAATCATGCCAAGCATATATTTTGATCAATACTGCCGGCATGTGTGAAAAGTCAAAATCTTTGAATAGAGGATGCTTTCTGCTATCCCTTAGAACATAAGAATTGCCATACTGGGTCAGACCAAAGGTCCATGAAGCTCAGTACAGCACACTTACTTATCGTAACAGGTGTTATCCTGGGACAGCAGACAGATTTTCTCACATGTGGGTGACGTCATCCACGGAGCCCTGGTATGAACAGTGGAAAGTGTAGAATCACTTTAAGCTTTAACAAGCCTTTAGACTGCCCGGTGTGGGCATGTGTGAGTGCCTTCCCACCCGATGCCAGCTCAAGAGGTCATCAGTTCTATGCTCAAGCGCAGAAGCCAACTAGGGGAGGTGGGCGGGTTGTGAGAATATTTGCCAGCTGTCCCAGAATAACAACCGTTATGTAAGTAACTGTGCTTTATTCTTAGACAAGCAAATAGCATATTCTCGCATGTGGGACTCCCTAGCTCTAGTAAAGTGATGGAGGAAGAGTTGAGTTAAGAACATAAGAAGTTGCCTCCGCTGGGTCAGACCAGGGGTCCATCGCTCCCAGCAGTCTGCTCCCGTGGCGGCCCATCAGGTCCATGACCTGTAAGTGATCCTTTGTCTAAAACCTTTCAATCCCCATTATTCTTCTATCTATACCCTTTCATAATCCTATCTCTACCTCTATCTTTATCCCTCAATCTCCTTATCCTTCAGGAACTTGTCTAATCCCTCTTTGAATCCCCTTAATGTACTCTGTCCTATCACATCCTCCGGAAGCGCATTCCAGGTGTCTACCACCTTCTGAGTGAAGAAAAATTTCCTAGCATTGGTTCTAAACCTGTCCCCTTTCAATTTCTCTGTGTGCCCCCTTGTTCTTGTAGTTCCCAATAGGCTGAAGAATCTGTCCTTTTCCACCTTCTCTATGCCCTTCATGATCTTGTAAGTCTCTATCATATCTCCTCTGAGTCTCCTCTTCTCCAGGGTGAAGAGCCCCAGCCTTTCTAGCCTGTCTGCATATGAAAGGTTTTCCATACCTTTTATCATTCTTGTCGCTCTTCTCTGAACCCTCTCAAGTATCTCCATGTCCTTCTTTAGGTACGGTGACCAATATTGGACACAGTATTCCAGATGCGGGCGCACCATCGCGCGATACAGCAGCATGATGACTTCCTTCGTTCTGGTTGTAATACCCTTCTTAATAATACCCAACATTCTGTTTGCTTTCTTTCAGGCTGCTGCGCATTGTGCCGTTGACTTCATTGTTGTGTCTACCAGCATACCCAAGTCTTTTTCAAGGTTACTTCCCTCTAGGTACTAATCCCCCCCATTTGGTAGTTGAACATCGGGTTCTTTTTCCCTATATGCATGACCTTGCATTTCCCTACATTGAAGTTCATCTGCCATTTATTCGCCCACTCCTCCAGTTTGTTCAGGTCCCTTTGTAGGTCCTCACATTCTTCCACAGTTCTAACCCTGCTACAGAGTTTAGTGTCATCCTCAAATTTTATAACTTCACACTTCGTCCCCGTTTCTAGGTCATTTATAAATACATTGAACAGCAGCGGTCCGAGTACCGACCCCTGCGGAACTCCGCTCGTGACCCTCCTCCAGTCCGAGTAGTGGCCCTTCACTCCAACTCTTTGCTTCCTGCCTGCCAACCAGTGTTTAACCCATCTGTGTACTACCCCTTCCACCCCGTGGTTCCACAGCTTCCTAAGTAGCCGCTCATGGGGTACCTTGTCAAAGGCTCTTTGGAAGTTGAGATAAATGATGTCTATGGGTTCCCCTTTGTCCATCTGGCTGTTTACCCCCTCACAGAAGTGCAGTAAGTTTGTTTGGCACGATCTTCCTTTGCAGAAGCCATGTTGGCTCGCTTTCATAAACGCCGATCTAGATGTGATAGCGATATCCGAAACCTGGTTCACGGACTCGCATGGGTGGGATATGGTTATACCGGGATACAATTTACTTCATTGCGACAGAGAGGGTAAATTGGGAGGAGGTGTAGCACTGTACACTAAAGAATGCATCAAAACTACTAGAATCACAGATGTTAGATACACCGGGGAATCCCTCTGGGTGAACCTGGCCAGAGGGTATGAAAAATGCCTATAACTTGGTGTGATCTACAAACCTCCCAGACAACAGGAAGACAAAGACATGGAATTAATAGAGGACATAGAAAACATCACACCGCGTGGGGATACAGTAATACTAGGAGACTTCAACATGCCAGATGTAGATTGGAACACACTCTCCGCGACTACATGTAGCAGCAATAGAATTCTAACATCCATAAAGGGTGCACGTCTCAAGCAAATGGTATTGGAGCCCACCAGGGACCAGGCGATACTGGACCTAGTACTCACCAACGGAGATAGCGTCTCGGAGGTCTCAGTGGGTGATACACTGGCCTCCAGCGACCATAATATGGTATGGCTAAACCTCAGTAAAGGCTTCTCTAGGTCAAGCACGGCAACGAGGGTTCTCAACTTTAGAGGCACAGACTTCAACCGCATGGGAGTTTTTGTCCATCAAGAGCTACATAAACATGCAAAAACTGACAATGTAGAGGATATGTGGTCGACTCTGAAGTCCATCCTACATGAAGCAACAACCCGCCACATAAAAACAATAAGTAAACGCAGGAGAAACAAAAGACCTCAATGGTTCACCAAGGAAATTTCGGACCTAGTTAAAAAGAAAAAAGAAGCATTTATCACCTACAAACATTTAGGAAGCCAGGAGGCGAAAGAGGACTATCTAGAGAGATCTAGAGCTGTCAAAAAAGTAGTCAGAGAGGCCAAACTCCGAATGGAGGAAGAGCTAGCACGGAACATTAAGAAAGGGGATAAATCTTTTTTCAGCTATATTAGTGATAGGAAAAAAAACAAAGATGGGATTGAACGCCTGAAGCAATCAGACGGTAACTTTGCAGAATCAGATTCTGCCAAGGCAGAACTGCTAAACGATTACTTCTGCTCAGTAAGCACCAGGAGATGGTCCACAGATTCAGACGGGAGATAACCAGAAAGACCTGTTTCAAGACTTCGAATTCACGCCCAGTAGCGTCTACAACGAACTATCGAGACTCAAAGTAAACAAAGCCATGGGGCCGGATGACCTACACCCCAGGGTGCTCAGGGAATTAAGTGAAGTCCTGGCGGAACCATTATCTGTGCTTTTCAACTTTTCCTTACGCACAGGAAAAGTCCCCTTGGACTGGAAAACTGCCAACGTAATCCCACTCCACAAAAAAGGCTGCAAAACAGAGACAGCAAACTACAGGCCAGTGAGTCTCACGTCTATAGTGTGTAAGCTCATGGAAACTCTGATCAAACAGAATCTTGACATAATCCTGGATGAAGGAAACGTACGTGATCCCCACCAACACGGGTTCACCCAGGGTAGATCCTGCCAGTCCAATCTTATTAGCTTTTTTGACTGGGTTACTAGACAACTGGATGCCGGAGAGTCACTGAACGTGGTATATTTGGACTTCAGCAAAGCATTTGATAGCGTCCCACACCGAAGGTTATTGAACAAGCTGAAATCGACAGGATTGGGGGGACACTAACTACATGGGTTGGAGACTGGCTAAGTGGTAGACTACAGAGGGTGGTGGTGAACGGTACCCCATCAGAAGCGTCGGACGTGCTCAGTGGAGTGCCGCAGGGCTTGGTCTTGGGCCCGATTCTATTCAACTTATTCATAAGTGATATGACGCATGGACTTAGAGGAAAGGTATCACTGTTCGCCGACGATGCCAAAATCTGCAACATAGTAGGCAAAAGCTTGTTATCTGATAATATGACACAGGACCTACTGCTGCTGGAAAGATGGTCAACGACTTGGCAGCTGGGCTTCAATGCTAAAAAATGCAAGGTAATGCACCTGGGCAAGAGAAATCCGCGCAGAACTTATGCACTAAATGGTGAGACCTTAGCTGCGACCACGGCAGAGCGTGATCTAGGGGTGGAGAAGGCTTCCTCCAAGGCAAGACAAATGATGGGATGTATCCATAGAGATTTTGTCAGCAGGAGACCTGAAGTCATCATGCCGTTATACAGATCCATGGTGCGGCCTCACTTGGAGTACTGTGTCCAATTCTGGAGACCGCACTACCGTAAGGACATGCTGAGGATCGAGTCAGTTCAGCGAATGGCCACCAGGATGGTCTTGGGACTCAAGGATCTGACATACGAAGAAAGACTAAAAGAATTGCGGCTGTACTCACTTGAGGAACGAAGAGAGAGGGGAGACATGATTGAAACGTTCAAGTACATCATGGGTTGCATCGAGTCGGAAGATGATATCTTCTGTCTCGTGGGACCCTCGACCACCAGAGGGCACCCGCTGAAAATCAGGGGAGGGAAGTTTCATAGCGACTCCAGAAAGTACTTCTTCACCGAAAGAGTGGTAGATCATTGGAACAGACTCCCACTGCAGGTGATTGAGGCAAGCAACGTGACGGATTTTAAGAGAAAATGGGATGCTCACGTGGGATCTTTAAGGGAGTAAATTCAGGGGGGCGGGTACTTGGAATGGGCAGACTCGATGGGCTATGGCCCTTTTCTTCCACCATTTTCTATGTTTCCATGTTTCATTAGTCCATTTTTTTCAATGTGCTCACAGATGTCCTTTATCAGTGCTTCTACCATCTTGCCCAGAAACGATGTCAAACTTACCGGCCTGTAGTTTCCCTTTTTAAAGATAGGTGTAACATTTGCTATCTTCCAGTCCTCCGGGATCTCGCCAGTTTTCAAGGATAGGTTGCAAACTCGTTGGAGTATTTCCGCTATTTCGTTTCTTAGTTCTTTTAGTACCCTTGGGTGGATTCCGTCCGGGCCTGGTGATTTGTTGCTTTTCAATCTATCTATCTGTTGGAGGACATCCTCATGGCTCACCTCTATTGTCGACAGTTTTTCTTCTTGGACTCCATTGAAGATCTCTTCGGGTTCTGGTACACTGGATGTGTCCTCGCTTGTGAAAACTGACGAGAAGAACTTGTTCTTTTTCTGAATTCCAAGAACTCAGAAAAATTTGAGTTGCCTCGCAAAAACCATGACCTAAAGTCAGATCTGAGAGTGTGGAGACAAGGAAAGGAACCTAACGGGAAAAAAAGAATAGAGGAATTCCATGCTCTAGTAGAGGTAAAAGGAGAAATCTGAGACCTCCTAGGGGTAGGTGAATCTAAATATAGGCAATGGAGACGCCAAAGAGATTCAAGAATCAAATAAGAAAGGACTACTGGTAAATGCACCCATATGGAGTAGCAGACTAAATGAGCAGGTGAAACAAGCCAGGTCTCAAAGTTGATACGAATGAGAAGGGAAAGAAATTTCATAAGCAACGAAAGCTTGGTTCTCGTGAAAAGAATAGTCTGAGAGGAGAGAAAGGAGGAACTATCCTAGAAGGGAAGAAAAGCCAATGCTTTAAGCGTAAAATTAAAACGGCATAGCGGCATACTGTGGAGAAAATAATCTCCTGATCCCAAAATATATATCCCAAACATATATATATATATATATATATACATACACAAATATATATATATACATACAAATATATATTCACAATATTTTGGGATCAGGAGATTATTTTCCCCACAGTATGCCGCTATGTCGTTTTAATTTTATATATAAAATTTTTTAAATCTCTCGAAGGCTGAGAAAGGACTGTAATAAGCCTTAAAACAAGAGAATCAGCAGCGAACAGAAGGGGAAGCATATTATACAAACAATATGCCAGTAAAGACGAAATCCCCTCAGAGATTAGTAAGGAAAGAGTGAACAGAGCTGTTTAACATCCTTGTAAAAACAAAAAGTTGATCAAATGTTTTACTTTTTTTTTTTTTTTAAACTCCTTATTTATTGAAAAGAGAGGAACTTAGTAAGGTTAGACATTACTAAAATGTGTTACTAAAATTGGGATCTGACCCCATGAAAGTATATTTCTAGAAGTAAATTAGTGTAGCCTTCAACCTATTATCCCTGGTTAATTGTGACAGATGTGGCCCCGAGTAGTAAATAAGTGCCACATGAAAACACGTATACCCAAGAATGATAACAGGAAAAACAAAGTAACAAGCCTTGGTTATGGAACTCCTGTATCCCTTCACTTTGCTATAGAAGAGGGATCATGGGTAACAGAGCTTAGTCGTGTGGTACCCCCAAAAATGAAAGAAATTACACCTGAGCTAGCGGCATCAACTGAAGGTAAGAAGATATCAGAGAGTTGATAGTGACCTAACTAAACAAAAAAAAAAGGCAATATGTTGAGGTGCTGAATAGACTCTTCCTGGGAAGCAATAGATGTGCTCCAAGGAAAGTGGTCACAAGTAACAGAAAACATGAGAGGAAATGGGTAACCAGCAGGAGAAAAACTCAGCATTGTACAGAGAAGGATGCAATGAAGATTGACAGGATGCATCCACTGAAGAGATTTTTGAAGTGACCATGTTGTTCTCAGATAAGAGGTCAAAAGCTTCAGACTACTAAGATGCCAGAGACCACTGAAGTACTGAGGCAAATAGGGTATCAGACTGTGGATGCCATTTGGCCTATGCATAAGCGTAACCTCCGAGGGCCAAACAGAAAAACACGTAGATTCAGAACAAGGTTTTAGAAATAGAAACCAGAGAAATGTGCGAGAACATTTCCCCACTCAACTCTATTGAAGGAAGTACAAGCAAGCCGAAATGCACAGTAGGATATGTTCTACAGAAACACAGAAGCATGATGACAGAAAGAAGGCATCAGGCCAATCACTCTGCTCCTCCACAGCAGCCCTGATCTCCTCCCTGCTAGGTAAAAACAAGAAGAAAAGTAACCCTGCTAGACCATCAGGATATGGTTCTAGCAAGAGATCACACATTATTGGTTGTTTGTTTGTTTTTTATTGACCTCCAGGCCAGTTAAAATGATTCCGATGGTAGAACAAGATTACAGGATTTTGATGTCACCATGGAGGAGTTATGAGTCTTCCCATAAGTAATAAGAAAACAGGAATGAGTCCTACAAGAAACATGACTGTACCACATTATCAGAGTTGACCTAGAAGTAGTAGGTCGGGTTGGGCCCATGTGCCTCAGGCCCCACCCCCAGGAGGGACCTAAGGCTCCCGGGCCTATTCTGATTGGCCCAGGCGCCTTAGGCCCCACCAATAGGCAGAGCTTTGGGACGGATGGGCCAATCCGGCCTCATTCCGTCGTTGGCTGCCTGCCGGACAGGCGGGTTTGGCTCCCGTCTGTCCGGCCAACTACACAAATGTACGGGGAAGGGGGTGGGGGTGTCGTGGGGGTTGGCCAGGGGGGTCGCGGGTCAGCTGGGGGGCGGTCGGAGGTTCTTTGGGGGGGCCGTCGTTGGGTGGAGGGGGGTTTGTGGGTTTGCGTCGAGGGCAGGAGGGCCTGGGATCCCTCCTGCCGTAATGTAGTGCGGGGTGGGGGTAGGGGTCGCCGTGGCCAGGAGGGTTTGGGCTCCCTCCTGGCCCGATATTGTCGGGGAGTTGGGGAGTCGGCGGGGCAAGAGGGCTTGGACTCCATTTTGCCCTGATCATGTCGGGGGGGCAAGAGGGCTTGAGCTCCCTCTTGCCCCGATTGTGTCGGGGGTGCCGCGGTTGGCTGGGGCAAGAAGGCTTGAGCTCCCTCTTGCCCCGATCGTGTCGGGGGTGCCGCGGTTGGCTGGGGCAAGAGGGCTTGAGCTCCCTCTTGCCCCGATCGTGTCGGGGAGTCAGCGGGGCAAGAGGGATTGACGTTAGAGAAAGGGCGAACCGCTGGAAGAGGAAGCAGCGCAGGCGCAGGGCTCACGGAAGGGCCGGGACCGCCAAGAGAAAGCAGCAGGAAACCGGTAGGAGCTTCTACATGATGGGGGGGGGGGGTCGGGAGGCTGTGGGGGTGCGAGCGGTCCTTCAGGGTGGGGGTGCAGGTGCGAGTGCGTGCGAGCGGTCCTTCGGGGTGGGGGTGCGAGCGGTCCTGCGGGGGGGTGAATCGGACTTCGGGGGGGGGGCATCAGGCTTTCAGGGTGGGGACAGGACTTCAAGGGGGAGAGGAGAGTCGGGGCGGGAGAAAGGAGAGTCGGGGTGGCCAGAGGAGAGTCGGGGCGGGCGAAAGGAGTCGGGCAGCATGCGCGGTATACGGGTGTGCGCGGTATATAAAAATTTGTGTACATAAATTTGTGTTTTCCGCGCGCTATACCCGTGTGCGCGTTTTACACGGGTGCGCGTTATCTACGTGAAAATACGGTATAATCATAATCTATTAGAATGTGGGTAGTGTGCACCAATGTTCGAGCGTAGAACCCTCTGACTTCAGATCATGAAACTTCAGGTCAGAAACTCTGTTCGATATAAACTGGAGTAATGCAATAAAATAAAAAACATCCTAAAAAGGAAGTAGTGGCCTCCTCCTCTCCTACAGCCACTCCAAAACCTCTGGGTTCTTTTAGAATAAAAGGAGATGGAATAAAGGGTGTTGTGGATAATGAAACAATAGGAAAGAGTAATTGTATGAGCCTCCTGGAAAGTACTATATGAACATTGATGGTACAGTGGAAGGTGTGTTTCAGTTTTGTTTTGTTTTTTAAATGGTAAGGAACTAAGTTAACAGAGTCTACACCCATGTTAGATTCTGCCACTTGTCTTTGTAAGTTAGTGTCCATACAACAGGAAGAAGAGCACCTTATAGGCTCTACACCCATGGTACATTCCTAAAGCAGTAAGGATTCAGCTGCATTGGTTAACATGAAGAATGTCCATGCGATAGGTTTTTGGTTTCTTTTTTAAACATGGTAAGAAATCTAACTTTATGGGCTCTACACCCATGTTAAATTCTCCCATAAGTTTTTGCATGACCGAGTCAGGCGACAGGAAAAATACCACCTTACAGGCTCTACACCCATGGTATACTGTCTCGATAGAAATTAGGATTTTTTTTTTACCTTTAAGCTCCAAAATGCTATGCTTAGGGAGGCCCGGTGCCGAGGGAAAACCTCTAGAAGCATGTCAAGAAGAATGAGCTGACTTCTGAGTCATAGTTGAAGCTTCACGGAGTCCGGATGATAGAACTATCGATGTCAACGCAGAATCTCGATGTGAAGAATAGTGTTAATGCTTCAAAGAAGATTGAAGTCCTAATAACAACAACAGGAACAAGACGCTGATGTCTTTTGAACCCAGACTGATGCTCCAAATAAGTAGGCATGCCAATATCAAAGGCCTTTCTTATGTGAGTCTGCGCAGCGGAGTCCATAAGAACATAAGAAACGCCTTCACCGGATCAGACCAAGGTCCATCTAGTCCGGCGATCCGCACACGCAGAGGCCCATTTAGGTGCTCCTTTTTGGAGATCTGGTTTTCCCGTATCCCTCAATATGATCTGCAAGAAGGTGTGCATCCAACATGCGTTCGAAACCCAGCACAGTATTTTCTGCCACCACCTCCTCCGGGAGAGCATTCCAAGCGCCCACCACTCTTTGTGTGAAACAGAACTTCCTGACATTTGTCCTGAACCTGCTGCCATTCAGTTTTAAGCTATGACCTCTTGTCCGCGTCACATCTGAAAATGTCAGTAAAGCTGCTTCCTGGTCAATTTGATCAAATCCCTTTAATATTTTAAAAGTCTCTATTAGATCCCCACGCAGTCTTCTCTTTTCGAGGGTGAACAGTCCCAGTTTTCCGAGGCGTTCCATGTAACTTAAATTCTCCATGCCTTTGACTAGTTTCGTAGCTCGCCTCTGTACCCTCTCCAACAGAATTTTGTCCTTCTTAAGGTATGGAGACCAGTGTTGGACACAGTATTCTAAGTGTGGTCTGACCATTGTTCTGTAAAGTGGCATTATAACATCTTGCGACCTACTCATGATCCCCTTCTTAATCATGCCTAACATCCTATTTGCTTTCTTTGCCGCCGCCGCACATTGAGCCGATGGTTTTAGTGTTCTGTCTATCAGCACCCCCAAATCCCTTTCTTGTTCGCATTTGGCTAATGTCACCCCCGACATCTTGTATTCATGTTCTTTGTTTTTCTTTCCCAGATGCATCACCTTGCATTTGTCTATGTTAAAACTCATCTGCACTTTATCGCCCACGTTTCCAGCTGATTTAGATCTTTCTGAAGATCCTCACAGTCTTTTTGAGAGCCAACCGCCCGACATAGTTTTGTATCATCCGCAAACTTGATTATATTACAGGTTGTTTCTTCTTCCAGGTCATTTATAAAAATATTGAACAAAATGGGACCAAGAACCGAGTCCTGGGGCACGCCGCTGGTCACCTTTTCCCATTCCGAGAATTTCCCATTTATGGTTACCCTCTGCGTTCTGTTCTCTAACCAATTTCCGATCCATCCGTGCACTTCTCCTCCTATTCCATGACTTAATAGTTTACTCATAAGCCTTGCGTGCGGAACCTTGTCAAACGCTTTTTGGAAGTTCAAGTAAATTATGTCCACTGGATCTCCGCTATCTAATTGCTTGTTAACCTTTTCAAAAAATTGGAGTAAATTTGTCAAACATGACCTCCCTTTCCTGAAGCCATGTTGACTATCTCTCATTAGGTTTTGCTTATCCAAGTGTTGTACAATGCGGTCCTTAATTAGTGTTTCGATTATCTTCCCAGGAACCGATGTGAGACTCACCGGTCTGTAGTTTCCTGGTTCACCTCTTGATCCTTTTTTGAAAATTGGGATGACATTTGCTATCCTCCAGTCGTCTGGTACTTGCCCGGTTCTAATAGACATGTTAGCTAAAGATTGTAGTAGTTCCCCAATTTCTATCTTAAGTTCCTTTAAAACTCTCGGGTGAATCCCGTCCGGTCCAGGGGATTTATCACTTTTTAGTTTGTCAATCTGAAAGTAAATCTGGTCCAACTCCACATTTATTGATGTTAGGCTCTCCTCTATGCCTCCGGTGAATACCCTCCCAGTGTCTGGCATTGTTGTAGTGTCCTCGTTTGTGAAGACAGAGGCAAAGAATAAATTTAACCTATTAGCAACCTGTTTGTCTTCTTTGATTGACCCTATCATTCCTTGGTCGTTGAGAGGGCCCACAGTTTCTCTTGCTGGTTTCTTCCCTTTTATATATCTAAAAAAGGGCTTAAAGTTTTTGTTTTCTTGCGCTATCTTTTCTTCATAGTCTTTTTTGGCTTGTATAACCGCTTTATGACACTTTTTCTGGTTGATTTTGTGACAGTTCCAGGCCTCCGTCGTTTTTTCCCTTTTCCATTTTTTAAACGAGTTCCTCTTCTCCCTTACTGCAACCTTCACCTCTTTGGATAACCAAGCTGGTTCTCCTTTGTTCTTTTTTCACCTTCCTTTGGATATCTTTTTTTGAATCGGGGCCCTCACCGAAACCGCCCCTCCAACCCGGGCGTGTGAGCCTGCTCCGTAAAACCTGTTTGACTAGACTGCATGTACAATCGTATACTGGCTACCCAGCACGTATATTGCCGACCCTGTAAGTATAGCCAGCATGTACAGCATGATACCGCATGTTTAATAGATATAATAATAGGTAACCGCATGAATAACCACATGTTTAATAATACCGCATATTTAATAGGTATAAGAATAGATAACCGCATGTATAACCATCTATTGCATGAATAGCCGGTGACCGCACGTACAACCTGTTATCACAAGACTTGTCCAGTTAATGCATGACCAATTATTGCCTTACCAATTACAATCTGTTACTGCACGACCTGGCACTAGCTGCACAACCAGCCCAGCTATCTTACTCCATATACTCAACTTGTTAGCACTAGGCTACCATACGACTATCCTTCTTCCCCAGAGATAAGCTTTCTCCACTTTATACCGTAAGCTCTCCCCTTACTTAACCCTCTCTCTCAATTCAACTCAGTTCCTTACTTCCAACTCTCTCTGTCTTCTCAACCAGTTTCTCACTACCTCTACCCATTTCCATTGCTCGCTGACTGCCACACCCAGTCAGGCAACAGTCCCTACTTCTCCCAATCCAAACCGCACAGCTTTTCACACAACATGGCAATCTACAATAAACAGCAACTACTCTTAGGGATACTATACCTATTATGCTCTACATGCTGGGGCAATGAAGACAACCCCCCCCCAACCCATGCACACCTACCCCATCTACTGGCGCAGAACAGTCGAGCTAACTAAGCCCTCCAACCCTCTCCAACCCCTACTAAACCAGCCACAACAAGACCTCCATCAAATCAAAGTACTAAACACCACCCGCAAACACCGTAAACCTCACAGAAACAAGACCTGTAACAGAAACTTAAGAAAGATAACATACTCTGAAATCCCCACAGCAAACAGTTACGAAAACATTAAGGGATATTACCTAAATACCCGTTCAGTGAGAAACAAAGCACAAATAATAAATGACTGGATACTACAAACAAAACCTGATCTCCTATTTCTGACAGAAACATGGATGATCTCTGACAATGACACTATCATGAAAGAAATCCTTCCCCAGGGATACAAAATCATTCCTCTATCAAGAAACTGGAAAAAAGGAGGAGGACTAGCGATCATCCTAAAAGACCACTTCAACTACATCAAGACAGACTCCAAATCGTCTGAAAACCTTGAAATACTAACCTGCAAAATTACCAACGCACAGTTAGAAGAATCTCTAATTACAACTTTATTCTATATCCCACCCAAAAAATGGGCAAACGCTAAAGAGGAATTCGCCGAATTCCTTACCTTATCCACCCTAAAAGGATCATACAACCTGCTTCTGGGAGACATAAACACACATCTAGAGCAACAGACAAAACCGGAAATATCCGAAATCGCCAACTTCCTAATATCACTAGACTTTCCAAACCCAGACACAGAAATAACCCATGAAAAAGGACACAAACTAGACTTAATCACCTTCTCCCACAAAGAAACAACAGATCCCAAAATACAATACTACCCAGGACCCTGGGAAAAATGCGTCTGGTCAGACCACTTCATTGGCAAGTTCAATCTACACTGGCTAAAACAGAACACACAACAAAAACGCAAAAACGTCAATACGAACACAATAACCAGCCGGGGCATTATTAACCCAACAGAATTCTGGACCCACTATGAATTACATCCCATAACTAATGATAATCAGGATTTCCCTACAAGATGGGAAACTTACAGCAAAGAACTCCTAGACCAAATAGCACCATATAAAACATACAAAAAGAAAAATAGACCACCAAACGAATGGTTTGACTGTGAACTATTAACCACCAAACAGGAACTAAGAAAACTGGAGAGAATCTGGCAAAAAACAAACAATGAGTTAGACAAGACAAACTGGAAACAAAAAATGAAAACATACAAAAATCTGATCAAAGAAAAACGCACTAAGCATTATGCAAAAAAAATTGGTACTTCAAAAATAAACAGCAAGGAAATGTTCAAACTAGTAAAAACAATAACCGATACAACACAAATACTGAAAAAGGACAATGAACCCACTCCATCGGCACAAACCCTAGCCAACTTCTTTCAAAATAAAACCGCTAACTTAAGAGCAACTCTACCCACTACCATAACAAATGCCCTTCAATACCTCGAACCTCACGACCAAGACACCAGAGTAGACATGATATGGGACCACCTCGAATATCCAAATTGGCATCAATTTCTAAATCTCTTCAACAAATACACCAAATCTAACTGTCTACTTGATGCATGTCCCCCTAAAATCATGACAGTTGCCCCTCTAGAATTTAAAAAGGAACTATTTGAATGGCTAACTTCCGCCCTCACAAGCGGAACGCTAAACAAAAAATTGGGACACATACTAATCACTCCAATCCCCAAAGATCAGAAAACCTCTTCTGCTCTGACATCCAATTTCAGACCCATAGCAAACATTCCCCTTTTCACAAAGATACAAGAAGGATTGGTCAACCTTCAACTAGTAAACTACCTGGACAAATTTAACATCCTTAGTGAACACCAATCAGGATTCAGGAAAGGATACAACACAGAAACTGTCTTAGCCTCCCTACTAAACCACCTTTATGATCTCTTTAGCAAAGGCAAAAGCGCACTAATTCTACAATTAGACCTCAGCAGCGCGTTCGACCTGGTAGACCATGAAATCATGCTACTGTGCCTTGAAATAATGGGAATTTCTGGAAAGGCAAAGAAATGGTTCCAAGAATTCCTATCAAACAGATCCTACCGAGTAATCAGCAATGGAAATTATTCCAAACCATGGAAAAACCCATCAGGCGTGCCTCAAGGTTCCCCCCCATCGCCCACACTTTTCAACATCTATATCGCCTCCTTAGGTCACCTCCTACAAAAACTAAACTTAATACACTACATTTACGCAGACGACATATCCATCCTAATCCCCTTAAATGACATCACAAAAGAAATTGTAGACAATCTCTCAAACGTAATGACCGAAATCGATAAATGGACCACCAATTTCAAACTAAAATTAAACGCAGAAAAAACAAAAGTCTTTCTGGCTAGTCCCAACGACAAAATTACGAGAACATCGATAAAAATAAACAATCACGAATACCCAATTTCTAATAACATAAAAATACTTGGTATCACCCTAGACACACACCTAACTATGACTGACCACACAAACTCACTAGTGAAAAAATGTTTTTACACGCTATGGAAACTAAGGACCATAAAAAAATACTTTGACCCAACATCATTCAGATTGCTGGTACAGACACTGATCTTATCCATTCTTGACTACTGTAACATCATCTACCTGGGCATCCCACAAAAAACAATAAAAAAATTGAGATTAATACAAAACACCGCCGTTCGACTAATCTTCGGACTAAGAAAAAACGACCACATCAGCCCCTACTATAAAAAGCTGCACTGGCTTCCAATTGAAGCGCGTATACTATTCAAATTTGCTTGCACCTGTTTCAAGCAAGTCTGGGGACTAGCACCTTCATACCTACAAACTCACTTCATCCTACACAACCCCACACGAGCGACCAGAAACAAAAACATATTTGCATACCCAAAGATTAAGGGCTGCAGATACAAATCATTCCTGGATAGAACCTTTAAGTTCCAAGCGAACAGACAGCAAGGTTGGCTGAAAAACTACATAAACGAACCCAACCTGTCTTACAGTGCATTCCGCAAATCGATCAAAACCGCCCTATTCGAAAAATTCACTGACTAAAATCGTCCCCTCCCGCACTAGGACTCCCCTCCCTTCAAACGCCTTTCTTTCTTTCTCAAGATGCCCCTCATGTATTCAGATATTCGCTATCCATAGTACTCCAATTCAAATGGAAGTTCTAAAGAAATACTCAGTTACTCATTACCCATTGAACCCCAATCTGTAACTTTCCCCTCTTCACTATTATATTATATTTAGACTCATTGTACGATACCGTATTAGACTTAGGTATGGTGTTGTCTTTAGACTTATGGTATTGTATCATATTTAGACTCGTTGTATTATATTGTACTGTGTTGTATACACTCATTGTATTGTATTGTATTGTATCGTTTCGTCTTGTATTGTATGTTGACTTATTGTATTGTATTGTGACCTTGTTATTCGCTGAATGTCCAGCCTTCTTACAGTGTGAACCGCCTAGAAGTCACCTGACTATGGCGGTATAGAAAAATAAAGTTATTATTATTATTATTATTATCTTCGGTATGTAAAGATTCTGAGCTTCAATGATGGTGTTTTTCAGTAGAGACCATGCTTTTTCAACTGAATGGATTTCTGCTTTGCCCTTCTTGGGCCGTTTTTTGACCATGGTTCTCATGCTGTCATAATTTTCTTTTTTGAAGTTAAAGGTTGTGGTTTTAGTCTTGATTGGTTTCCCTTTTCCGATGCCAATTTTAAAATTGATCATATTGTGATCACTTGTCCCCAGCGGGGAATAAAAGTCAAAGCCTGCTGGAAATGAAGAAACTAGAGATGGAATGCTATGCCATGACAGAGCTTCATTGTAAAGAATAAGAAACATCGGTGTTTTCACTGATGATCGAGATACCAAAGAAGAGGATTGTCTATGGTGTGGAATGTTATGCAAGAAGAGGAACCCTCCAAGGGCAAGCGTCATCGACGTCTACAGTACCAATGCAATGAAAAGGAACATTTCCTCAAACTGCAGCTGATGTTGAGAAGGAGCTCGATGCTCCGATGGATAGCTGACATTGGTACCTTGAAACCTTGTAGTGCCATGCTTAGGCTGGGCTGGTACCGAAAGAGTCTGGTCGATAAGTAAGCTGGAGAATGATAGCGGCAGTATTTGGCCTGCATCAAGACACTCGATGTTGTCAAGACCTGCAAAGCTTGCTGGGAAATGAATGGCTTCTTATCTGACTTCCCCAATGTTGTAAATTGATGATCAGTGATGTACATTGATGAAAGGGAGGCACCCTAATTTCAAAGGTACAACAACTACATTCACGCAACAAATTTGCTGTCCTATTACAATTCGATCTTTCTGCTGCTTTTGATGTCGTCCACCACGACATACTACTTTACCAACTTTCCGAGATTGGAATTGACTCCACCGTCCTAATGTGGTTCTCAAACTTCTTACGCTCCCGCTCCTACACCGTCAACACAAATGGCACCATGTCCACTCCTTGGACTCCATCTTGCGGTGTCCCCCAGGGATCACCCCTTTCCCCTATTCTCTTTAACATCTACATGTCCTCCCTGGAACTCCTTCAACTATTCCCCCTTGAAACAATCTACACTTACGCAGATGACATCCTTATCCTCCTTGAGACTGAGCAGAACCTCACCAACCTCCACGAAAACATTACAGCTTGCATAAGGAGATTCCATGCCTGGTCCCTCTCGGTGCAGATGAAACTAAACGAATCAAAAACAAAATTACTCTGGCTCGGCCCAAAATTCAAACACCTGCCCACCCTTTTTGCTCTACCCACTACAACTCGAATTCTCATCCAAGGTCCTTGGCATCATTATCAATTCCTCTCTCTCCCTCAATGACCACCTCAATTCCTTGGCAAAATCATGCTTTTTCAGCCTCCACATGCTGAGGAAAGTTAGATCCTACTTCAGCCAACAACACTTTGCCATCCTTGTCCAATCCATCACCCTCTCCAAACTAGATTACTGCAACGCCATCTACTTAAATCTATCAAAAAAAAGTCTTCTAAGACTCCAACTAATCCAGAATACTGCAGCCAAACTGATCTTCTCAAAACGCAAATCTGACCATGCCTCCCCACTCCTTGCCAAACTTCACTGGCTCCCAATAATCTCCAGAATCCATTTCAAATGTTCCTGGCTGGCTTTTAAGATCAATCACGGCATCCTCCCTCCTCTTATCCCGCTATCCTTCAACTCCTCCAGTCCCAACTCCTCCAGAACTGCCCAAAGGTATAAACTAGCCTTCCCCTCTCTACGCGGCATCCACTATGCAGGCAAACTGGGAAAATCCCTTCTCTCCAAAATCACAGGTCTTTGGAACGACCTCACCATCCCGTTGCGGAACCTGGACTCCCTTCAATTATTCCGCAAACAACTGAAAACCTGACTTTTCATCAAACTGTAACTCTATCCTCCCCCCCTTTTTCTCCTCCCTTCTACACATAAGTTCATGTAATCCTTTTTCTTCTTCTCTACCTACTATTTAAATTCTTGTAAACCGTGTCGAGCTCCATACTCATGGAGATGATGCGGTATATAAACTTAAGGTTTAGATTAGATTAGATAACATCAAGTGATATTGAAGGTGCGACACGTGTCAAAGCGTGAATGCCTAAACAGGCAATGCACTTCAGAAATGACAACCTGTATTGCCCAGAAAGCCATGCATCAAATGGACTCGATGCTAATTTGGCAGGGCACTATCCACTGCAATGCATCTGCATCAACATGGTTGGAAGATCGGATACAGGAGGCGTGCAACAACTAGACTCAATGCTAATATACCACCAATTCAAGAAACAGAAGAAAAACTCTGACATTAATGACTAGAGTTTGCCTTCTTCTTTCAATCCATGGCCCTGGAGTTAGATACAGTCAGAGAAGGTCAGCCGGGGTGATAATAGAAAGAAGGTCGGAAATCCAACGATGATCACGGAGGAAGTCAGGATGGAAAATGGTATGAAGGTCCCTAAATGTTAAAAGAGGTTTGAAGAAAGTCCAAATGTCTTTTCCCTTCTACTTTTGTTCTTTGTCCATTTTTAAAAGAAAAGTCAAGAACTGAATATAATTTTATATCAAAAAAGAAAATAAATGAGAAGGCAATGCGACGGAGAAATAAGAGATACGTTTTTTTCACTCCACAGAAAATGAAAAACTGACAACCTTGCAAGCTGGCGTCAGGCGGAAAGGCACTCATGCATGCGCGGTGCAGGCAGTCTAAAGGCTTGTTAAAGCTTAAAGTGATACTACACTTTCCACTGTCTGTAGTGGGGCTCCATGGATGATGTCACCCGCATGTGAGATTATGCTGCCTGCTTATCTAAGGATAACGTTTATACTCAAATATAAACCATGATTTTGGGGCCAAAAAATGACCCATAAATAGGGGTCTCAGTTTATATTCGAGGTAACCCCATCCCACATCCATCACGGGCTTCCAGTACTGCCCTGGTAGACCAGTGGAGCGGGGAGCCGGAGCCACAGTCTCATGAAGTTTGCAAGGGAATCTTGCGGCTCTGGGTTGGAGCATAAAGGGATCGCTTCTGCCCCACCTCACTGTTGGACCACCGGGGACCTAAGGTAAACCCGCAGGGGAACTGGGATGGGAGGGGAGGGGCAGGCTAGTTGCACAAAGTCACCAGGAAGGAGGGATTGATGGCAGCTTCAGTTCCCCACTACACTGGACCACTAGGGCAGTACTGGAGGCCCGCAATGGGTCAAGTTTTCAAGTTTATTTAAAAAAATTTTATGCCGCTTAATCAAATTTCTAGGCAGTGTACAGTAATAAAAAAATATCTTAAAAGGAACAAAACAAGTTGGAATTAAAATACTATACAGAACCAGGTAAGGTTAGTAGACACATACAAAACCATATATACTAACTGTACACAATTAGGAAAGAAGGGTAGAACTACAATCTTTAAGAAAAAGCACACTTAGGGGTAAAACAGTAGGTGAGGGTAGAAGCTGTAATTGTTTTAGTCCTTAAAAGGACAGTTTTTATCCAAAAGCATCTTCTAATAAGAATGTTTTTAGTTTTGCTTTAAATTGCTTTATCGTGGATTTGATCCGTCCTGGAAGAGGGGTGGACTGGCAGTCTATCTACACTACTGGACCACCAGGGCAGTATTGCAAGCCCATGGATGGGGGGGGTCCTTGGTGGGAAAAGGGGTGGATTGGCTGGATGTTTGGCTGCAGAGCCAGCAGACAAGACATTAGGGAAGGGAGGAGGGGTCGTTCTGCCCTGTATCAGTACTTGAATATAAACCATCAGTTTAACCTTTTTTCCTCCTTTTTGGGGGGGGGGGGGAGGTTACCTTGATTTATATTCTGATCTGTTTATATTCGAGTATATTCAGTATCCTGTTTCCAACAGTGACCAGCCCAGGTCCCAAGAACATAGCTAGATCCCAACTAGTAAAATAGGTTTTATGCTGCTTATCCTAGGAATACACCATTGGTTTCCCCAAGCCATCTCAATAATGAAGTAAGGACTTCTTTTAAACCCCTTCTAAGTTAACTGATTCACCACATTCTCCGCCAAGAAATTACAGAGTTTAATTGTGTGAAGACATATTTTCTCCGATTTGTTTAAATCTAATACTTAGTAGCTTCACCACTTGCCTCCCTAGTCCTAGTATTTTTGGAAAGAGTAAACAAGCGATTCACATCTACCCTTTCCACTCCAATCTGTATTTTATAAACCTCTATCATATCATCCCTGAGCCATTTCTTTTCCAAGCTGAAGACCCTAGTCACTTTAGCCTTTCCTCATAGGGAAGTCGTCCCATTCCTTTTATCATTTTGGTCGCCCTTCTCTGTACCTTTTCTAATTTTGCTATATATTTTTTGAAATACGGCGACCAGAATTGCACACAGTATTTGAGGTATGGCTGTGCATAGAGTGATACAAGGGCATTATAACATTTTCATCTTTGTTTTCCATTCCTTTCCTTTCTTGATAATTCCAAACATTCTACATTGAGCTGAGAGTTGCAACGTATCCTCAACAATGACACCTAGATCTGTTTCCTGGGCAGTGACTCCTAACGTGGAATCCTGCACCATGTAGCTATAGTTCGGGTTCCAGTATCACTTTGCACTTGCTCACATTAAACATCATCTGCCATTTTGACACCCAGTCTTCCAGTCTTACAAGGTCCTCTTGCAATTTTTCACAATCCTCTTGCAATTGAACAACTTTGTATCATCAGCAAATTTAATTATCTCACTAGTTATTCCCATTTCTAGATCACTGATAAATGTTAAAAAAAAAAAAAAAACAGCGGTCCCAGTACAGACCCCCTGGGAAACCCCACTATTTATCCTTAGTTCAATTGCTTCAAAAATATACAACTAAGAATCAATTAAAGAAACGTCATCTCAACAGTGAATCAAACAATAATTTTAGTATCCAAACTTACACTAGTAACGTCTCTGTTCTATGTCTAGAGAAACAAAAATGCCACGCATACACTGTATAAAGAGATTAGGTTCTTACCTTGATAATATATTTTCCAGTAGATAGGAATGATATGCTAAACCAAGGGTCTTGCTCTCACTCTCATGAGTCCATTGAAGGACATACTGATTACTGATTTCAGTACATCCTCTTTCTCTCTGCTCTCAGCTGCCCCCAGTCAGTTAGTTACAAAGTCGGTGACAGCCCTACAGAAGAGAACAGGAGAAGGAGAATAGGGAAACCCCCAACAAGACTTTGATCTGATCATAAGGATAAACACATAGCTCACAACCACGCCATGGAGAAGAAAGGAACAAACAACAAACTTTATTAGCAAAAAAACATAAGAAACTGTGGAACTCTGGGGAAACTCCAAGGAACTATACACAGACAATACACAATGTTTTCCAATTTACAATAGCTGGCAGAAAAGTTAGAGATGCAGTCTTCAAGCAGCAGTAGGTCCAGATAGGCACATCAACAATGATGGGCAGGGGGTTTAGCATGCCATCCTTACCTACTGGAAAAGAAGTTACAAAGGTAAGAACCTAATCTCTTTTTCCAATGAAATATGAATGGTATACTGAAGTAAGGGACGTACCTAAGCAGTCCCAGAAACCCCAGGAAGGAGAGATAAGCCTGCCTTCAAAACTGAGGCTCCAACAGAAGAGTCCTCTTGAGCTGCCACGTTCACCTTATAAAACATGATGAAAATAACATAGTAAATGATGGCAGATAAAGACCTGAATGGTCCATCCAGTCTGTCCATTAGATATTCTCATTAAAAATACATGATTAAATTAACGTGTCTTTTCTTTAATATTTCTGGGTTATAGACTAAAGTATGAAGGGCTAACCAAGTCAGTGCCCAGCAAATCTCATCCAGAGGAAGCTTCCTGGCTTCAGCCCAGGAAGAGGCAATCTCTCTCGTTGAGTGCGCTTGAAGCACAAAGGGAGGCTGTCTACCGCAGGCAATGTAGCAGGACAAAATAGCTGACCTAATCCATCTTGAAATGGTAGCCTTGGAAGCCAGCCTCCCCATCTTAGCTGGATTCATCAATATGAAGAGGTGGTCGGAGAGACGAAAGTAATTTGTAACCTCTAGGTAATGCAAAATAGCCCTTCTGACATCCAACAACTTCAGGACTTTGTCTGTCTAGTTGATTGTATTTCCAATTTGTCCATCTCATTGAATGTTGTTGCCATATTTGCTCTAAAAAAATTAATCTCATCATTTACTGTTTCTTTGAAGGCCCCTAGAAATGAATGTTTGGGAATGGAACATGGAAAAATAAAGAGATCGTCTGAATCAGGAGTGATTCATTTATGGTCTTTTCTAAATTAAAGAGTGCTATCTGTGCAATTTTCTCAGCATCATTTCATACAATTATATCTCTACTTTCTCTTCCCGTTCGTTTTCCGCATTGTTTACCTATCTTTCGTCTATTCGTACTAAGCTGCCTATTTTTTTTTTTTTACCAAGATTTTTGGTTAAGCCCAAAGGTAAATATTGCCTTTTTTATAATCTGCCTCATCTCTTTTAGTACCATATATACTCGAATACAAACCAATCCAACTATAAACTGAGGTAACATTTTTCCCCTAAAAAGGAGGAAAAAAAGGTTGACTTGAATATAAACCGATAGTTTATATTCAAGTACCAGTACAGGGCAGACCCCTCCTCCCTGCCCTGGTGTCCTATCTGCTGGCTCTGCAGCAGCCAATCTGCTCTCCTTCCCAGAAAGGCCCCCCTTCCCACTGCGGGCTGTCACAATCCTATCCCTGTAGCTCAGCCTTTGCCAGGACAGGTTTTAGTAAAACCCTGCCCAGTAATCTAGAGAGCTAACCACGGGGATAGGATTGTGACCAGGGATAAGAAGAAGGCTGTCTTTCCCTTAAATGTAGATTTTACTGATCTCGAGGGAGGAGAGGAGTGTGAGCAGAACAGCCCACAACAGCCCCAGAGGAATCTCCCTCCCTCTGGTTACTCCCAGCTGAGAGGAATAATTAAAGTCCCAAAGAAAGCTAGGCAGATTGTACAGGTAACTCCTCCCCCTCAAAGGGCAGGGCGTATTCACCTGAGCACTTTAGAAGCTGCTTTGGGAAGAAGAAAGTCAGTCTATCCTGGGCCAGCCTGAGCCGGTTGTGCTCCTGAGTCCCAGGACTTTGAAATGCAGGAGCCAGACACTGACCTTTCTGCCAGCCAGCCAGCAACAGAGGAACCTATGGACTGTTTGGAAACTCCCAGTCTGCCTGAAGACATCTTGATGGAAGTCAGCTAAGTGGCAGGGCTGGGAAGTTTGGGGTTTATTAACCCATTGTGTATGTTTTTGGACTGCTTACGAAAGGGTGCTTTCCTTTATAAGTTGATTGGGGACTTGTGCTGGCTGGGGCTGAATAAAGGGGATATTGCAGGATCAGTAAAAGTGACTCTTTGTGTTTTTTTTATTTCCTGCCTAGAAGGTGAATGTTGTACAGCAGGACTTCCTTCCTTCAAGGGAAGCACGCCAGAGCAGCGCTAATGTAAGCGTGAGCCGGACCTGCTTGAACCACGGGTACCGGCTCCGCTACAGGGCCTGCAGTACTGCCCTGGTAGCCCAATGGTGCAGACTGCCAATCCTCCCCCCTTCCTGGAACCACCTTGGGCCTCCAGTACTGCCCTGCTGGTCCAGTAGAGCGGGGAACCGGAGCTGTTGTCAATCCCTCCCTCCAACTTTGTGCAACTAGCCCACACCTCCCCTTCCCCTTGAAAGTTTACCTTAAGACCCCAGTGGTCCAGCAGTGAGGTGGGGCAGGAGCAATCCCTTTACACTCCTGCCTGGCAGTCTCTGTAGTGAAAAAATGACTGCTGCGAGATCCCTCGGCAAACTTCGTGAGACTGCCGGGGCATGAACGCAAAGGGATTTCTCCTGCCCCACCTCACCAGCAGCAGCGATCCCTTTGTACTCCTGCCCAGCAGTCTCCATGGTGAAGAAATGACTGCCACGAGATCCCATGGAAAACTTCATGAGAGAGCGAGTCTTGCAAAGTTTGCCACCGTGGGATCTCGCAGCAGTCATATTTTCACTAGAGACTGCCAGGAAGGAGCGTAAAGGGATCACTCCTGTCCCGCCTCACCGCTGGACCACTAGAGACCTAAGTTCAAGTTTCAAGGAGGAGAGGTCTGCCCTGTACTGGTATTTGAATATAAACTACCGGTTTATATTCGAGTCAACCTTTTTTCCTCCTTTTTGGGGGAAAATGTTACCTCAGTTTATAGGGTTAACTTGAATATAAACAGAGACTCCCATTTTTGGGACATTTTTTGGCCCAAAAATCTCCATTTATATTCGAGGATATGCTGTATCTTTTTTGAACTCCGCTAATCTTTTGTCTAAGTCCAAAATAACTTTTGTTATCTTGTTTCTGTAGGTCAGTTGTTTTAATTTCAACTTCTTTCTTAACATTATGTATTTTCTCTTTTGATGTTTCAATTAATAGGATCATCAAATCTAATGTGCATTTATTTTAAATAGAGCACCATTTATAAAGAGAATACCCTACTGTCCAGAATGACACACCTATTGCACTAGAAAAATATTTTATCATCTATATACATTTGTGGTTCTTTCATTTTTCTTAAACCTCTAAGAATACGTTGTATCTTAGAATAATGTAATAACGTTGTTTAATGTAATTTGCTTCTAATATTTTTCTTCAGGGCAATCAATTCTTGCCATTTTGTTTATTTCTCACCCGCCTTTATCCAGGGCAAGTTACATATTACATACAAAATAAAAGATTTACATTTATCGTTCAAAACACTTCAGAGACACACTATAACAAATTACATACTTACATATCAAATCAAATTACATATAACATATGCGTCGCATCAACGACGAATTTCAATTTCAAGCCAAAACTGGCCAAACCCACACATACATCAAAATATAAAATTCCATAAGTCATACAAGATGCCTCAATAACAGATATCAATAAACCAAATAAAACAAACCAGACCATCGAACACCTCCGTGACCAGCACTCAAGAGTCATCACTCCTCCTCCCTCAGCCAAACTCAGACCCTATATTTCATCCGTATCTTCATCTTCTAAATTTGACTCTTCGGGAAGAAGATTAGGAAGTCTTTCTTCACTATAACTTAAAATGTTGTCCCAGTTCTTAAAGGCCATCCCTTATTAGCAAAAGTCCAAGGCCAAAATGAAAGGGATCACAAAAGTGTAAACTAATCAAAACAAACAAACAAAACAGCATAAACCGCCTGAATAAAAAGGGACAAAGAAGACTAAGTGATGTGACCCAACACGGCCCAATTTTTAGCGTGAAGCCTGTATCAAGGGTTAACAGGAAGACTAGACAAAAATTTTCTTAAAGTGCTGCCTTCAGTATCACTCCTTTGGCCATCAGAAGATATCATAGTTGTGGCAGCCATTCTTATTTCTTTCCTAGGATCAAGCTGTTGCCTCTACTATGTATCCATCCTTTGATGACACCTACCGTGCAGTAAATTCCATGCACTAATTTCAGGGTGCAGTTCACTCCCATTCTCTGCCCTGAAACCCCTCACTCCCATTCTCTGACCCTTTACATAGAATGCAGTTAGCAAGCAAATTAGCTTGAAATATCATGCTACCATGTTAGAAGTTACCACACTTGTATGGTAGGAGCATATGTTTATTTCTGCCTTAACTGTAGCCCCACACTCTGGAAAGCACTCTCAGAAAGGCTTTGCATAGACCAGTGGTCTCAAACTCAAACCCTTTGCGGGGCCACATTTTGGATTTGTAGGTACGTGGAGGGCCGCAGAAAAAATAGTCAATGTCTTATTAAAGAAATGACAATTTTGCATGAGGTAAAACTCTTTATAGTTTATAAAACTTTCCTTTAACAGTTAAAAGGAAAGATATATAAACTATAAAGAGTTTTACCTCATGCAAAATTGTCATTTCTTTAATAAGACATTGACTATTTTTTCTGCGGCCCTCCAAATACTCTATTTTTTTCTGCAGCACTCACATTTAAAGTTCAATATCTTTTCTTTCTCAAAACTGGCACATTTCAATCACTAAATTGAAAATAAAATAATTTTCCTACCTTTGTTTGGTAATTTCATCAGTCTCTGGTTGCACTTTATTCTTCTGACTGTGCATCCAATACTTCTTCCCTTCTTTCAGCCTCCTGTATGCTTCCTCTCCTCCAGACCTCATTCCCTCCCCCAACTTTTTCTTTCTTTCTCTATGTCTGTCTTTCTCTGATTCCGTGCCCCATTTTTTGCTTTGTTTCTGGTTCCCTGTCCCCCCTCCTTCTTTCTTTCTTCCTTCCTTCCTCCGTGCCCCATTTTTTGCTTTTTTTTCTGGCCCCCTGTCCCCACCCCACCTTCTTTCTTTCTTTCTTCTTTCCTTCCTGCCCTCCCCCATGCCACCGCCTCCGCGGAATAGGCTGCTGCCGCTGCCGCTATCGGGAACAGGCCGAGATCTCCCTGCTTCTCTTCTGCATGGGGCCGACCAACTCTCGCTGCCCGAAGTCAATTCTAACGTCAGAAAGGATGTTCCGGGCAGCCAGGCAGCGATTGGCTAGCCAGAACGTCCTCTCGACGTCAGAATTGGCATCGGGCCACGAGAGATGGTCAGCCCCGCAGGGAAGAGAAGCAGGGAGATCAAAGAACACGATGCCGGCCTGATCCCCGATGGCTGCAGTGAGAAGGGAAGGGAAGCAGGTTGGGCTTCACTGCTCTAGACGAGCCGCGAGCCGTACTCTAGGGAGAACAGTGGACTGCCCCCCCCCCCCCCTTGGTATGCCACTGGAGCAGCAGCATGTCTGGCCAGCTTGTTCGTTCAAAGCCGCGGGTGGCGGCTCCTTGCGAGATCCGTGCCTGCGTCTGAAGACTATCTGATGTTGTGACATCAGAGAGGCTTCCGATGCAGGAGTGGATAGCGCAAGGAGCCACCAACCCGCGGCTTTGAACGAACGCCGGCTGCTGCTCCAAAAGGAAGAGAATGATGCCCCCAGACCGCGGGCCGCAAATAAAACCTGGAGAGCCACATGCGGCCTGTGGGCCGCGTGTTTGAGACCGCTGGCATAGACTATCTTTACTTCAGGAAGCAGGTAAGAACTTGGCTCTTATTTCACACATTTAATGGAGGCAACTATCTAATCACAAACACAAGAACCAGCTGCACATAGTACAGGGGTGCCCACACTTTTTTGACTCGCGAGCTACTTTTAAAATGACCAAGTCAAAATGATCTACCAACAATAAAATTTAAAAAAAACACAACGCACAATGTACGCATAGAATTGTTAATTATCATTCCTATTCCGGGGTTTTTTCAAAGAGGTCAAAGCAGATGACTCTATGCACTGTCACCTCAGTAACAACCATACAAAAATAAACAAATACCCACCCCCTCCCTTTTTACTAAACCATAATAGCATTTTTTAGCGCAGGGAGCTGCGCTGAATGCCCAGCACGGCTCTCGATGCTCATAGGCCCCCTGCGCTAAAAAACACTATTGCGGTTTAGTAAAAGGGGACCATATTGTAAAATATAGACAGCAGATATAAATTCAGACACATTTTGATCACTAAATTTAAAACAAAATCATTTTTCCTACCTTGTCTGGTGATTTCATGAGTCTCTGGTTGCACTTTCTTCTTCTGACTGTGCATCCAATCCTTCTTTCAGCCTGTATGCTTCCTCTCCTCCACACCTCATTCCCTCCCCCAACTTTTTCTTCCTCTCTCCCTGACCTTTCTTTCTTTCTCTCTTCATGCCCCCTTTCTTTTTTACCTGTTTCTCTTCTTTCCTTCTATCTCCCTGCCTGCCCCCTTTCTTTCTTTCTCCCTGCCCTTCCCCAAGCCACTGCCACTGCCATCGGGGAACAGGACCCAAACGCCACTAATGGCCACAAACACACCCCAAAGCCGACGCCGACGCCCCATGCTCTCTTTGCTTCGGGCCGATCAATCTTCCTCTCCCCGACGTCAATTCTGCCGTCGGAGAGGAAGTTCCGCCCAGCCAGGCAGCAATTGGCTGGCCCGAACTTCCTCTCCGACGGCAGAATTGACGTCGTGGAGAGGAAGATTGAACGGCCCGATAGATCGCCAAGGCAAAGGGAGTCCTGGATGATCGACTCAATTTGCCTTGGCGAGCTACCGGTCGATCGCAATCGACCTATTGTGCACCCCTACTGTAGTAGGACTTGCTTATTCATTTCTACTCCAGCTGAATTCATTTTCCTGTATTTTTTCTGATTTCGTATGAAATTTTCCCTTAATCACCATTACTTCTAACTTGTGTTACTCTGTGTTATTTACCTAAGGCCCCCTTTTATCAAGCCACATTAGGGTTTTTATCGCCAGCCGCTGCGGTAAAAGCTCCAACGCTCTTAGAATTCCTATAAGTGTCGGAGCTTTTACTGGAGTGACGCATGATTTTTAAAAACCTAACACGGCTTGATAAAAGAGGGCCTTATATGCTCACCTTTTGCTTATACCTTTTGCTTATACCTTTGCTTATACCTTTTGTTGTCTATTAAGATGTTTTAAACATGTATTCTGTTGACATTGTATGTGGCATACTTTGCCATAATGTGTATTGTTAGCTAAACATGTTTACTGCTGTAATTTTCTATTGCCTATGTTCAGCATATTCTTGCTGTATACTGCCTTAAGTGAAATTCTTCAAAAAAGCAGTAAATAAATCTAAATGAATAAATAACTTGCTTAATGCACTGTATTAAGGGCCTCAGAATATTTTTAGCTGATGCTCAAATTTATGTTATTTGTTGCCCTCTTAGGGCCCCTTTTACAAAGCCATGTTAGCGATTCCTACGCAGTAAATGCAACGCAGCCCATTCAGTTCTTATAGCCTGTGCTGCATTTGCCACACAAAGACTCACTACTAAGGCTTTGTAAAAGGGGCTCATAACTACATAAAATAATTTGTAAGATAATTTAGCATCAAATTATACTATGCAACGTAAAGACAAGGATATTCATTATAGGAAATGCCTCAGGAAAATTATACTTGTTGTACAGCAAGTTCTTTATTTAAATTTTTTTTTTTTTATAAGAAAGACTTATGATCCATGATTTAATTTATTTTCTAAAAAAAATTCTCATACTTCAGTTCAGCTGGCAGTATACATCAAAAATGTATTTTAAAAACTATATGTTTTACTTTGTTACTGGATGCTATGTTCATACAAGGTTATACTACAGTTCTAAAGATTTTGTAATGTTCACCTTTAATTGTACTGTCTTCTCTAAGTGCTCATTCTTCCTTTCAGCTATTTTAAGCTTCCTTTGCTCCTCCGACTCTCGAAAAGTGCTCTTTGGGGACAAAGACCTCGAACGTTTCACAGGTAGCTCCTAGAGAATAAAACAAGGACATGGTTGAACAAGTTGAACATTGGATTATGAAACACATGCAAAATTAAAGAACAAGTAATTGAGAATACTAATAATGAATTATAAAAAAAAATCCTGTATGGAATACCAAAGAAATAACAAGCAGAATTACCACAGTGCTCCCGCTAAAGGTTTCTCTGTGACTCGTTAATGAGAATATTCATTTACATTTACATTGTTTCTTTCAGAATAATGATGTCCCATTAGGGAAGACTAAAGGGTTATAGACTCTGAAATGCAAGAAACCTCATTAGGAAGGAGGGGATAGAGGCTGGTCTAATTGCTCTACAAGGGTCCAAGGTTACACTTGATAGGACAACCGGAAACAAGAGGGAAAGGTATTTTTTCCCTTTGAAATAGTTTAACATACTGTGAAGTTGAAGGAACAATATGCTTGAGGAATATAAATATAACAGACAGTACATCTTATACTGTAATGACCATATGGTCATTAACTGCAATGTGGCTAACTAGAGACAAGAATATGTGTTTATATTATGTACAGCTTTGTACAGCAATCTGGTAGGAGGAATATATGAAAAGAGCACTATTAAACTGGGGAGTGTTCTTGTAAATATGCCATTTTCAACTTACTGTTTGTCCTTAAGAATAATGCAGCTCTGTTTAAACTAAGCTTTCTAATTTTCCCAAACAATTTTGTTTTGAGAAAGATCAAATAAGAGGCCAAAGTCACACACTGTCAGCCAGTATATTTATTTATTTATTTACAAATACTTATAGCCCGCTTAAAACCTAAGCAGGGACCATAGCAAACATACTCGTACATATTAAAAACCAACATAAAACATTAAACATTCTTCACATTAAAACAAATAATTAATCATTCTACAATCACCTAAAAATCAATATTCCTCATCCATTTAAAAAAAAACTTCTACAAATAAGGAGGTCTTCAAAAACTTTTAGAATTGCTATATTTTTGTCATCCTTAACTGTTCTACCTGATATAAAGGAATTTTATTTGTACACAATAAGTTTCTCAATCTTTTTGCATTGTAGCAACAGAAGCCAGAGAAATGATGGAAAGCACATTCTTCTGGAAACTCTATTTCCAATTGAAAACGTGTGAGTGGAGGAAACCAGACGTACTGTTGTGGGTGGAATGAAAATAAAAGTAAGATGCAAATAAATGCACAGACATAGCTATTCAAGGAGGGACACGATCTTCTCTGTCAGGGCTCCTCAAGTTTGGAATTCGCTCCCAATTAATATAAGGGAAGAAAAATTGCTTAGTAAGTTCAAAGGTCTTCTGAAAAGCTGGCTTTTTAAGGACACCTTTAACTGAGTTATTCAAACTCTATATAATCAGGATACTCTTTAGTGGACTAATAATGCTGTTAAGTGAAAATTGAGCGGGTAACCTGTTCCCATCCTATTGTTTCTTTACCCATGCCCTTTTTATTTTGTTTACAAATTGTATTTAATCATTATTTTTCTCCTTTTTCCCTGTTGTGTTTGGTTGGTCAAAAGTTGTATTATTGTCTGGTGCAATTAATGTGTTTTTATTTACTCTGATTTTATTGTTATTTTTAAATCGCATTGGATTAAGGTTTTGCGATTAAATCAAATTTTGAAATAAACTTGAAACTTAAACTTGAAGAGGGAGCACATAGCAACTACTGCAGACAGCGCAGAGTGCCCAAGTAAAAGAAGTAAGTGTAACTTGGTAGAAGAAGTGGTTGCAGCAAGCTACAAAACTAACAACACAGGATGTGGATGGTAGCATTGTCAGAGAACTGAGAGAGATTTTGATTGGAACTCCCTTGGATATTAGCGTAGTCACCACTAGGCCATTTCGAATTGGGCAGCTGGTAGAGAGAGTTTACATGCTCCCGGCCTTAGCCATGAGGGGAACCACACAGAAGAACAGAAAGTCAGGAACAAAGCTGACCTTACTAGGTAAACATAACTCATCAGCACGGTAGGGACTTGAAACCGTTAATAGAACTGAAGTTGGAGTTGAACCAGGGTTGGTCTACAGATCCCTGTACATGACTACTGAGCAAAGATTCAGATGTGCACTCTTATCTCTTGTGTCTGTTCTCAGGTAAACTTCATAGCAATATAACAGGTAGAAAACCAGTAACGCTCTGAAGGGAGAGCGATATATACATTGGAATAGAAAAAAAAACTTGTAACAAATGTACGCCCTTTTTAGCAGAAGTATTGGAACAATACCAAATGCAGAAAAAAAAGGAGGAAGCGTATAAACCCATAATGGATTCCGGAAGATATGAGTGTGAACCTGTTCATAGTCCAGTGCAATGTTCCCTCTAAGCTGAGCGCATGAGCGATCGCTCGCTATTTTCATTGGCGTCGCTCATAATTTTTCTCATGTCGCTCACTAAAATACTGCAGTGGGAAACTGAGGACTGCATAGTAAGATCCCCGACGCACTTCCGACGCAGGTGGGGATCATGAGAGGAGCCGCTGCCACGTCTTCAGTAGTATACCAAAGGGGGGGCGGGTGCAGCCTTAGGGGGGGGGGGTGCACAGCCGGCCAGCATGTGTATGTTAGCAATCTGTCCAGAATGACAATCTATTGCATCAGAAATTTAAACAGGAGGATAAATGTTTGAGGGCTCATAATGTTAAGATGGCTGGTATATTTGTATGAGTTTGTTTTATATTGTGTGTTTTTACTGTAACCCACTTTGGTTTAAAGTGGGATATAAATGGAAATACATTTCACTTACCACAAAATGTATTGAAAATGCTTAAAAAATTTTGAGGCTCAGGTACCCGATACCAGATAAAATGTTTACAAGGGATAAATCAAGATGAGATTGCTCCTTGGCGTGACCTCAAACCTGAATATTGCGTTCAATTCTGGTCACTGTATCTCAAAAAAAGATATAGCAGAATTAGAAAAGGTTCAAAGAGTGACTAAAATGATAAAAGGGATGGAACTCCTCTCTTTATGAGGCTAAAGAGGTTAGGACTGTTCAGCTTGGAAAAGAGTTGGCTGAAGGGAAATCTGATTGAGGTCTACAAAATCCTGAGTGGTGAGCCTACTCAAGGAGCTGAATCCTAACCCAGTTCTCTTTGTCTGGGAGTACACAGCAATGCTATGAGCTTGACTCGGGTGTCTGGATTACTTTAAAGAGGGTTCTCAGGAGAGATCCAAGATGGCGACTGAGAGCAGGACGCGCTGAGTTGCTCGTCCCAGAACAGTGTCGGTTTTGAATAATTCTAGCGGTACTTTGCTTACCGCGATGCCTAAGAGACGGGGCCAGAGTGCCGCTTCTGCCTCGCGGCGTCCTGGAGCCCCCGGTCTTAGTAATATCCAAGATCTTCTGCGGCATATGCAGGAGGTCACTGCAACATCGGACGGCGGCCTGCTGAGGACACAGGGAGGCGAACCCACGGTGGACACTCCTGGGCCCGACACTACTCTAAGCCCCGAAGTTAGGGCAATGCCCCCACAGCCTCAGATTACCAGCTCTCCCAGGGGTGGGGAAACCCCGGATTCTGAGGTTTTCTCCTCTCCAGAGGCAAGGAAGGATCTTCAGGAAAGCTTGGAGGCTGGGGCTCACACTGCAAGGGTCCCCATGGAGATATCTGGGGCAGTAACATCTCAATATGAGAGGGAAGGACAGAAGACAAGCCCCGAAGGAAATCTTCAGAACGGTGAGCACTTCACATTCACACAAACTCCCAGTGTTCTCCCTAGGGCCTTTTAGCTGGGCGGTCCGCCCAGCTAATTTAGACAAGCGCCCGGCTATCATCTGCTGCTGCCGCCGCTGCTGAACATAAAAAAAAAACAAACGGCTTGGAGATTTCAGCCCGTAGCGAGCTTATGCTCCAGGGCTCTATTGGGGAAAATGCTGCCGGGTCCTGCCTTCGCGGAAACAGAAAGTAGGCAGGACCCGGCAGCAAGAAGAGCAAATGCTTCACTAACCTGTCTCCCGCCTTAGCCCGTAGCGAACGCTTGCTTCAGGGCTCTTAACATGTGCGTGCCGGCTTCCCTTCTCTTCCCTCCGAAACCGGAAGTTATGTCCCGGGCGGGGAGGGGGAAGAGAAGGGAAACCGGCACACACGTCAGAGCCCTGGAGCATGAGTTCGCTACGGGCTAAGGCGGGAAACTTACAATTTGTTGCTCTTGCTGCTGGGTCCTGCCTACTTTCTGTTTCCGCGAAGGCAGGACCCGGCAGCACTTCTCTACATCACTCCTTAGTTTTTATGAAGTAGTGCAGTGATGGGCCATTGGCTGTGGTTACCACAGCCAGCACTTTACTGGCGCAGGCAGTAGCAGCAGGAGGATGATGGTGGCCTTATGTAATCAATGAGGCGAGCCCAGCGGTGGCGCTGCAGTGCCTGCGGGAGGCGTGCTCAATCACTTCTACAACGCAGGTACACGGGAAGCGCGAGAGTGGGGGTAGAAAGTGGCCAGAGTGAGAAGGTATCAGGTCCCGTGGGGTTGTTGGGGGTGTATATGGGGTTTTTATTACTTATAACCAGCTGAATTTCAAAATAAAAGTATGAGCAGAGTGGCTGTTCTACTATAAATAATTCGTTTAAAAAGTGCACTAACGAATTGCTATCTTAATGGAAATTCTTGCAAGCCCCCTTGTTAATACTGCTGTTTTCTTGGTAGTTATTTCAGCTGGGGTTGTTTTTTATTTTTTTTGGCAGCTCAGAAGAGCCAAACTGAGCAGTCTTTTACCTCTCCTTTACTGTCACTACAGAATTTGCATTTTCTTCATTGTCATTTTCAGAGCCCCCCACTCCCTTTTTCCTGCTCCTTCTTTTCACAGCTGGGCCTTCCTCCCACAAAAGGACAAACAGTGAGTGAGAAGTGTCACCATCACATTGTCCTGTCCAGAAGGCTGAGCCAATCTTCCATGTCTGCTTTCAAAGGCTGTTCAGAAAAATCTAAAGTTGGAAAAACTGAATTGAAGTTTTCCCCATGAATTTGATTGTACTTGATCAGAAAATAATTTTTTAAAAAAATTTGAAAGCCCTTCCTGGGGTCCCTCAAAGTCACTGATTACAAAGCTCCATTTTTCTTAAAATTTGCTATTATTTTTTATTAATGAAGCAATTTTCTTGGTATTATAGCTATAACTGTTTAGATTGCTGCAGCTGCCAATGCTCCTGGAGGGAGGTTTGTCGGTCATCTCACGGTGGGGTTCGCATGGAAGGGAGAGATAGGAGGGTCAGTGGGGTGGGGGGGAGAAGTGGGCTGCTCTGGTTGCTCCAAGGCCTAGCGTCATTAACTTTTTTGGGCAGTGTTTACAATTTGCTGCTGTTGCCAGCTTCAGGCCTTCCTCTCTGCTGAGTCCTGCCTAATTCCTGTTTCCATGAAGGTAGAATCCAACAGAGAAGGCCCGAAGCCGGCAACTGCAGCAAATTGTAAACACTTTTGCTGCTGCTGCCCAAAGAAGTTCATGACCGGGGATGGGGTGACAGAAGGAGGAAAGGGAGCAGAGGGTAGAGAGAATTGCTGCACACAACTGGAGGGAGAAAGAAAGGGAGAAGGAAGATGGAGGAGGGTGGGAAAGGAAGGAATGAAAGGAAATGCCAGGGCATGGAGGGGGAGGGAGAGATGGAAGAAAAGGAGAGAGATGCCTGGGAATCAGGGAAGGGAAGGAGACAGAGATGCCAGCCCGTGGGGTGGGAAGGAAAGAAAGGAGAAGAGAGATGCCAGAGGAGGTGGTGACAGAGAGAGAAAAATGGAGAGCTGGCAGAGCTGAAATCAATCATGTACAAAGGAGAGACGGGGCACAGGATAGACAGTTTATGGAAGGATCATAGAAAGAGGGAAGATACCATATGGAACAGGGAGAGGGCAGACAGTGAATGGAAAGGGCTGATGCTGCATGGAAGACAGAGAGAGGACAGATGCTGGCTAGAAAGAAGAGAGTGAAGACAAGATGATTAAAGCAGAAATGACAAAAGATAGAAAAAATATTTTTTGTTGCTTTAGAATAAAATAATATTGTAGTTGTATTGATAAAACTTTTAGAAACAGAAAATAAGGTAATCTTTTTACTGGACTTATTTTAATACATTTTTTACTAACTTTTAGAGACCAAAACCCCCTTTCTCAGGTCAGGACAGTATAATGTAACAGCAGTATACTATATTGACCTGAAGAAGGAGGCTGTGGCCTCTGAAAGTTAATTGAAAAATTGATTAGCCCAATAAAATGGTATATTCTTATCTTCAATTTATGTTTTATTTTTATTTGTTAATTTGTAAAGTGGTGATTGTTATGTATCAGTTTTTTCAAATTTACATTTACTGTCTTTATATTTTGCACAGTATTAGGGGACAAGTGTCACTGTTTCTGTGGTGGCAGATTCTGGTTTCTTGGTGGTTCAGTTTAATTTTTGTCTACATATTTTTATTTTTAGTTTGTGATTATTCCATATTGGGCAAGGGTGTATCTGTGTTCTGTGTGTATGAAAAGGACATAGTTTTCTGTTAGCATCGACTGTACAGGATCAATCTGGTTTGTTTAGTTTTACAGTGTGTGTGTTGGTGTTCTAGTGCTCACTGCAGTGTTTAAGATGCTGCCTTGTCCTAGGTGTACCCTTGTTGTGTGACTCATGGATTATTACTAAAAAATAACTTTTTTATATAGAGGAGAGGGTTGTTAAAAATGATTAGCACTGGCTGTCATATATACTAGGTACGCCACTGGATTTAATGACCCTATTCTAACCACCAAATTTCCCCATCCCACCCCACCCGGCAACGTTTTCATGCCACCCGGCTGAAAAAAATTTCTGGGGAGAACACTGAACTCCAATTGTATTGATTAAACCTGCTGAAGTGACTTTAGATTCCATTTGGGACTTAATGGCTGGTTTTGTTAAAAATATAACTCCTACTTTTCAACAAATTGAAGGGAAAATTAAGGAACATAATAAAGAATTGAAGGACTTAAGAAAAGAAATGAACACCTCTAACTCATCCATTCAGAAAATAGAAAAGGAAATTATAACATCGAAACAATTGCAAGAGACTCTAGTTAAAGATAATATTAACCTAAGGAAGAAGATTGAAATGCTTGAGAACAATTCACGTAGTAACAATTTAAGGTTAATTCATTTTCCAAGACTTGATCTGGTAACACCCAGATATATGCTTAAGAGATATCTAGTGGAAACTTTGGAGATACCTGAAGAATCATTACCACCATTCTCACGGGTTTATTTTTTGCCTGACAAAGAACAAAACCAACAACAAAAAGTAAAATCTTCAGACCGAGAACCCTTAAATATCTCACAAATCTTAGAGACATCTGAGAAGGACTTAACATCATCAGCCACTAAGCACAGTTACTTACCGTAACAGGTGTTATCCAGGGACAGCAGGCAGATATTCTTAACGCATGGGTGACGTCACCGACGGAGCCCCGGTACGGACCTTTTTAACTAGAAAGTTCTAGGTGGCCGCACCGCGCATGCGCGAGTGCCTTCCCGCCTGACGGAGGAGAGCGTGGTCCTCAGTTAGGATAAGCCACCTAAGAAGCCAACCCGGGGAGGAGGGTGGGACGTAAGAATATCTGCCTGCTGTCCCTGGATAACACCTGTTATGGTAAGTAACTGTGCTTTATCCCAGGACAAGCAGGCAGCATATTCTTAACGCATGGGTGACCTCTAAGCTAACAGAGAGGGAGGAGGGATGGTTGGCCATTAGGAAAATAAATTTTGTAACACAGATTGGCCGAAGTGTCCATCCCGTCTGGAGAAGGCATCCAGACAATAGTGAGTAATGAACGTGTGAACTGAGGACCAAGTGGCAGCCTTGCAGATTTCCTCGATGGGCGTGGAACAGAGGAAAGCCACAGAAGCAGCCATAGCTCTGACCCTGTGGGCCGTGACAGCACCTTCCAGTGAGAGACCGGCCTGACCATAACAGATATGCAGGCAGCAAGCCAGTTAGAAAGCGACCGTTTAGAAACAGGGTGCCCCAGACGGTTGGGGTCAAAGGACAAAAAGAGTTGAGGTGAAGAGCGGTGAGCCCTGGTACGGTCCAGGTAGTATGCAAGGGCCCGCTTACAGTCTAGCGTGTGTAGCGCCTGTTCCCCAGGATGAGCATGGGGTTTAGGGAAAAAGACAGGCAATACAATGGACTGGTTGAGGTGGAAGTCCGAGACCACCTTGGGAAGGAATTTAGGGTGGGTACGCAGAACCACCTTGTCATGGTGAAAAATAGTAAAAGGTGGGTCGGCAACCAGTGCATGCAGCTCACTAACCCTCCTGGCAGAGGTGATGGCAATGAGGAAAAGCACCTTCCACGTCAGAAATTTGAGTGAAGTAGTGGCAAGAGGCTCAAACGGAGGTTTCATGAGGGCTGATAAAACCACATTCAGGTCCCAGACGACTGGAGGAGGCTTCAGAGGTGGTTTGACATTGAAGAGGCCTCTCATGAACCGGGAAACCAGGGGATGAGCTGTAAGCGGCTTTCCGAGGATAGGCTCATGAAACGCAATGATGGCACTGAGGTGGACTCTGATTGAGGTAGACTTGAGGCCAGCGTCGGACAGAGAGAGCAAATAGTCCAGTACAGTTTCCACCGCCAACGAGGTGGGGTCGTGGTGATGCAGGAGACACCAAGAGGAGAACCTGGTCCACTTCTGATGGTAACATTGGAGGGTGGCTGGTTTCCTGGAGGCATCCAAAATGCGACGGACAGGCTGAGACAGATTCTCTGGAGAGGTCAGCCCGAGAGAAACCAAGCTGTCAGGTGGAGCGATGACAGATTGGGATGTAGTAGAGACTGATGCTGCTGCGTAAGTAGAGTAGGAAACACAGGAAGAGGAATGGGCTCCCTGGAGCTGAGCTGGAGCAGGAGGGAGAACCAGTGTTGGCGAGGCCACCGAGGAGTGATGAGAATCATGGTGGTTCTGTCCCTGCGGAGTTTGAATAGCGTCCGCAACATTAGAGGCAGTGGAGGAAAGGCATAGAGGAACCGATCCGTCCAGTCGAGCAGGAATGCATCCGGGGTCAGACGATGAGGCGAGTAGAGTCTGGAGCAGAACTGGGGCAGCTGATGGTTGTGAGGAGCTGCAAAGAGGTCCACCTGAGGAGTGCCCCAAAGAGCAAAGATGGAGTGGAGTGTGGGAGGATCCAAGGTCCATTCGTGAGGTTGAAGGATGTGGCTGAGGTTGTCGGCCAGGGAGTTCTGTTCGCCCTGGATATAGACGGCCTTGAGGAAGAGACTGCGGGCCGTGGCCCAGGTCCAGATGCGGATGGCCTCCTGACAGAGGAGGGGAGATCCGGTGCCGCCTTGCTTGTTTATGTAGTACATGGCGACTTGGTTGTCTGTGCACAGGAGAAGAACCTGAGGATAGAGAAGGTGCTGGAAGGCCTTGAGAGCATAGAACATGGCCCTGAGTTCCAGGAAATTGATGTGATGTTGACTCTCCTGAGGGGTCCAGAGTCCCTGGGTGCGAAGATCTCCCATGTGAGCTCCCCATGCATAGGGGGAGGCATCTGTGGTTATGATCATGGAGTGAGGGGGTAGATGAAAGAGTAGACCCCTGGAAAGATTTGAGGAGTTCAACCACCATTGAAGAGATTGCTGAAGAGACGATGTCACAGAGATGGGATGAGAAAGAGGATCCGTGGTCTGTGACCATTGGTTGGCTAGAGTCCATTGAGGTGTCCTGAGGTGGAGTCGTGCCATAGGAAGCACATGGACTGTCGAGGCCATGTGGCCCAGGAGGACCATCATTTGCCGAGCCAGAATAGAGCGACAAAGGAGCACCTGACGGCAGAGATGGAGCAGGGTTCGTTGGCGGTCTGAGGGGAGAAACGCCCTCATCAGAGTGGTGTCGAGGACGGCACCAATGAACTGAAGTCGCTGTGTGGAGAGGAGATGTGACTTGGGGTAGTTGATCTCGAACCCCAGGAGATGGAGGAAAGAGATGGTGTGTTGAGTGGCTTGTAGCACAAGCGGAGATGTAGGAGCTTTCACCAACCAATCGTCCAAGTATGGGAACACCTGGAGGTTGTGAGACCTGAGGAAGGCCGCCACCACAATAAGGCACTTGGTGAACACCCTGGGTGAAGATGCGAGGCCAAAGGGTAGCACTTTGTACTGATATTGGTGGTGCTGTACCTGAAATCGGAGGTAGCGACGTGAAGTCAGATGGATTGGAATGTGAGTGTAGGCCTCTTTGAGGTCTAGGGAACATAGCCAGTCGTGATGAGAGAGAAGAGGGTAAAGCGTGGCAAGGGAGAGCATCCTGAATTTTTCCTTGACCAGACACTTGTTGAGGTTCCGAAGATCGAGGATGGGACGGAGGTCTCCTGTCTTCTTGGGAACCAGGAAGTAGCGGGAGTAGAATCCCTGACCCCTTTGGTCTGGGGGTACCACTTCGATGGCATTGAGAAGAAGAAGGGATTGGACCTCCCTCAGGAGGGGGGATTGAGAGGAGTGAGAAACAGACTCTATGGGAGGATTGTCTGGTGGAAGAGTCTGGAAGTTGAGAGAGTAGCCGTGGCGAATGATGTTGAGGACCCACAGGTCTGATGTAATGACCTCCCAACGGTTGAGGAAGAGTTGAAGGCGGCCTCCTATCGGCTGAGGAAGAGGCAATGATGGCGGGAGACTGGCTATGCCCTGGAGAAAAGAGTCAAAAGGGCTGAGATGGTTTTGACTGTGGGAGAGGCTTGGCAGGTTGGTGAAACTGTAAACGTGCCTGAGTTTGGTGCAGCTGACGAGGCCGGCGAGGCTGTTGTTGCTGAGGCGGGTTGAGAGGTCTGGCCGAGAACCTGCGTTGGTAGGAAGACTGCTGTTTGTAGGGGCGAGCAGGTGGAGTCTTCTTTTTAGGTTTGATTAGGGTATCCCACCTGGTCTCGTGTGCTGATAGTTTCTGGGTAGTTGAGTCCAGGGACTCCCCGAATAGTTCATCACCAAGACAAGGTGCGTTAGCCAGGCGGTCTTGGTGATTAATGTCGAGGTCAGAAACTCTCAGCCAGGCCAAGCGCCTCATGGCAACAGCCATGGCAGATGCTCGAGAGGTCAGTTCAAAAGAGTCATAAATGGATCGCACCATAAATTTCCGGAGTTGGAGCAAACTGGAGATTTGTTGTTGGAAAACCGGGATCTTACGCTCAGGGATGTACTTTTGTAAGGAGAGTTGTTGCACCAAATGCTTCATATAGAAGGAGAAGTGGAAGGTGTAATTATTAGCCCTGTTGGCAAGCATGGAATTCTGATAAAGGCGCTTGCCAAATTTATCAATTGTTCTGCCCTCTCTGCCAGGAGGGGTGGAGGCATAAACACTGGAGCCCTGGGTTTTCTTCAAGGTGGACTCCACTAGAAGGGATTCATGGGGTAGTTGAGGTTTGTCGAACCCCGGGATAGGAATGACCCTGTATAAACTATCCAGTTTTCGAGGGGCACCCGGTACCGTGAGAGGATTTTCCCAGTTTTTGTAAAAAGTTTCCCGTAAGATGTCATGGACGGGTAACTTTAAAAATTCTTTGGGAGGTTGTTCGAAGTCCAGGGCTTCCAGGAAAGCCTAGGACTTCTTAGAGTCGGATTCCAAAGGGATCGACAGAGCCGCCGACATTTCCCTGAGAAATTTTGTGAATGAGGACTGTTCAGGTTTGGAACTGGTATCGACCATCGATGGTTCCTCGTCCGTTGAGGAAGCCTCATCATCGGTACCGGGTGGGGATTCGTCCCATAAGTCCGGGTCCCTGACGTCGGTGTGCGCAGGACGGGACGGTGGTGCGGACGGCTCAGTGTGGCGAGTCTTAGAGAGAGATTTGCCAGAGCGCATCGAGACGGTACCGGGGGAGGAAGATCGATGCCGGTCCTGGTCTCGGGGGGACTGGTGTCGGTCTCGATGTCGGGGAGGGTCGGCATAAGAGCGTGTTTGTACTGGAGGATTAAGTGGTTCAGCCGCGAGTACCGGCATGGAGGTGTTCAACGGTACCGATGGTGTCGACACCGGCGGTATGGTGCGAGGCTCGGGCCAGTCTGGTACCGGAAGGAGTGTGGCCAAAATTGCAGGCAACAAGTGCTGGAGTTGCTTTTGTAGTTGCTCTTGCAATTGGCTTTGGAGTATGGCCGCAATGCGGTCGTCCAGAGGGGGCACCGGTACCGCTTTTTTTTTTGGCGGTACCATAGGTGCCGCTCCATGCCCCGGCGATGAGGATGCCGAAGACGAGGCACTCACCGAAATCGGGGCGGAGCGTTTGCGGGGTCGGCGTGATGCCGGGAGGACTGGCGTCGCCGGTGTGGCAGGAGGGCGCTCAAGGGAAGTGGAAGGCTTCTTAGCCGGCTTACCTGGTGCCAGCGACCCCGAGGAAGGATCAGGCGGCGGCGAAGTACTTGGTGCCGACTTTTGCGGCGCCGTTGACGGCGCGGCCGATTCCATGGCAGATCCGGTACCGAAAAGGATATTCTGTTGGATCTGTCTATTTTTCAAAGTACATTTTTTAAGAGTAGCACAGCGGGTGCAGGTGTCAGCCCGATGCTCTGGACCCAGGTACTGCAGGCACCAATTGTGCGGGTCAGTGAGAGATATCGGGCGTGCACACCACTGGCACTTCTTAAAGCCCGGCTGAGGGGGCATGAAGGGGAACACGGCCTCCGCAAAATCAAAACCGGAGGCCTGTATGGTGGCAACAGGCCCCGCCGGGGCCGGCCCGAAAAATAAAGAAAAACAAAGTTTTTTGTTTTTTTTGCAAGATTAGAACGAAAACGAAATCCGAAGGAAAAAGAACAAAAAAAAGGAAGAAATAGCGCGAGCGGGAAGGCAAAAAACAGAGATTTCAACAGCCGTTGAAAGCACATGCGTCTTCTTCGCTCCGCGGAAACGAAAAAACTGGGGACCACGCTCTCCTCCGTCGGGCGGGAAGGCACTCGCGCATGCGCGGTGCGGCCAACTAGAACTTTCTAGTTAAAAAGGTCCGTACCGGGGCTCCGTCGGTGACGTCACCCATGCGTTAAGAATATGCTGCCTGCTTGTCCTGGGATAATGATTATTACCTTAGCTTTGCCAATTGATAAAACATGGTTGTTAAAACTTTACTTTAAAAATAGACAGAAAAGTTTCCTTGGTCACAAAATACAAATGTTTCCAGACTTGGCACGGGAGACGCAAAGGCGCTGCCGTGAATTTCTTCTTCTGAAACCTGGGGTTTTATCTTTGGGGGCGACTTTTTATTTGAGACATCCGTGTAAATGTATTGTGTGTTACCGTATTCTCAAATATGTGTTTTTTGAACCATCCCAATTGATAAACTTTGTGGCAATGTCTCGTCTGAATGCAAACAACCTTTGAGCCCTATAATTTGATTATTGATGACCTCATTTCAGTGCTATAGCTTTCAGTTTCTTATGTATTATTATTAATTTCTTCTATTTTTCGCCAATTTTCTTTGACTCTTGGATCCTAAGTTGAGGACTTGAGCATAAATAGTAAAATTTGTTAATTTATGAGTTATATTTACTGTGTAATTGATATCTATTCTATTATTGCTTTCTGTACAAGTGTAATACTTGAAATTTAAATTGAAAAATCAATAAAAGATTTAAGCAAAAAAAAAAATCCTGAGTGGTGCAGAATGGGTAAAAGTGAATCAATTTTTTATTCTTTCAAAAATTACAAAGACTAGGGGACACTCGGTGAAGCTATAAGGAAAAATCTTTAAAACAAATAGGAAGAAATATTTTTTCATTCAAAGAATAGTATTGCAAAATCCGATTCCCTTAGACATAGAAGTGCATTATAGCATTAGCAGATTCCAGAGATAAAGGGTCCCAAGGATAAATTGACCTTCTTGTAGGTCAGTTACTTCAGCCCTTATAAGTCAGTGGTTCAAAAAGAGTTTCCATCAACAGGGTCAGTACTTTGTTAAGGTCCTAGGACACAATGGAAGACTTAAAAAAAGACTTCAGTAGAAGCAAGCCTGCATGAATCAAACAAAAAACGACTGTAAAGGAATGAGTCTACCTTCTAAATATAGGTGGTAAATGCCAATCGTACTCAGAATAATTTGTGGCTATTACTTGTTACCCCAAAAATCAAGGCACCGCAAGAAAGACATCTCTTGAAAAGCTCCACTTTGAAAGAAAATCTGAGGTAGTTTCATGCAACAGGTCTAGCATGGGAAGTCCTGCACTTATAGAAACTTACATGCTAGAACATTCTGCCAAAGTTAAGCGCATTGTTACTCATCTCACCATTGCAGGCCCTGTTAGATGATTTCACAGGGGCAGATATTATAAACAGTGTCCCAATTGTAGATGATGGTAGGCATCCTACCGCTATCTAATTAGCCTATTGGGACACACATTTTCTAAAAAAAACAAAAAACAAACCTGAGACAGGCTACCTATACTGTAGGTGTCTGTCACAGGTACAGGGAGACACGTCGGGACACTTAAGCTCGCCCAAGGCTGGGCATGGGCATAGTTTCTCCCAGAAGTGACTTGGGCAAGCTTAAGCAGCCCTAGGCATCTCCCCAGGGCCATGACAGACGCCTGAAATGTAGGCCAGCAAAATTCTGGCCTACATTTTAAATAGACACGGCCACTGAGCTGTTCACTGCAAGGAAATCTCCTTGCCACAATCAGCTGAGTGGCTACGGCAGGGAAACCCCTGTGAAGTCCCCGGCAGGAGGAATGCCAACTCCCTCCTAATGCTGAACCATCGAACCCCCTCAAAGCATCCGGGCAGAAGGGATGCCCACTCCCTCCTGCTGTCGAACCCATGTGAGAGACCTTGGACATCTGAGCCAATCAGCGCCTTAGGCCCCTCCCCAGTGCATCCCAGAATGCACTGGGAAGGGGAAGGCCTGCTATTTTGGAGTGTTGGTTCTGCTAGCTGGAGGGTGTGAGCATCCCTCTAGCCAGACTTTCAAATACTGTACAAGGTATACAGGGTATTCAGGAGGGATAGAGTTAGGGGTGCAGGGCCTGCTGCCTTGGGATGGGGTGTTCGGGGGGATTTCAGGGGTTCGGTGAGGATGGCGTCAGGAGGGAGTGGGCATCCCTTCTGCCGGTCTTCAAAGGGGGCGGGTTGGGAGCAGGAGGGAGTGGACAATCCTCCTGCCAGGCCGCTTCAGAAAGGGTTCGGGGGCAGGAGGGAGTAGTTATTACTCCTGCCTGAATGCCTGAATGAAGGGGGGGGGGGCATTGGCAGCAGGAGGAGTGGGCATTCCTCCCGGCAGGGGACTTTGAGGGGAGAGGGGATTCCCAGTAGAAGCCGCTCAGCTGATTACGGCAGGGAGATTTCCTTGCTGCAATCAGTTGATTGCAAGAGATTCCTCAGCGATTCTCTAACTGGCGTTTTTGACACGAGCGCCAGTTAGAGAATCACAGCGGTTAATTGGGGTTAGGTGTCTGTCTCTTAGGGCAGACACAATTCTGTATAGGACTCCGGTGTGCGATTCTCGACCAATTCTTAGGCAGCGGCTGAGACTGGCGTCCTATACAGAATCTGCTCCACAATGCATTAAAGCTTTGAATCCTACTGATTAATATGATCATTCATTTTTCATTAATTGTCAATTTTTAAAAGTCAGCAAAGCAATCAAATAGCAAAAAAACTTTTGAGTAACCAATCATCCTTTAAAACAAAGTCCAAAAATGAATAGAAAAGCATTCAGTTATTAAATGTGTTATTTTCTATGTCAGAGCAAAAAGGTTTGGTCTATTTTCCATCCTCATTTTTATACAAATCGATAAGATAATAAAAGTATACAGTATTACCTTTTCTTTTCCATTTATGGAGATGATATCAACACTACAAGCATTAAGCTCTTCTAATTTGAGGTTTGCTATAATCAGTTTTTCTTGGAAAAGTTTAATTTCAGATTTCTGTGAACTTATCATACATTCCAGTTCTACAAAAGATGACTGCTGACATTCCTAAAGAAAATAAATAGCAGAGGCACAATGAAGTTAAATTTATAGCACAGCACCTAGGATAAGAGACTACTCAGTCATTATTTTATAAAGAAAAGTAAGCACTTATAGTAGGCAAAATGGAAGCCTGCCCCTAGAAGTAGTACCATAGTATTACCACTAAAGAGTTTGGTAGCCATTCTGGAAGCCTGGTGAGCAGGAAGTGAGAACAAGTGGGCATCACTCTCACCAGGGACCCCTGGTAATTCCAGAGACTGGGTTAGGGAAGGTATAGCCCAGAGGAGACAGCAACATGTTAAGCTCATGTCCACACACAGGGGGCTTCCTCCAATGGGGAGAGGTTGGCACCAGAGGTTTTTCTATGCTGCCTGTGGGGTAAGGGTATATTGGGGAAAGAAATATATGCTGGTGGGGGTTTGAGTTTTGTTATGGAAAAGTGTCTGTGCTGGCAGGGAGGTTCAGGTTATGTTGTGGAAAGGAACCTGTTCAAACTATGTAACAGGAAGCTGTCTGTGTTACTGGGGGGATAGGGGATGGGAAAGACAGTGGATCACTGATGCTTGGTTTGGGGCCCTTTACAGAGGGATCAATGATTTTAGAAAGCTGTTTCCACATCTATGTAGGGGATGAAAATATGATTTTATCCCATATATCTAGCTTTCTAAAATCACTGATCCCTCTGGATATGGCTATGATTTGCAGCTACTGATCCCTCTGAGCTAAGTGGGAGTCCTCCATCTACAGTTCTGCCAGTGGGGGGGGGGGGGTGCTGCTTCATTATCGCATTTTAAATAGTGAGGGACAGGCAAGATCCGCAAGACTCAAGGGAACCTGAATGTTTCTAGAACTTGAAAATACAATATTTAAGCACTGTATTTGGAGGACTTCTACTCAGCTTAGCCAGAACAGTGCGTGCAGCTTTGTTTCAGCTTTACTAGAAGCATTACTTTGGGCAATCTGCCTTTAAAATGTATTAAAATCTACCTCTAAATGTGTTAACAGAATGTAATAGGTAGTTTGAGCCTGAGAGATATTTTAAGTTATGAGAACTGTGGGTGTCTTACGCTATGGGCTCCTTTTACTAAGCTACGGTAAATGCTAGTGCACGTTTACTATAGCTTAAAAGGGCTTACTGTGGGATGTGCTGAGACATTCTGCAGTAAGCTCTGAGGGCCAGATTCTACAAAAGCCACCAAAAGTGGTGCGATAATTGATACCATTAAAACCCAATTAAACACTCATTATAAAAAAATAAATAGCTGGCGCTACGCAGCCTCCAGAACTGGCGCCTAGGTCCTTGGCAGATAGTAGCAGATAGGCCCCTTCTGAAAAAAAAATCTCCCAAATTATTTATTGTATGGTTTGTGTGTGGGCACATAGTTACGCCGAAGCTTAGAAGTGAACGTCTTTAGGGGTGCATCACTAAGTGCCGCTGGCCATGATTCAAGAAGTACCTTGGGCACTGGAAATATAGGCCTTTAAAACCCTTGCCTACCTTTCCGGCACCTAGGGTCCTTGGGAACCAAGATTAGGTAAACGGCGCCGCTCAGTGATTGACACGAGGCACCTTTTGCAGTAGGCACCACTTACAGAATCAGAGCCTGAATGTCCATACTCAAACCATACAATAAATCTGATCCCTCTGCAAAGGTAATATCCCCCAAATAATGAGTTGTGTTGCAGAAGGATGAAATGTGCATACTTCAACTCTGCCTCCTTCTCCAGTGGCTGTAGCATCCCCTTCAGTTTGTACCAAAGCAATCAATCATCACTACAATAGGAAGAAGGGGTACGGGGAACATTCCCAATAATATATTTCTGTTCTGCTCTGTAAGACAAAATTGAACCAAATTAATTGACCCATAATGTAAAATTAGGTAGAACACACAACTCACCCACTTGTCAAAGTGCAACCAGCACTAACATTTATGGAGCTCTGAGAGACTCACTTTAAAAAAAAAAAAAAAAAAAAAATTTACGTTTAGTATTTTGCACTTTATATCAGACTGGCAGGAGAGATCTCCTGCTATACTATTTTAGTTGCATTGTTTTTAACACATAAAAATGTTTTGAAGTCTTTTTCCTTATAATATCACTATTACTTTCTTACTTGTGATCATCAGGTAGTGTTAACCTTGCACCACTGACATTTCCTATGTCAAGGTGCTCTTTTGTAGTCCCTCAACTCATGAGAATATCAAGGGAAAACATAATGACAATGGAAGATTAAGTTCTTACCTTGATAATCTTCTTTCTGGTAGATGTGTCTAGGACTCCTGAATATCCCCCAAATACTGTCTGAGGCAGTAAGCAGGCGAATTTTGACAGGGCGGGGTGTCAGGACAAATCTATCAGAAATATTATCGAGATAAGAACCTAACCTTCCATTCTGGTGCAATGTGTCTAGAAGTCCTGACTATAGGTGATGAACCTAAACAGACAACTAAGAATAGTGCGGGACAGATGAGTCTGCCCTTAAAACTAAGGACCCAAATGTTGTATCCTCTTGTGCTGCCATATTCACTCTGTAAACATAGAAACATGATGATAGATAAAGGCCAAATGGCCCATACATTCTGCCCCATCTGCAGCATCCACTATCTCCTACTCTCCCTAAAAGATCCCACATGCCTGTTTGATGCTTTCTTGAATTAAGACATAGTCTTTGTCTTTACCACTTCTACCGGGAGACTATTCCATGCATCACCACCCTTTCTGTAAAAAAAAATATTTCATTAGATTACTCTTGAACCTATCACCTCTTAACTTTGTCCTTTGTAAATGTATGGAGAGTGGACCACGTAGCTGTCCTACAAATCTACTTGGCAGGGATTGCCTGAGACTCCATCCATGAAAAAGCCACACCTCTAGTGGAGTGTGCTCTCAAGAAAATTTGCTGCTATTTCCCACAGCCAACGTACACTGGCAAGATCGCCTTGGAAATGATTGTGCAACCCTCATGGATCCATGCGACAACCTGCACCCGCCAAAGCCTACTGGACCACCACAGGAGCCAAACAGCCTGCGCTAAAGTACCTGATAAATAATAAAAATAACTTTATTTTTGTATACCGCAATACCACAAGCAGTTCAGAGCGGTTTACAGAGGTAGAGACTGTACACAGACAGCGATGTTACGGAAAATGCTTTCAATTACATTAGAGAGCCAAGAGTAGTTAGGTATAACCGGAAGCAAGTCAGAGGTTCAACAAGTATTTTGGGGATACACAAGGCGGAAGGAGTTGGAGAAATTTATCAAAGAGATAGGTTTTAATGGGATCCGGAAGGTTCGCCCCCCACATTTCGCCCCCAGCAATTCGCCCCTCACATTTCGCCCCCGCACATTTCGCCCCCCGGATGTTTCGCCCCCACACATTTCGCCCCCACACATTTCGCCCCCCGGATGTTTCACCCCCACACATTTCGCCCCCACACATTTCGCCCCCGCCTTTGAGGGAAAAAAGAAATCGGTCTCGGAGCTGGGGATGAAGGGGGATCGGGGCTTGGGCCAGAGCGAGACAGCGGAAAGGGAACATGAGCTGTGCGCGAGCGAAGCCAAGGGGGGGAGGGGCCAGAGCGAGACAGCGTCCCGCCGTTCCACGTCCTCCGTGCTATGTGTGTCATGCACACATGGAACGTTAAACAATGGCCACATAGCAAAGTGTAGCTGCTGGTGTGTGCGCAAGCGAAGCCAAGGGGGGGAGGGAGTCGAAGTCTGGGGATGAAGGGGGATCGGGGCTTGGGCCAGAGCGAGACAGCGGAAAGGGAACATGAGCTGTGCGCGAGCGAAGCCAAGGGGGGGGAGGGGCCAGAGCGAGACAACGTTAAACAATGGCCACATATCAGACATTCCATTTCTCCCTCTTCTTTTCCCCATGCCCCTTTCTTTTTATGCAATGTGTCCCAACCATTTTCCCCTTTTAGCGTGTTTTGTATTTAATACCATGCAGTCTGTCTTTTTACTACCCCATTTTTACTTATATTTTAAATTTTGTACAATGTAAACCTCTTTGGTAATTAACGCAGTATATCAAAGCTAAATAAACTTGAAATTTGTATACATTTTGGCTTCTTTTATGCACCATGAAGAATATGCGCTCCCTGTGAAGAGTGCACACCATTTGCAGAGAGCATATATTGGGCATGACCTGGATTGGCTACTGTTGGAAACAAGAGGCTGGGCTAAATGGCTGCTCTTATATTCTTATGGCTGGATTCTATAAATAATAGATCATAGATACAATAATAAACTAAACTAAACCTTAGGAAGGGAAGCAATGGTAACTGCACCAACTTAAAGGGAACATGAGCTGTGCGCGAGCGAAGCCAAGGGGGGGAGGGGCCAGAGCGAGACAACGTTAAACAATGGCCACATATCAGACATTCCATTTCTCCCTCTTCTTTTCCCCATGCCCCTTTCTTTTTATGCAATGTGTCCCAACCATTTTCCCCTTTTAGCGTGTTTTGTCTTTAATACCATGCAGTCTGTCTTTTTACTACCCCATTTTTACTTATATTTTAAATTTTGTACAATGTAAACCTCTTTGGTAATTAACGCAGTATATCAAAGCTAAATAAACTTGAAATTTGTATACATTTTGGCTTCTTTTATGCACCATGAAGAATATGCGCTCCCTGTGAAGAGTGCACACCATTTGCAGAGAGCATATATTGGGCATGACCTGGATTGGCTACTGTTGGAAACAAGAGGCTGGGCTAAATGGCTGCTCTTATATTCTTATGGCTGGATTCTATAAATAATAGATCATAGATACAATAATAAACTAAACTAAACCTTAGGAAGGGAAGCAATGGTAACTGCACCAACTTAAAATAAAAACATAAAAAATCCAGCTTTCAACTTAAAACAAAAACATAAAAAATCCAACTGCAGATCGGTGCTCTCACCCGACTCTCACTGCATGGTACCGTCTCTCCACTCTCCTCAAGCATTATGGGTTCATGTTGCCATAGATTCTTTTTTGGGGTCATTTGAGGCAGCCATGCAAACGTTGGAGCGCAACAGCAATTTCTTTTGTGGTACTCGGGTAAACTTTTCTCTTCATGCCCCCGGATTAAAATGATGAAAAAATAAAATAAAAAAAGTTAAAATGATTAAGTAGGTATTTTTTACCTGATTTTTGTCAGAGAAGTCACTGGTCCGCCGGGACCAAAACAGGATTTTTCAGAATTTGAGAGGACCAAAATACATAATTTACTTTTTTTGCTTTATTTTATCATGTTAAAATGGTGATTTGTTTCAAAAATCGAAAATTTGGTGGAGATGTCTCCTTTATCCCCAGAGCGAAGTCATTGATTTCTGTGATGTTTATCATTTAATTTTTTTAATTTTTTACTGTGCTAAACAAAACAGTCAAATAACATTCAAATAACAAGTAAAATGAAATACAGTGATAAAGTGAACAAAAACTAACCTGTCAAATGAAATAACAGTCCAAACACAACACAGTCAAATAACAAGTAAAATGAAGTGATAAAGTGAACAAAAACTAACATGTCAAATGAAATAACAGTCCAAACACAACACAGTCAAATAACAAGTAAAATGAAGTGATAAAGTGAACAAAAACTAACATGTCAAATGAAATAACAGTCCAAACACAACACAGTCAAATAACAAGTAAAATGAAGTGATAAAGTGAACAAAAACTAACATGTCAAATGAAATAACAGTCCAAACACAACACAGTCAAATAACAAGTAAAATGAAGTGATAAAGTGAACAAAAACTAACATGTCAAATGAAATAACAGTCCAAACACAACACAGTCAAATAACAAGTAAAATGAAGTGATAAAGTGAACAAAAACTAACATGTCAAATGAAATAACAGTCCAAACACAACACAGTCAAATAACAACTAAAATGAAATACAGTGATAAAGTGAACCTAAAAGTCAGAAGCACGAACGTCAATCAAAATTCAAAATTGTATGCTATTCCTCTGAGATAGTCGATCAAATTTCGATTGTCCAAGTCCTCCACAATACGCCGAATTCTTGCAGAAATAGCCGCGTATTTCTTGTTTCGCGCATTGACAGGATTGCCTGCTATAATCTGCGTGATTTCAAAATTGTGAAGGCCTTGCTGTCTTTTCAAGCAGTTGATGAAGCGGTATATATTGGGGAAAAGTGAGCCGCAGGTTTCTTGAAAGCTGCGATGCCAGCCCTCGACGTCATTGTTCGTCCGATGTTGGCCTTTCAACGTTCGTTGATGAACATTCCAAAACACAACTGGAAACAATGGATTCTGGCGTCCTCTTCGGTTCATTCGACCAATGTAGGTGTCCTCGAAATAGTTGGCAATGGGTACTGCTTCTTCTGGAAATTTGGGATCGTCCAGCAGCTCTTCAAATGATTGCACAACAATGGCCGGAGGCAGAAAAGCAAGAGCTGGTATCATGCGGATCCACTGGGCAAATTCGTGGTCATTTTGGTAGCGCACTTTCAATCCTTCATTCTGAACTCTTCGCCATATTGACTGCGACAAGTGGAAGAAGCAGCCTGTTTTCTCCATGTTAGGAAACTCGATTTCAAACGCTTGAATTGCAGCTTGTTCAAAATCGGTCATCAACTGCTGCGGTTGGAGACCTGGCTGCATATTCTTAAGCTGCTGCAGCATCTGTCGATAGGTTGTTCGGGTCTTGTTCGGCAACAGCGCGTACAATGCTGGAATGATGACACCACCGTGAACTGCATGAATCGTATAAAGCTGCTCGAACAAAGCTGGTGCAGTAGAAAACGTGCCATCAGCGAACCATTCACTGCTCTGTGCCAACGAGTGGAGATTATCCCTCGTTCCAAATATCAATATTCGGCTGGTTCCAGTCCCTGAATAAAAATAAAAATAATTTAGTCATAAATTTAGGCGGTGGATGGAGGAAACCCCTCAGTTGGGACGGGACATACATGGGCTTTTCAAAGTCCAAAAAAGGGTCAGAAATAGTCAGGGGTGCAGAAAAAACACCATTTTTCGACGAGCTCTATTCACTGGCATCAAAAAATTCCGAAAGACAAAAAAAATATTTTTTCTTCATTTTTTTGAGCTATTACGTTAATGGAATGTTTCACAAATTCTACTAAAATTCTACCAAAAATTGTACGAAGTAATTTAGTAAAATTAAATGTGGAAGATTATATAGCAACAATAATTCAAGATAACGCTTAAAACGGCTTAGAAGACTCAGACATACTTGTTTGACCAATTCTAATAAATTAAGAAATTTTGGGCCATTTTATGTGCCACAAAGTGATATAAAGCAAATAACGCCTACATGTACGAGTACATAATGCTAATAGCTTGAAGAGAAAAGGTTACCCGAGTCCCACAAAAGAAATTGCTGTTGGACGCCATTGATAATGATCTCCTGAAATTCTGGCGGGATGACGAGTTGATCAATGGTTTGAGGCAGCCGCGGCATACCCTCGACTTGTCTTGACGATCGAATTGATCTCTTTAGCGAATCTTTTCTAGGCAGAAGCGCTCCAACGTTTGCATGGCTGCCTGAAATGACCTCACTGAGAATCTGCTGTGGCGTCTCCTGTGTCGACCTTGCCCTGGAAGTAACCTCATTGATTAATCGAACTACTTCAGGCCTTGCTGCCTGTGCTGCATGATTATGTATATTTACGATTTTCACAACTTCGCCATCAATTCCTTCAGTCCAAACGCGTCCTTTACACCTTGACCGCTTTTCGCATACCCAAATAGCATGGCTGTCATCTGCTGTTCGTTTAGAGAATACATAAATATGATTTTCGTAAACTAGCTTCTTCTTGCCACGCTTTGAAAGAACTGATTCCATAACTAAATAAATCACTACACAGATCAGTTAATCAGGAAATCGAAAGGAGTAAATGACCAAGAGGCAAGAACATGTCATATTTATAGAAGCGCTGGCGGTTAAGCTCTGGTGAATTTTGCAAAGTCATTGGCGCCAGATTGGCCGAATTTAGCACTGGCGACTATACATACATTTCGCCCACGCACATTTCGCCCCTGAGCGTTTTCCCCTACTTCAGGCCTTGCTGCACTTATCAGCGCGCTCCAGCGGGATAAGCTCATGTTCCCTTTCGGCGGACCTGCGGCTCGTCGGAGGCGCGCGGCGTACGCTCGCGGGACGCTGTCTCGCTCTGGCCCAAGCCCCGATCCCCCTTCATCCCCAGACTTCGACTCCCACCCCCCTTGGCTTCGCTCGCGCACAGCTCATGTCCCCTTTCCGCTGTCTCGCTCTGGCCCAAGCCCCGATCCCCCTTCATCCCCAGACTTCGACTCCCCCCCCCCCCTGGCTTCGGTCGCGCACAGCTCATGTTCCCGTTCCGCTGTCTCGCTCTGGCCCAAGCCCCGATCCCCCTTCATCCCCAGACTTCGACTCCCTCCCCCCCTTGGCTTCGCTCGCGCACAGCTCATGTCCCCTTTCCGCTGTCTCGCTCTGGCCCAAGCCCCGATCCCCCTTCATCCCCAGACTTCGACTCCCTCCCCCCCTTGGCTTCGCTCGCGCACAGCTCATGTCCCCTTTCCGCTGTCTCGCTCTGGCCCAAGCCCCGATCCCCCTTCATCCCCAGACTTCGACTCCCCCCCCCCCCTTGGCTTCGGTCGCGCACAGCTCATGTTCCCGTTCCGCTGTCTCGCTCTGGCCCAAGCCCCGATCCCCCTTCATCCCCAGACTTCGACTCCCCCCCCCCCTTGGCTTCGGTCGCGCGCACAGCTCATGTTCCCGTTCCGCTGTCTCGCTCTGGCCCAAGCCCCGATCCCCCTTCATCCCCAGACTTCGACTCCCCCCCCCCCCTTTGGCTTCGGTCGCGCACAGCTCATGTTCCCGTTCCGCTGTCTCGCTCTGGCCCAAGCCCCGATCCCCCTTCATCCCCAGACTTCGACTCCCCCCCCCCCTTGGCTTCGGTCGCGCACAGCTCATGTTCCCGTTCCGCTGTCTCGCTCTGGCCCAAGCCCCGATCCCCCTTCATCCCCCGCCTTCGACTCCCCCCCCCCCTTGGCTTCGGTCGCGCACAGCTCATGTTCCCGTTCCACTGTCTCGCTCTGGCCCAAGCCCCGATCCCCCTTCATCCCCAGACTTCGACTCCCTCCCCCCCTTGGCTTCGCTCGCGCACAGCTCATGTCCCCTTTCCGCTGTCTCGCTCTGGCCCAAGCCCCGATCCCCCTTCATCCCCAGACTTCGACTCCCCCCCCCCCCCTTGGCTTCGGTCGCGCACAGCTCATGTTCCCGTTCCGCTGTCTCGCTCTGGCCCAAGCCCCGATCCCCCTTCATCCCCAGACTTCGACTCCCTCCCCCCCTTGGCTTCGCTCGCGCACACACCAGCAGCTACACTTTGCTATGTGGCCATTGTTTAACGTTCCATGTGTGCATGACACACATAGCACGGAGGACGTGGAACGGCGGGACGCTGTCTCGCTCTGGCCCCTCCCCCCCTTGGCTTCGCTCGCGCACACACCAGCAGCTGGACTGAGGGCCCGTGAGGTAAGGATTTGCGCTCCGAGACGGATTTCTTTTTCCCTTCAAAGGCGGGGGCGAAATGTGTGGGGGCGAAACATCCGGGGGGCGAAATGTGTGGGGGCGAAATGTGTCTGGGGGCGAAATGTGGGGGGCGAAATGTGAGGGGCGAATTGCTGGGGGCGAAATGTGGGGGGCGAAACTTCCGTGAACCGGTTTTAATTGATTTCCTGAAGGATTAGTAGGAGGGAGTATTTGTAATGAGGGTGGTTAGACATTTATTCCATTTGCCTGCTTGGAATGACAGAGTTCTATCAAGGAATCTCTTATAGGTACAGCCTTTCACGGAGGGGAAGTTAAACAGATAGGTATTACGTGTGCAAGTGGTGCCTGGAAATACAAACTGGTGTGAAAGGTAGATTGGGGATGAACCTGTTATGGTTTTGAAGCAAAGGCAGGCAAACTTGAAGATGATCCTTGCCTCCATCGGCAACCAGTGAAGTTTTCTGTAGAACGGACTTACATGATCTGACTTTTTGAGACCATAGATGAGACGGACGGCAGTATTCTAAATGATTCTCAGACATTTGATGGTTTTCTTAAAGGATCACAAGTATATGATATTGCAGTAATCTAAGGTGCTTAAGATTAGAGACTGAACCAGTAATCGAAAGCAGAGGAAGTCAAAATAGTGTTTGATGGTACGGAGTTTCCAGAGGGTGCAAAAGCATTTTTTAACCTGAGCATTGGTATGATCTTCAAAAGTCAGGCATTGGTCCAGGATGACTCTAAGGATTTTGATGGTGGAATTGATTGGGTAAATTAGCCCGTTTAATTTTAAGGAGGTATTCATTAACTTGTGGTTAGGACTTGCCAGGAAAAGCTTAGTTTTTTCTGGGTTCAATTTTAGTTTGAATTGTGTAGACCATTGTTCTATCTTAGTGAGAACAGATGAGGTGAATTGTTCAGTCTCTTGTGTCAGTGAGGTTATGGGGATAATAATTATAATGTCATCTGCATATATGTATGATTTCAATTTTAAGTCAGATAGCATGTGTCCCAGTGATGCCATGTAGATGTTGAACAGAGAAGGAGAGAGAGGGGAGCCCTGTGGAACTCCGCAGAGATTACACCAAGACTGGGAAAAGGTTCCGTCGCTGTGGACCTGGTAGGTGTGGTTTTTTAAGAAGCCTGTGAACCAGGTTAGTACCTGTCCAGAAATGCCAATAGAATCGAGGCATCTAATCAGAATGTCATGGTCGACAAGGTCAAAGGCACTGCTTAGGTCAAACTGAAGTACCAGGTTATGAGCTAGCTTACAACAAGGGAATGGACTCCCAAGCTCCACAAGTTCTATTGCAGGCTGGCCAAACAGGTACACCAAGAGTTTCCCTGATAGCTAAAGACTTTTCCCAGAGTCTGCATCCTCTCCCTGGCATAGCTGTCCCAGGCCACTGGGAACCTCCTGAGCACCTCAAAACCTTCTGATTCATATTTTAAAAAACCTGAAAAATAAGAAAAAAGTGATCAGAGCAGATCAGAACAACACCTTCTCAACTTGCTTGAAGAAGGAAAATCTGGAGGGGGACACTACAGGCACTGGAGGAGGAGGCGGAGTTGAAGAATGTAAATTTTATCCTTGTGCAACACATTCGCGATCTGGAGGATATTACTTATAGTCAGGACTCCTAGACACATTGCTTATCTACAAAAATCACAATAGGTCATCAGCTGAAGCCAAGTGGCATTGTAAGTTTTTAATTACCATAAACATGGTAAATACAATATTCCTATTTACTACACCCCTATAAGCATTATCTGAAACAGCAGCTAAATTCACGTCATCTCTGATTCAGTGTCGTCTTCTAGCTAAACCACATCTGACAATAAGTAACAGTACTGAGTGTTAACAAATGGAGTTCCATGAGGTGTCTATTTAAGATACACAAAAGTTTGAATTTTAACTACATATTCAGAAAAACAGTCAGGGAAACCTGCCCGTGAGATGCTGGCCCAGGTCCAAACTGTATGGCATGGTGGCCCAATTACGCCAGAGGGACAGTTCTGGCTTATTTTCAGTCAGCAGTAAATACATATTTTATGCTTTTTCAAATGCCAGCAAGGCAGTATGTGTAAGTCTGGCTGATGTGTAAGTCTGGCTGAAAGTGTAAATTCATGTACCGTCTGTTTATACAGAATGTTTGAGTGACAGCACATCTGTTTTGTGCATGTGAGACTGGCCAACATCACAATGTTAACATTTATTGTCCATTAGAGTGCTATCTATTATGCATGCATTTGAATAGTGTTAGTTGGATATTGTGTGTTTGAATATGTTAATATGTACTGGAGTGAGGGTTATTCAACTGCTGATAATATGCTTATGCTCAAATACTTCAAAGTTTTAAGTATTCCATTAGCTCTTTCTACATGAGAGTATAACTGTATAAAATGATCCCCAAACTGTAAGATAATTGTCCACCCTCAAATCCTTCTTTCTTGCCTTCATGGACATCTTCAAGAAGAAGTTATAAAACATAGTAATAAGCAACTATATTTTGGTGGTAAATCTAACACATCTACCAGACATTGTTTCAACATATATCGTTTATCGTTTGTGAAACCTGATATACCGCCTTAGCTGGAACACAATTCAAAGTGGTTTACAATAAAATGCATCATTAAAATTGAAGCCGAGTGGCATATATAAAGGAGATATCATGAGTGCCTTAAGGAAATTCAACAAACTCACATTAAGTCACCTGCCATCTCTTTAGCTTTCAAAACTGTATTTTCAGTAATTATTTAAAAATTGACTGCTTCTCATTTAGAAATCATGGGGTTCAAGTGCAAACATTGTGTCCTTGTAATTTATCTTCCTTAAATGAGGCTGAGGCCTCATCAAAACTTGGTGGTCTACCCCCTGCAACAGCCCTACAACCCAAAAGCTGGTCACCCCCTAATTGCCCTACCTCAAAAGCTACCCCTGCAACTGTCCCAGCCTTAAAAATACTCCCCTCAACTGCTTCACAACCCTGCAAACTGTCTCACTCCCCAAAACAGTTTCCCTGATACTGCCCACTACCTCACTAACTATTCCCATGTAATTGTTTTCTCTGTTTTGTAGGACATGTGAAAAGATATCACAACTTATTAAAGGACTCTTTTAATCCAAGTTAAAATTTTGCTATTACCACCCACAAAAATTGACAAGCAGCAACAGTAAAGCCTCTGTACTAACTGATGGGATGGGCTGGAGTAGGTTTTAACGGAGATTTCGGCAGTTGGAACCCAAGCACAGTATCAGGTAGAGCTTTGGATTCTTGCCCAGAAATAGCTAAGAAGAAAAAATTTAAAAAATTGGAATCAGGTTGGGCAAACTGGATGGACCATTCGGGTTTTTATCTGCCGTCATCTACTATGTTACCATACAGTTTTAACAGATACAATACACTTCCGCACATTAAGGGGGTATTTCTCTATAGCAGTGTCTCTCAAACTGTGAAACTGCCATGAAGAGATTCCGGTGTGCCATGCGAGATTCCAGAATTTTACTTTACTTGTATTTTTAAAAAATTCCCTTCATAAGTATACACTAGCATAGATGACATGCATGCCACATACACAAGAGTCTGTCAATGTTATGAGCGTCTGCGTGCACAAGGATACAACCGCCCAGACAAGCATCATTCTTTGACATGTTTGGTCCTTGAAAACTAATGGCAGTAATTTTAGTTTTATTTTTTATGCAGTAGTTTGAGCAACAAAGCAATCAAAGTTTTGTTACCATTTGGATCTTCTTATCTTTGCAGACCTGGATTTTCAGCTCTGACAGAAATTAAACCGAGAAAAAGAGATCGACTGCAGATGGTGGATGATAAAATGCGTGTTTGCTTGTCAACTATCAAGCCGCATTTTGAGTTAATTTGTACTCAAAAACAAGCACATCCATCGCATTGATTAGCAATTTTATTCTATCTACTTTAGATTCACCGTTGTTACAATTACTCATACATAGCTTAAAGAACTTTAAATAAAGAACTCTCAAATTTAATTTTTGGTTGGTTTTACAGTTTTATAATTTCAATTATAATGTGCTGCGAAAAGCATTTGCTTCATTTAGTGTGCCAGAGCTAAAAAGGTTTGAGAGACACTGTTGTCTAAAGCTAGGCTCCAGGACAGTGCCCACAGAACTGCTGTTATGGAATACTAGCCTAAGCTCATATTTTTGTGCATAACTTTAGGTGCAAGCATTTTGCACCTGCTCAAAGGCTGGTACTGGCAGTTAGGTGCCTAAATGGCAGTATTCTATAACGTTGTACCTAATTGTTTGACATACCCCTTATCTACCCATGCTCTTCCCAGGTCCATGCCCCCTTTGGAATTGCATGCCATAGAAATTAGGCACTTGGGCTCTTATTCTATAAAGTTAGGTGCCTAGATTGGCATGCTTAGCTGGTCTAAGTATCTAACTTAGGCCTAGATCCACTATGCAAACCGATCGTGTACCGATCGTTTTGCGACCCTGACCCGATTCACTAATCTTCTTGCCGATCCTGTCTGCACCCGATCCGATCCGCGCATGCAAATTAGGGAAAAGGCATGTAAATCTAGCAAGGCAGCGATTTACCAACATTTTTCAGGCACACCGACTGGGCTGGTCAATCCGAAACCAAGTGACTGGTGAGGACCAGTCGCTCACTCCTTTCCTGCTCTCTCCCGCGCTGAAATACCAGCCCTTCAGCCCTGAAACTCCCTGCTTGCAACTGACCATAGGATACGAGAAACTCCACTTGCATTTTTTAAGCAAGAGCAGCAGCAGAAACAATAGTCCTTGGGGGAGTTAATAAGATGCGCTTTAAAAAAAACTTTACTCTCTCCCTTGCCATTATTACAAGCTCAGTCTCGTACTTGTGAGTGGAACTTTCATTCTCAGTTCGGCAGCGCACATCAGTATAAGCAGCCTGAGACCTGGTATTCTGGGAAAGAGAAAGGATAAGTTGTTCTTCCTGGAAACAAAAATGTACTTCACAAATTAAAATGCATGGATTCAACTGCCTTTGCCTTGCTTACCTTCCGCCCTGCCTGCTTCCTGTATTTAAGCAGCAGGCCTGCTGAGTCTGTGGGGAAAAATGCCGCCCCGACTCTCCCGCTCTCTGCTGCCCTTTAAAACCACGGGCTTGCACTGTGGGGAAGGGCAGCAGAGAACAGGAGAGTCGGGGTGGGTTTTGTGTTCAGTTCTGTAGTCTGGCAGTTCCCCCCTCTGCTTCTAGAGGCTGCAGCAAGTCCACCTTTGCCTTGCTTACCTGCCATTACTTCCCCAACCCTTCCCCCTTCTCCCGCTGGTGCAGGAGAGCGGCACATACAGGATCGCAGGTACAGCCATCAATGATGTTCTGCGCATGTGTCGTGATCGGTCTTCAGCAATCCGTGGGATTGCTTGTGGGCATATTTACGATTAGGTGATTTGCATGGGGAGCCTTTAGTGAATGGGTTGCCCAGCAAGACTTGGAAACGGAGTGGAACAGGATCGGACAGGTAAGAGGGCTTTAGTGAATCTAGCCCTTAATCATTTAAAAAGCTTAACTGGTGCTCATAACAAGCAATTAGCATCTCATAATTAGCTTAAATTAAAATTAATTGGGTGATAGGTGCACTTAACTACAAATGATGGCTAATTAGTACTTGTTAAGGCAAATTGATACTTATCACCAATTAAGTGCCACATTAATTAGTGCTAATTAACCAATTAGGTTATGCATGTAACTGGCCCTATTTTAATAACCATTTTATGTCCAACTGCACACCTAACTTTGGGCACCATTTATAGAACCGGCTGGGGGGGGGGGGTAACTGTACTGCAGATTACGTAGATGTACATGACTATAAGCAGGGTCCTCACCGCAAAGTCCCAAGGCTAGACGCAACACCGCCAGTAATTGATACCGCGTGAGCCGGGTGCCATTCTCATGCACCATCAACGCTAAGGCGGACTGAGGACGGACCGCCATATAGGCAACCAGAGATTGGACGGGGCAAGACGTACATCCCTCCACTTGATGTAGGATTAACGTGCGCCCCCTGCCCAGCTGATCCGTCTTTGAACGCGCAATGAAAACTCGCAACGTGTTCCCGACTATACACACCTGCCTGCCTAGTAGGCCTCGCAGACCCCGCGCGTCCGACGGATGGACGAGCAGCTCGCCCACCCGGAGCGCTCCGAAAAAGGATAACGAGAAAGCTGTCCGAAACAAACACGTCTCATAACCGGAGTTCGTCACCTGTGGTAATACATTCGCAAGATTGACTAGTAAGGCATGCGTGATCGGCAGCCGGGGGTCGGACCCTTGCGGGGCTACCCTCCCCCAGGCCGCCAACATTCTACGCGGCAAAAACCCAGACGAAGGACAGGTCCAACCGAGGGCCCTACAAAAGAATGCAAAGCCCGCTAGATGACCCGCCGCCGCGCTCCGGGAACAGCCCCGCAGCTGAGACGAGGCTAGGAAATCCGCTAGCAGGATCTCCGACACAGGACCCGGAGTCCATCCCCGAGACTGAATAAATCTGGACACCAGTGCAAAGCCTCGATTGTATCGGGCCCACGTAGCCGGGGCTATGGAGTGTTGTAGTAAGCCCCAGATCCGTTCTCCACCAGGCTCCACAAATGCTCCGGCATCTGCGATCCCACCATCTTCTCTGCCGGCGCCAGCTGCCTAAGCTGCAAAAAGTGGAAACGAGAAAGAGCGTCAGCAAGTCTGTTTTGTACTCCGGGAACGTGATGTGCCCGAATGAAAAGGTTCAGACGCAAGCAGCGCACCAACGAGCTCGCGTATCAACGCCGTCACCCGTAGACATTTCGCCGCCTGCCGGTTGACCACCTCCACCACACCCATGTTGTCGCACCAAAACACGACTCGCCTATTCCGCAACCTGTCGGGCCACAACTCACAAGCCACCAGCAACGGAAAAAGCTCTAGAAGAGTGATATTACGGGTAAGACCGGCCAGCCGCCAAGCCTCTGGCCAAGCTGCCGCACACCAATCGCCCTGGAAATAGAGCCCGAAACCAACTCCACCCGCCGCGTCCGACTGCAGTTCTAGATCCAAATTAGTCACCTCGGGCTGTTGAATTGGGAGAGACCCGTTGAAGCGTTCAAGAAAAAGGGACCACATCCGTAAATCTGCCCGAATCCCAGCAGAAATCCGCACAAAGTGCCTGCGGTCCCTTACTCCGGCTGTCGCTGCCGCCAAACGACGGGAAAAGGGGCGACCCATGGGTAAAACCCTGCAGGCAAAATTAAGAGACCCTAATAGAGACTGAACCAACCGCAGGGTAGGCTTGCGAGCGCCCCGTACCCGTGATATTAACTCTAACAACTGCCGGACCTTGCCCTGCGGCAGCCGAGTAACCATCGCTACGGTGTCAATCTCAATCCCCAGGAACGTGAGACACATAGTAGGCCCCTCAGATTTTTCTGCCGACAGCGGAACCCCAAATTCCGCCGCTATGCCCTCAAAAGTGGTCTTCAATAGCCCGCAATCACCCGAATTCTCTCCCCCTACAAAAAGAAAATCATCTAAATAATGAACCACCGAGTTCCTCCCTGCACGCCGAACCGTGACCCAGTGCAAAAAGGAACTGAATAATTCAAAAAAGGCGCAGGAGATAGAACACCCCATAGGCAAACATCGGTCATAATAGAAGGCTCCTTCGAACCTAAAACCCAATAATGGATACGAGGCCGGGAGAACTGGCAATAACTGAAACGCTGATTCGATGTCCACCTTCGCCAGCAAGGCCGCTGGGCCCGCTCGACGAATGAGACAAAGAGCGCTGTCAAAGGACGCATAGCGCACCGAGCAGAGGTCGCGCGGAATGCCTTCGTTCACTGAGCGCCCTGCCGGCCTGGATAAGTTGTGTATTAATCAATATTTGCCCGGCTCTTTCTTAGGTATGATCGCTAGGGGAGACACCACCATCACCGGAAACGGTCGATCATGAAAAGGCCCCGCTATCCGCCCCCGTTCAAGTTCCTCAGTCAACTTCCGTCGGACCTCCTCCCGCAAGTGAGAAACGGAGGAAGCGTTGGCAGCCTGCACATTAGCTAATGGCAACGCATATGGAATCCCAAAACCCTCGCTGAACCCCTTCAACAGAACGTCCGCCGCCCGTAAATCACGATACTGATCAAGCCACGGGCGCATGGCACCCACCTCCACCGGGGTGGGCAGGCCGCGAGACCCTCGCTCACTTAGCCGGGGCTGGAGGCAACCCGGCTCCCTTCTTGGGGCACTTGAGCGCTGAGTGACCCTGTCCGCACAGGGAACAAGCGTGTCGGAAGCGGCAATCGGTGAAGGAGCAGACTGATTTATTAAATTGCCAGCAAAGGCCCTGACCGCCCCCGGCACCTGCGTCTCCGGGCGGACGAAAGGAACGCGTCCCCCCTGCCGCCTGCGAGACCGGCTTGCCCAGAGGTCCCGTGCTCGAACCTCCCGGCTTCGCCATATGGGTGAGCCAGAGATTGATGTCCTGCGTGCCCCAGGACATGTGCCGATTCTCCTCCATCTTGTCTCGGAACGCCTCGTCATAATTCAGCCATGCCCAACCTCCGAACCGCTGACAAGAATCGAGAATAGTATCGGCATACGCCAGCAACAGACCGTAATCCTGGGGGCGCTCCTGTCCCCAGACACTGGCAAGCCGTAAGAATGCCCGAGTCCAGTTAAGGACGTTACGAGAAATCGCGCCTACTTTAGGTTTCCCTCCCTCTTTCTTGCTCTTCTTTTTATGACCCCGCACCCTGCCCTCTAGTAGTGTAAAAATGTCCACGCACGCACGTCTCCGAATCTTTCGACGCAGTGACCGAGGGACTTTCTCCCACAGCTCTGACAACACTACGAGCGCGGGGGCACCCCGATCCGCGCCTTCCCGCGCCTGATCCTCCCCATCTACCCGCCGACGTGATCCAGCGGAAGAAGACGAAGAAGAAGAAGAAGAGGTCGAAGAAGAGGAAGAGGAAGAGGATGAAGAAGAATCTCTGCCCCCCGTCTCTTTTTTCCCTTACCCTTTTTCTTCCCCCGTTTCTCCCGAACACCAACCCCAGCCCTTAGGGCCATGTTACCCGTAATCCGGTCATCTCCGGGTCCCTGTCCGCCTCCAGCCGCTCCCAAAGTGGCGCCTTCCGCAGCAACCACCATAGCTGGACGCTGCTGGTCTCGATCCTGCTCCCTTCCTCCGATCTGTGGAGTTGCAGCCGTTCCTCCGCTAGACAGTCCAGTTGCAGAAGTCTGAGCCGTCTCAACAGGTCCCGCAGCGAAGTCCTGTGGGAAGAAATCCAAACAAGGGCCAGCAACCGGCACAGTAGGAGGATAAGTTAGCCCCATAGCACCAGCCCCAACTTGAGGTCTCCCGCTATCCCCGGACCCCCCTACCACACCCGGGATAAGGAGGGAACGGAGGAGGGACCGACGCCCAGGGATTACCATTCCAGGGAGCTCACCAGGGACCTGTGGACCACGGGGACCACCAGCCCGCTGGGCCCACGGGCGCACTGCAACCCATCCCTGATGCCGAGGGGACAACGGGAGCAGCGGCCGACTCGGGCGCACTACCACCCCTGCCTGATATCATGGGGGGCAAGGGCACTGCAGCAGACTCTCCCCTCGGCGCTCCCCCCCCCTTGGGAGTGGGCACCCCAGGATGGGCACGCTCCTGGAGATCCGAAGCCACAGCCCCCGGATCCCCGACGACCGGAACCCTCCCGGCCGGCAAGGAACCCGTACCCTGCGTCCCCCCCATTGCAGCGACATTCCTCCCCCTTCCAGTAGCCGGGTTCCGGCTCCTGCCCCTGCGAGCCGACCCCGTACCGCGACTTGTAACCGGCACCACCCCCACTACCTCCAGCGCTATAGCCGCCCGTGCAGATGCACGGGAGCGCCTCGGAGGTAACTGCCTGCCCCCCCTAGCAGCCGCACTCACCGCGAGGTGCTCGTCCTCGTTGAGGGAGTCGCCTGCTAATAATGAAATTTCAGCCGGGTCCGCGGCGGCGGCCTGAGGTTTCGCCATGCTCGAACGCCACGTGGCAGAAAAGGTAGGCCGCGAGCGTGAGCGTGTACCCGCCCGGCAAAGCTGCTTTGGAGGACCGAAACTGTTCGGGTCCTCCGAGAGCCGCCTTTTAATCCCTCCCACCCACAATCCACCTCGGCTGCGACGTGGACCGCCCCCCCTTGGGTACGCTACCTCGCCCCCCTCCTCTGACTCAGCTAGTCCCACGGGCGACACCGCGGGCCACCCAGTCCCGCGTTAATGCCGCCCATCGAGACTAGCTCTTGGGCTTTTATTACGTAGATGTACATGACTATTTCATGTTATCTTCTGTGCTAACTGCAAGATAGAGTCCAGAAACATATTCCATCATGCAGTTTGTGCAAGAATTAGTGCAAACTAAGGACCCAATTTCATAAACAGCTTTACATGTGACAAAAAGCTTTTATAAAATTACATCATGCTTAAAAGCACACATGATGCAATTAGGTACATAATTATATGCAACTTTAGAGTAAACATGTTCAGGGAAAGAATGTGTGGAAAGCACAGTTGGCAGTGTAATTTCTGCACATACATTTTGCACTAATACATATGCCAGCTCTCAAGGACATGCAATGTCTGCAGCTTCAATCAAGGTGCTGCATGTGCAGGACCATGCTAGGATTTTAGAAAGACACACAGCTGCTTATGCGTCTTTATAAAACAGGCAGCAAAGAGGCACTTTTCCTCTTCACACACAGGTGCCTTTTTATAAAATTACCCTCCACATGCTGGAGGAGGGAGGAGGGCCAAGATGGGACCTGGGTGTTGAAACATGTCTGCAAACACTCACAGTGCTTCTACTGTTTCTTGACTTTTGCTTCTCTTATTTTTGCTATAATGCTCCCAAATGTAAGAGGAAGGCGAGGAGTTCTTCCTCTAAGCCCCTGGTACCAGCAGTAGCTACAGGGTAACAGAAGAGACAATGAAGCTACTAAATAGTAGATTTAAAACAAACTGGAGAAAATATTTCTTCAATCAATGTGTAATTAAACTCCAGCCAGAAAATGTGATAGTAGTTTAGCCTAGCAGAGTTTTTAGGCTAATTTCCTAAAAGAAAAGTCCATAAGTCATTATTAAGCTGGACTTGGGAAAATCTACTGCTTATCCCTAGGATTAGCAGCATAAAATAGCCAAAGCCAAATAGAGATCCCATGCTGGTTTCAAACTACAGGATTATTTCTTTAATTAATGTGGATGGAAAACTCCTGGCTCAGCTATTGGCTCCAAGATTAGCTAAGGCTCTCCCTTATATGATCGGTATGCACCAAACTGGTTTCATTGCTCAAAGACATTCAACTACTACTAGATTGGCATTTCATATGCTAAGTTTATAAAAAACAATGAATGATCCGGCTTTCTCCGTCTCTCTGGATGCAGAGAAGGCCTTTGATCGTGTGGAATGGACTTTGATATAGGCTCCGGATTTATTCAAATGATTCAAACCTTGTATAGTTCCCCCTCAACCAGGCTATATATTAATAATACTTTTTCGGAGTGTTTTTGTATGAAGAGGGGAGTTAGGCAAGGATGTCCCTTCTCTCCTTTGCTTTTTGGCATTATTCTGGTACCCTTTTTGTTGGCTATACAGCAGGCAAAAGAGATACAGGGGATTCCTTATGCAGGTCGGAAATATAAGATCTCTGCTTATGCAGATGATATCTTGCTTCATCTGAAAAATCCTGAATCTACCATTCCGCATTTACTGGAATTGATTGATAGATTTGGTAAATTTTCTGGATACAAAATATATTGGAGCAAATCGTAGATTCTTCCATTAAATGTGCACTGTGTAAAAGGTTTATTTAATCCATTCCCATTACTTTGGAAGGAAGAGGGTATAAAATACTTAGGCATCATGATTCAAAATGCATTGGAAGACACAATGACAGTAAATGAAAAATCTTTATTGCTGAAAGTCAAAGAAATGTGTGAGAATTGGAACCCATTACATCTTTCTTGGTGGGGGAGAATCCAAACTATTAAAATGATGATTTTGCCTGTAGTTTGCTACCAAATGAGTATGTTGCCAGTTTATTTTTAGGGGTCCTTTTATAAGTAATTGAATGGAATTCTCACTAAATTTATTTGGTTGAGTAAAACTGCTAGAATTGCTTTAGTATCTTTGCAAAAACCAGTTCCAGCGGGTGGGGTAAATTTCCAAATTTCTATAGATCCCATCAAGCTTTTATAACGTGGCAGGGTATGTATTGGATCCTTCCTGAAGTTTTGGAGCATCTTTCGGACTAGCTTTACTTATTCCCATTACGGTTATACAAACAAGAAAAAAAAAAAAAAAAACTGAGAGAAAAAATATACGTCATATAGATTCATAACTAATAAAATATAATAAACCAAGAGAATCCACTATTCAAATATAACAATATCGGATAATTTAAGCAATAATTTAGTAGTTTAATAATGTTATTATATTAGACATTAAAAATATTCAAAACTCAGAGGAAGGAACAAGAGATTTTCATAAAATTTGTATATCTCCATTGAAACAGTCATGAATAATTCACTCATCTTTGAAAAAGGTCCTAGGATAGTTCAAACTCCATATTTAAAGTCCAAGGAGAAGTTGAAAAGCAAATTGTGGGTCCTTAACCATCTGGGAAAAACATGTGTCCATAAGTCTATGTGCAGTCAAATCCCAAGTAGTGCAAACGCCAAGACAAAGTGCAAGTGCAACAATCAAATGTTCAGGATCATCTCATATAAATCCAACCAATATAAAGTGTTGAATGTAATTTCATTCCATAACAAATTCAACTCATATATTGAGTATCAAGTTACCCAGAATTTATAAGGACAATAGCATTCTTTTTGCCACCTGGAAAACCTTAAAATTTATTGATAATTTAACATCTATATCAGTACAACAATCCATGTGTCAATCCTTATGCTTGAACTCCAAGATTCAAACTAGCAAGTCTAAGATACTCTGGAAGCAATGGCTGTAGGCAGGTATACGTACTTTAGATGACGTGTTATCAAATGGGAAAATGCTTGGCTTTTCACAACTGCAACAATCATTCGGTATCACAAAGTCTCAAGCATATAAATGGTTGCAGTTGAAGCAGGCCATTCAGAAGGGGTTCCTTGATTGGCGCAATCAGTATAGTTTGCCGGGCCTATGCTTCCAGACAAATTTGCTAGGGCATCAGGCAGCCAAGTGGTATAAATTAATATCTGAATAAAAAACCTAAAACTAGTCTAAGAGACATTTGGAGCATTGAGATAAAGGAACAAATTTCTGCTACTCAATGGTCACGGATTTGGACTTGGGAGGATGAGATATACAGCGTCAGCATCTATGAGACAAACCTGTTTTTTTGTTACACAGAACTTTCTGGACCCCTGTTCGTTTGCAAAAGTTAGATAGTTCTAAGTCTAACAGATGCTGGCACTGTCATCTTCAAATAGGGACACTGGATCATTTGTTCTATTGTCCTTTGATACTCAACTTTTGGAAATCTATATAGGGACATATTAATTTGATTCTGGAGACTGTGGTTCTGCTGTCGTATGAAGCGGTAATCTATAGGACATTTTTATCTCCTATACCTCCAATAGATAGACCTAAAAGCAGATTACTTGGTATAATGATTGGGGTAGCCATGAAAATGGTCACTAAAAATTGGAAGAATTTTGACATAAAATTTCACTTTTTGGTGGAATTCATTATGCTTGTGTTATAAATACGAGAAAATGAATTCTGAACAAATGGGTAATAATAAGTTGCTTAAACTGACGTGGGGTCCATTGACCAATTTTATTAATTTTAATTAAATGGTTTATTCCCCTGTTACCGGTTTGATTTGCACATCCAGGGAAGGGGGGGTGGGTAGGAGGGAGAGGGATATTGTTTATTAATTACATGTATGTACTGTTGTATGGTTTAATTGAATAAATTGTAATTAGGGTGGGTGGGAGGGGGGAGAAAATGATTTCTCATGTATTTATTGATGGATGTAAGTGCTGTTTTTCAAATTACTTGTACGTATTCCTTTATGCACTGTGTTTAGACTGAAAAATTAATAAAGATATATTTTTAAAAAGCAGCATAAAATAAGCAGTATAAAACCTGTTTTACCCTTTGGGATCTTGCCAGATACTTGTAACCTGGGTTGGTTACTGTTGGGAAACAAGATACTGGGCTTGATGAACCTTCGATCTACCCCAGTATGGCAACTCTTATGTTCTAATGTCCAATGTCTGTTGAGGACTTATCCCTGCCATTATTGCTTGGACTGGAAACAGGAGGAGTGCTTCTTCACCTGGTTTTAGTTGCTGGCTCAATGGGAAGTTATGAGGGATTTTAACAAGTGTGTCAGGGGCATAAAGATTTCAGGCTGAGTCAAACAAGGATATGAGTGGTTGCAACAGTCTTGGGGCAAGTACCCTTCTGTTTCTTTAGGGATCCCTTCAATCTCTAGACTAGCTCGGTAAAAGTTCACCTAACACTCTGACAATGACTTGGGATGCTTAGGGAGGCAATTTTGTAACACATGCATTAACATTTCCATGCCAGTTAATAATTAGTAAAACACAACCTAGACACTAGTTTTCTCTAGGACCAATAGAAACACTGGAATTATTCAACACTTGCTTGGTGTGCTAGACTAGTAGTTCTCAAATCTGTCCTGGGGGACTACCAGCCAGTTGGATTTTCAGGGTATCCCTAATGAATACATTTTAATCAATTAATCTTGAATACCTTTGTAACTACATGAGCAGTGGAAGAGCCTTGAATAACACAGACACAGGGAGGGTTCAAAGTGAAATGAACTTATTTATTTTGAGAATAGTAGAGTAAATGACAGGGGTGGGAAATGAGGGCCACAATCCAGTCAGGTTTTTAGGATTTCCTCTATGAATATGCCAAGAGCTTGTATAGGTATGTGTGATGCACAAATGGAAGAAATAAATAAATAAATATACATGAGATCTATTGGCATACAATGGAGGAGGTGCATGCAAATATATTACATGCAAATTCATTGGGGATATCCTGAAAACACAACTGGATTGTGGCCCTTATTTCTCACCCAATGGGGAGTAGAGGGAAAGCGTCCCAGCGATCCTTCACAGGCCGTAATTAGTTTTTAAAGTATGACCGGGAGGCGAATCGGGCAGCAGTAGCTCGTAGGTCTGGACAGTCCCGACGGCTTCCCTCCCTCCTGCCGCTGGTACAAACCTTGCAGAGCAAGCCATTGAGCACAGTCTTACTCGGCAATGCTCATGGCTTTCCATATGGTGGGCTCTTCCTTATGATGCAACTTCCTTTCTTTGTGAAAAAAGGAAGTTGAGTCATAAAGACGAGCCCGGCAGAGGGAAGACCACAAGCATCATTGAGCAAGCCTGTGTAGAGATCGGCTCGCTCTGCAAGGTGTGTGCCAGTGGCAGGGAGGGAGGGATGCCGGCTGGAGCCGCTGGACCCATGAGCGGGGGATGGATGGACTGGAGCCGCCGGACATGCGATGGTGGGATATCAGGGAGCAGTGGTGCATGGGGTTCCCCGCAAGAACAAAGTTTTTTACTGCTCCATGGAGCAATGAAAAGGTTTGTCCCCATTCCGGTGGTGAACAGATATAACTTTTACCCATTCCTGCGGGGTTACTGTGGTCACTCACAATTAGCTGCAGGAAAAGGTCACTGTCATTCTCTATTCTGCAGCTTATACTGCTCTGCTGGAGAATAGAGGATGTTTCTTCTCACCTCTGCATTTCATTTGATAGCTCTATGCTGAGAGTTTTATCCTGCATTGATCGTGCTCTCCCTGCTCTGCTCTTCCTTGCTCTGTGGCCCACCTTTTAAGGTGGCTCTGTGAGGGAGTGCTGTTAAGGGGGAACGGTAATTTCCTATAGACTCCTTCACTACCAATTTTTAAAAGAACTGTTGATTTGTGTCCTTAATATTTACCAGATTTATTTGGGGTGAATTTTTAGCCTTTAAAACTTATTGGCTAATAGAGAATTATTTTATAAAGAGTGCCTGGTTTAAGAACGCAGTAAATGACAATAGATAAAGACCTGCACCATCCATCCGGTCAATCCAACAAGGTAGCCAGAACCGCGCCCACCAAGCTGAGTAGGCCCCAATTACCCATGCTTAAACACTGATTAACAAGTCTCTATCATGCCAACCATATAGGCAACCAAACAAGATGGGGGTGATATGTAATTACGAGAGTGGTTTGAAAAGTTTGGAAAAAAATTAAGTTAAACAAATATATATATTAAAAAACCCTAGTTATATTTCTCAACATAGTTTCCATCGAGGGCTATATACATAGTTCAATGAGTTTCCAGTTTTTCCATCCTGTCGGAAAAGGACATAATACTACTCGAAAGGGTCCAGAGAAGAGCGACAAAAATGGTTAAGGGACTGGGGGAGTTGCCATACAATGAGAGGCTAGAGAAACTGGGCCTCTTCTCCCTTGAAAAGAGGAGACTGAGAGGGGACATGATCGAAACATTCAAGATATTGAAGGGAATTGACTTAGTAGAGAAAGAGCGATTGTTCACCGTCTCCAAAGTGAAGAGAATGAGAGGGCACTCGCTAAAGTTCGAAGGGAAAAGATTCCATACAAACGTAAGAAAGTTTTTCTTCACCCAGAGAGTGGTAGAAATTTGGAACGCTCTTCCACAGGCTGTTATAGGGGAAAGCACCCTTCAGAGATTCAAGAAAAGGTTGGATAAGTTCCTACTGGAACAGAACATATGCAGGTAAGGCTAGACTCAAATGGGGCACTGGTCTTTGACCTAAGGGTCGCCGCGTGAGCGGACTGCTAGGCACGATGGACCACTGGTCTGACCCAGTAGTTGCAAATCTTATGTTCATATGTTCTCACCTTTGGTAATCTTCTTTCTGTAACGTACCCAATATGATAGATGTTTTATCTCAACCCGTGAATTGGATCTTGCAGAAAATCACACACTTTTTTCCTCTGTTCCTCCCACTTGGCTGAGGAACACAGAGCCCTCTACAGTTTAGTCCAAAAGCAAACGAATAGCACTGAAACTATGTGACTTTCCAAAACAAAGCATACACACAATGGTGGTACAGGCAGCATATAAAGGGGTCAACACCCGGATCAGGACTCCCCCTGAGGAATTTTGCTGAATTGTTCCATACAGGGAATCAGTTCCAAAATATCAGCATGCCAACCATGACTATCTGGATACAAAGAGTCCTGGGCAGTGAGGACCTGGGTAGTGACCTCACGTGGATGACATGCGGTACATAGATGCTCTTCTGCCAAATGTCCAGCGTAATCCACACATGAAACCAGTAGATTAGAGGTTGAAGAGTCCATCCCTAATAATTTATAACAAAATTGAGAGGTTATGAGGCTGAAAACAAAATTGATAAAATCCAAGATGGCTGCCACCAGCAAATTTGCAACAAAAATGGCCCTTAGAGATGAGTTAGAAAGATAAAAATGGCTGAAATAGGGATTTTTGATGTGGGAGACCTGAATTCTACCTCCAGAAAGTGCCAAAAAAAACCTTTTTTTTTACCACACACCCCCCTCCGATTCTTCCATAGGACATAATAGGGCTGTACTCGCAGTCTCCAAAGTGCTTTGCCTGTCAGCTCTGTCTCTGCAGCTGAAGTGAAGGAAAATAAATTTCTGCCTCAAATTTGTTCCAAACAGTCCAATCTTTAGGATCTTCAAGCTGCCAGTCAAACAGACCCTGACCGAAACCTCCACTCCTTCGGAACCTGGCCACAAGACCGAGGATAGGAAAATGCAGCTTGCTCTCAGGAGAATGGACCCTGAGCAAAGATATGGCACACAGGTCCACCCGAAGCTTGCCCTCTGAAGCTGCAGTCCGACTCTGCAGAAACTGCTTCCTTTCCTAGGCAGAGAATGGAACTCAAGGCACCAAAGCCACTGAAAAAGGATGAACTCAGGTGAAAAAGAAGCAGAGCAGGTCAGAAGCATTTCTGCACAGTTCGCTTGCAGAAACAAAAACTGTAGGGGGCTCTGTGTTCCTCAGCCAAGTGGGAGGAGCAGAGGAAAAAAGTGTGTGGTTTTCTGCAAGACCTGGTTCATGGGTTGAGATAAAGCACCTATTGAATTGACTCTGGAAGGAATGTAACAGAAATATAGCTAATTTTTTATCGAACGTTTCAAACCACTCTCATATAACCAAGACTCCAAATATTCATCTTACCAGTCAAGATTCCTTCCCCTTCCCCCTAAGCTGCACAGTACCCTCACTCGCAACACGTGACAATAAAGTGATCTACAACTCTGGAGTTACAGAACGTCACCTGTCTTTTGCCATTTGCAAGACAGACCATAGAAGTCTGCCCAGCAGAGGTCTTAGCTCCTCCATGCTAGATTTGGCAAATCTTCTTTCAGTCTTTTTCTAATTGTGGGACAGAGACCATAGAAGTCTGTCTGGCTTCAGACTTAGGCCCCCTTCCACAGACCATTAGGTGCCCACTAAGGCTCTATTTTATAAAGACATACAGTACAGGCACCTATGTCTTTAAAAATACTAGCATAAGCCGTAGATATTGCCTACATTGCAGGCATGGACATTTACACTTGCTCAACTGTAGGTGTAAAAGTCCATAAATAGAATTAGAACATTTTATAAATCTATGAGGTGTACTTGCAAACTGTGACCAAACTCCACTCCTACCAGCAAAGTACGTGCTGTCAGGTTATCACATCTACTTTTATACTGGACATCATTTTTTAATAAGTCATTTATGTGTGTTTGTGGCCACATATCAACAAAAATGACTTACAAAATTACTTTCATTCCCCCTCAGTCCATAAATTTAGCACCTAAATGTAAGCAGCATTTGTGCATCAAAATTACAGAATACTAGCCATTTACGTGAGTGAAATGTACAGCCCTCAGTGCTACTCTATACAGGCACAGAGGCTGTTTAGCGCATAAATGGAAGGGGCATACACATGGGTGGGCCATAGCTGGGGCTCCCACTAATGCACGTAACTTGCATGCTAATGTACATAACTTGCATGCTAACGTGATGTATTTACATGTATGTGTTTACGCTTGCCATTGAGATTAGATAAGCAGGCGTGCCCAACTGTAGGCATGCAGATGCCGATTTATACTACTACAGAATCTTGGTGTCCAGACGCACACCACATCTAGGCACTTAACTTTGATACCCACTGATAGAATTGCCCCGATTATGTCTAAGCGTATAGGAGTAGATTCAAGAAAGAACACCAGCATTTAGGTAACTTGATGATACATGCTAAGCACAAATTTTATCAACAGTTCCATATGGAACTGCCATTACAAAACACTAGTGTAAGTCTACAATTTTATACCTAACTTTAGTTGCAAGCACATGCCATGTCAAAGGCTGGTGTAAGTGCTCAACACCTAAATGCTGGCAGCTAGGCACATACACCCAAATTCTCTAACCGGCGCCCTTATTGACAGCTACTGATCATGTGCCAATCACGCAACAGCACTGGTTAGAAAATTGCACCCGATTGCAAACCTAGGTGACTAAAATGTAGGTCGGAAAACCCTGGCCTACATTTCAGCCGCCTATCTTTGCCACTAGACTGCCGCTTGCCAACAGCTAATCGCGGCAGGGGAATTACCCTCGATCGGTTGAGCTGGAAGGACTTGCCAAAACCGCGACTTTGGGGAGTCCTGCTGGCTCAGCTGATCAGAGGAAATTTCCCTGCCATGAATAGCTCAGCTCTGCACAGTGGGCAGAAGACTCCCCCTCCAACACTCCCCCCAGCCGACATCAGCAGCAGAGATACCCACTCCTTCCTACCTAAATGACCCCCTCAACACATCCCCCACACCCAACATTGGCAGAAGGGATGCCCACTCCCTCCTGCCTAAAGGACCCCCATATGACCCCCCAAGCCTCCCATACCTTTATATGAAGACTGGCAAGAGGGATGCCCACTCCCTCCTGCTGGCAGACCTACCTCTTCACAATGGCGGGCCTTCCCCTTCCTGGTGCATCCTGGGATGCACTGGAAGGGGCCTAAGGTCCTAATTGGCCCAGGTGTCCAAAGCCCTCCCTTAGGCACCTGGGACAATCAGGGCTTTAGGCTCCTCCCAGTGCATCCCAGGATGGACCAGGAAGGGGAAGGCCCGCTACTGTGAAGAGGCGGGTCTGCCGGCAGTAGGGAGTGGGCATCCCTCTTGCCAGTCTTCATATAAAGGTATGGGAGGCTTGGGGGCATATAGGGGTCCTTTAGGCAGGAGAGAGTGGGCATCCTTCCTGCCGATGTCGGATGTGGAAGGATGTTGGGGGGGAGGTTGTTTAGGCAGGAGGGAGCGGGCACCCCTCCTGCTATCAAGTGTGTGGGGGGTGTTGAAGGGGGTTTAGGTAGGAGGGAATGGGCATCCCTCCTGCCAATGTCAGGTGTGGGGTGATGTTGGGGGGTTGTTAAGGCTGGAGGGAGTAGGCATCCCTCCTGCCGATTTCCTGTGGAGGCGTGTTTGATGGGGGGGGTGTCCTCTCTGCCCATGGCAGCTGGCTGAGCTGATTGCAGCAGGGATATTTCCCCTGATCAGCTGAGCCGGCAGGACTCCCCAAAACCACGGGTTTGGGGAGTCCTGCCAGCTCAGCTGATTAGGGGAAATTCACCTGCTGCGATCAACTGATGGCAAGCTGCAGTCTAATGGTAAAGATAAGAGGCTGAAATGTAGGCCAGGATTTTCTGGACCTACATTTCAGCTGCCTATCTCACGCTAAAGTGGCACTTTAGGCCGCCTAACACTACTTCCAGCATTCGCCAAGCCTACTTTTGTCTTTCGGCAGCCTAAAGCACCTTACATAGGCGCATTTTATTAGGTACCGGTAGGTACCTCAACTGTGCTGTTTTTTTACCATTTCTAATGGCTTTTTCTAATTTAGGCATTGGTAGGGCACCTATTGATGCCTAGGTTTAGGCGCTAGTTTTAGAATTTCCCCCATAAATCCGTTTTCTATAACCTAGGATAGAGGGACTTACCCCTAATCATGCCTCTGACCCGCTCATGCCCCTTCCACATCCTTGTCTTGCCCTCCCCCAACTTCCAGAGACTGTGCACAATGGATTTAGAATGTGCAACTTCTAGAATAGTGACCTAAGGACATTTGTGTATTCAAATGCTAATGCTACTGCCCTTATTCTTTAACTTGTGCATGCAAATTTGTACACTAGGCATACATTTGGATGCACAAGTTTACTGAATCTGCATGATAGTTTCCGATGCATTTAAATATTAGCTAGGTATATATAATATACTACACTAGTCGAGAAATCTTGCCACTGTGAATTCATATAAAATTCTCTAATCCATTTGCAGGCACGTTCAATATATGGCACCCATGTTTAGTGTCCAAAAAATACCTATTTTATTCCTGTTTTATAAAGGCAATTTAAGTACTTATTTGCCTTCATAAATTTTTTTTTTCATATCACAATCTAAAGGTTTTTTTTACATATCACAATCTAAAGTTCTTGGCGGTTTACAAGAGAACATACACAGTAGAGCAAACATATTTCAATACATACTTCCAAGTTTATCTAAAAATAGTACAATTATCAATTAAAAGAAAAATTCCTAGATGAGAGGTTAAGAGATGGAATACAGCAAGCGGTCTTCACAGTGGAAAATGCACACACACACAAAACCCCCAACATAGAGCCAGAAAGGTGGAATTGTAAAGTAACAAGTACCGTAAATATATGTAGGCTTATATAATGACCCCCCCCCCACATGGACAAATTCTCTCAAGCAAATGTACACCTAATCTGAAAAGGTGTAAATGTGTATATGCATATACAAATGTATTTTATAAAGAGCATACATTGCAATATCCTTTCAGCTCCAAACTAAGCACAGATTTCATAAAAATAGGAGCTGTCTTGCTGTGAGCCCACAATTTTACAAGAGCCATTTTCCTTGTGGAAAATGTTATTTACATGCAGAATAAGCTTTATAAAATTAGCCCCAGATCACCGGAAAATGACAGTCTTTCAAATACTACGAAGTAATTTGCTGAACTCTGGCACTTATGTCACAAGATAAAAGAAAAAGCTATGCATTTATTTTGTAAACCAGGGACTATGCTTGTTATGCATTATCATCTCTATACATTAGAACTTCAATCATATTCAAACAAATTCACTAAAGTGTGGTTTTCAATCTGCTAACTATGCACTCTATAATAGCCTGTAATTATTAAAAACTGACAAGAAAGCTATGCCACCTGTGTTTATGTGAAGCCAGGTAATGAAAAAACAACAACACTGTCATCACCTCTCAATTCCTGATTGCATTATCAAAACGGTAGCAGAATTTGGCATCTGGGTGTGACCTTGTTAACTGCTAGGGTAATTAAGTTTATTCTATAGGGAATAAGGATGATAAATTATTAGCAAGAAGATTCTGTTCACATTTTATTAAATTGGCCTGTCAAAGGGTCGGCCAAATTATCAAGGGCCTCATTTACTGGAGGCCAGCCATATTGCCACATCTGTTACAATTATTTATAATTTCAGCAGTTGAAAACCAACTGAGTTCGGCATCCACCATGTAAAGTAATTTACAAATTATCTGATGAGGGAGTGTTTTAGCTTTTCCCTCATTTCAAGCCAGCAGAAAGCCGTGCTGTAATTACAGAACACGATTAGGTTCTTTGGGGAACTTATAGTGCACTCATAGCCATAGTAAGATGCAGCAAGAACATATGGAGGAGCTTGTGCTTCTACTCCCTAAAGCTCGTGACCCGCCTGCCGCTGAGCCCTTGAGTTGAATTTGAATGAGTGTGCCATGGCTAATGTTCTACACATGCACCATTTATGCCACAAAACAAATCGGATCACTGTTAATTATGAAGCAACTATAATCAGGCATTCACATCTGTGTAATGCAAGGCGCAGTAGGCTGTATTCCAATAATGTATGACTACCTTTGGGTCGCAAATTGTGAGCCATATTGCCCCATCAGTAGTTAGAGATTTCAGACAGTAACTCCTTCAACAAAAGCCTATTACAGGGATATTTCAATTCAGTTTTAATTTTAATCCAAACCTCTCTTTATCTGCTGTTGACCACAGCATTTTAAACATATGGCAAAAGTTCATTAATGGATAGTAAACAGTACCACTCTATTTTAATGAAACCACTAGAGCTATAAAAATCAGATTAAGGAAATCCAGCCTTTCCTTATTTTCCTTTACTTGTAGGCATTCAAAGCCCCAAACAATAACATATCATGGGTGATTTTGATGGAAAAAGCTGCGATAGCGTTTTTAGCGCAAGCAGGATTTTAGCGCGTGCTAAACCAGCGCTAGCAGCTAGAACTAACGCCAGCTCAATGCTGGCGTTAAGGTTGAGCACGCGGGGCAATTCAGTGCGCACTAAAACCACTATTGCAGCTCAGTAAAAGGAGCCCATAATGTAATATTAGTATATTTAAGAAATCACAATATATCAGTTGTCTCTCAAAACAATTCTACTGTCTATGAAAAATTCATTCTCCATGCAAAGCAACTAAATAATTTGCACCCAAGCTCAGTCCTGCTACGATTTAATTAATCCATTAAATGTCTTTCAGAAATGGCAATGAAACTGAGAAACTAAGTCATCTAACTGTTTCTAAATTTTAATAGAGTAGTGCCAGTCTCCCTATACAGCAGTTAACTTTAAATTGCACTATCAAAAAACATTAAACTTTTTTTTTTTTTTTGGAGAGGGAATCAAGATGGCGTCGGAGTGAGTCGAGCTATCAAGTGGCTCCTGCTCTGCTCGGCATTTTCTTCAATTTTTCAACTTTTTCTTATAGAATTTACCTGCTATGCCCAAGCGCAGGGGTAAGCAGAGGAGTGTGCTTCCTGCCTCCTCTTCCACTTCACTGACTCGGCAAACGGCAATAACATCTTATGTTGTCCCAGTTGGAGAGGGTGCATCCGCAGACCGAGGAGGGCAGACCTCGGTCCTGGAAGGCGACGTTTCGCTTAGCCCCTTTGGGCCCGGAGTTCCTCCGCGTCCCGGGATGATGTCGGGGACGCCCTCAGACGCACAGGAAGCGCCGGAATTGATGTCTCCAGCGGCGCTGCAGGTCTCACCCCTGACCCCGGATGGAAACCACAGCTTGCTGACTTCCTTACAGTCAGCATCACAAACCGGAGGACCTGAAAGTCAGCGGGAAGCGGGGAAGGTGGAGATGGATCCTATAGTGGAGTCCCCCGGAATAGCTACCCCCGCTCCCCTGATTAAACCAGCGGTGATCGACATGGAGGCATTATGGAGCGCTATGGAGACTTTACATAAGGTATGCTCCCAAATTGTACTTTCTACACAAAATACTAATAGTAAATTTAAAACTTTTGAAGAGAAACTCCAGCAACAGTCTCTTAGAATGGACAAATTGGAGAAATCTGTGGCAGATGGGAAGATTACTACTAATTTACAACTTAAGGATAAAGTTTTATTTGCTAGGAAAATTGAAAATTTGGAAAATGTTAATAGGAACTTGAATTTGAGACTTTTAAATTTTCCTGTTTCCAAGTTTCAATCTCCTAGGGATTTATTTCATTCCTTTTTGAACATTGTTTTGAAATTTCCTGAAAATAACATGCCACCATTACAAAAGATATATTACCTAAATTTACCAAAGGAGGATAAAGATAAAGGGAATGCCATACCGGGAGAATTGGATCTCACTGGTATGCTGGAGACATCGCAAGAAGATTTATTGCCTAGAGCCACTTTATTGGTAACTTTTGTCTTGCTTCAAGATAAAGAAGCAATTCTTCGTCTATTCTATAGGACTGAAAAGGTGGAATTTCATGGATTCAAAATTTCTATATTTCCTGATGTATCTAGGTGGACACAAGCCAGACGTAAGAAGTTCTTGGCTTGTCGTCAGTCTGTTTTGAGTTTAGGGGCAACTTTTCAATTACGTTTCCCCTGTAAATGTTGCATCACTTATCAGAGTAATAGATATATTTTTTATGAACCCGATCAACTGCAGTTTTTTCTTGAAGGTAAAGTAACCACAAGAATTCCAGATACCTCCATGGAATCAACCCAGTAGGCCATTAGTTAAATAACTCCAACTGCACTCTGTTATTTGTATTGTATTAATTTAGTTTATTTCTTGAAACCAACTACCCTTGGAAGTGATTGATTCCTTCTCCTCTCAGATTGTGGACTTTACTCATAGTTACTATGTGGAATAATTTTATAATTAATATTTGTTGTTCTTATTGGATTGTTATATTTCCTTCAAGTACTGATTGACATGTTAAATTGTAAAAGTATAAATTAAAAAATTAAAAAAAAAAAAAAAAATTATTTTTTTTTTTTTTGCAGTTGGGATGATTTTTCTATTCCCATTTCATATAGCATCACGATGAGGACTGATGGACAATGCATGTTACAAGTTTATGCCTCCAATATATCTATTATATTATACAAAAATATACTTGAAAACAAATATTGTAGGAGACAAGATGGCGACGGGAGTGGACGCGTGAATCCAAGCTCCCGCTCTGGCAGTAAAATTTACCTTTGGTAACGTTTTCTTCAAAGTTTTTGGATGCCTAAGAGGAGGGGACGGCAGAGGGATATCCCTCATTCCTTGGCTGCGACTTTGACTCCGCGTCAAACTGCGATAACAACATTCGCAGTCCCGATGGCGTCGAGCGGATCCGCAGCTGAGCTCCAGGAGCAGCTCAGCATGGACGGCGATGCATCGCTGAGCCCCTTGGGACCTGACCCTCCTCCTCCCCCGAGTAGTGCAACAGAGCTGTTACTTCCTGTTGAGGGATTTCGGCAGCAGCTGACTCAGGAGATGACCCTGTTGCAGGCATACTCGGAGACAAGACCAAGAGAGGGAGGAGGAACACTGCAGGCAAGCGGTGGTGAGAGTGGGGGAGGTGAAACCCGGGAAGGAGAGCGGGAACCCGGGTTACCTCATCTCAAGCCGCTTGTGAAACCGGCGGTGGTTACACTGGATTCATTGTGGGGAGCAATTGAAAATCTTCAAACTATATGTATTGGATTTATTTCCTTGACGGCTGAAGTTTCTACTAAAGTTAATAAATTGGAAATTGTTTCTTGTGATCAAGCGAAACAAATAGGAGACATTGAAAAATCTATAACTGAGATTAAATCTTTAAATAACCAGAATGCAAAGGACAAAGTTTTTCTTCTCCGTAAAATTGAAAACTTGGAAAACCAAAACAGGAGTTTAAATTTGAGGATTTTAAATTTTCCTATGTCTAAATTTAAAACTCCTAAGGAATTATTCAAGGACTTCCTGGTTTCCATATTAAAAATTACGGAAATGAATATTCCACCTTTGCAGAAGATTTATTATTTAAAAAGGACAATAAAGGAGTCTGATACAACTACTGAACAAGACTTAACAACTCTTTTGGAATCATCAAATCTTGAATTGTCCGGACGAGCTACATTGATAGTATCCCTGGTATTTTATCAGGATAAAGAAATGACTTTGAAATTGTATTATGGTTTAAAACAAGTTTCTTTTTTGGGAGAAAGAATATATATATATCCGGATGTTTCAAAATGGACTCAGACTAGAAGGAAAGAATTTCTTACATATAGGGATAAAGTTGTATCATTAGGAGCTTCTTTTCAGTTAAGATTTCCTTGTAAATGTTTTGTTGTATTTCAAAACAATAGATACATTTTTTATGATTCTCAGCAGTTACGTTTCTTTTTAGAGGGTAAAGGTGTTTCATTTGTACCAATGGATTTTCGGTATAACTCAAGTCCATTTTTATTAAACCATCGGCCTTCACTTAATTTCCTGTAAAACTTTAATATGTGATCTTTCCTGGAAGAATTTCTTTCTCTTAGTCTCCTTCCTCCCTTATTGAGGACTATGTTTAAATAAAAAGTATGGTTTACTTCTTTTTTGTTAATATATTGATCCAATAATGAAAATGGATTTATTTTGTATTATTTTTTTTTTTTTTTGAATTATCATGATTACTAATATTGGATGTATTAATATCGTATATTGCCTGTTAAGCACAATTGTTGTTTATTTGAAAAACTTAAATAAAGAATTTAAAAAAATAAATAAAAAAAAACAAACAAATATTGTACTGTGATGCTAAAGGGAAACAATCGGGGAAAGCATGGTTCATGATATTCGTTCCAACCCTTCTGCGTACGTCTGTGTATATACACACATATATCTCTGATGTGTGTGCACTGCATATGTGTTGTATCTATGGGGGATAGCTGAGAGTGATGATACCATTTTCATAAGTTAGTTTATGGTGGGTAGGATAGTTTGTGCAGTGGTGGGGCAGTTTATGGGAGGTAAGTTTTGGGGCAGTTTGTGGAGTGATGGAATAGTTGAGGAGACTAATTTTGGGAAGGGGGAGTTTGCATGGTGGTATGGCATTTAAGTAACTAGAGCAATTCTGTGAGAGCAGTATATAGGGAGGGACAGTTAAAAGGGGAGTATTGGCTGGATACCATCAAGAATGACACGGGGATGAGCAACAAACAATTAAAAGAAGTCATGGAAAACAGGGAAGCATGGCAAGGACTGGCCTATAGAGTATCCAAAGGTCAAACATGATTTAATGGATAGCAGTAGTAGTAATTTTTTAGATGTGGGGTATTTAGCAGAGTGGTTGAGCACCAGGGATAAATTTTAGGAATGCTGGAGTTTGCAGGATGATAGCTTTAGATGAAAGTCAATTTGGGGGGCAGCAGGGCAGTTATGGGAGTGAAGCACTTTGCATGAAATAGGGCAGTTTCTGGCATGGTGGTGTAGTTGGGGAGGTATTAAGAACATAAGAGTTGCTGCTGCTAGGTCAGACCAGTGTTCCATCATGCTCAACAGTCCGCTCACATGGCGGCCCTTTTGGTCAAAGACCAGCGCCTTAACTGAGACTAGCCCTACCAGCATACGTCCTTGTTCAGCAGGAACTTGTCTAACCTAGTCTTGAATCCCTGGAAGGTGTTTTCCCCTACGACAGCCTCCGGGAGAGTGTTCCAGTTTTCCACCACTCTCTGGGTGAAGAAGAACTTCCTTTCGTTTGTACGGAATCTATCCCCTTTCAACTTTAAAGAGTGCCCTATCGTTCCCCCTACCTTGGAGAGGGTGAACAACCTGTCCTTATCTACTAAGTCTATTCCCTTCAGTACCTTGAATGTTTCGATCATGTCCCCTCTCAATCTCCTCTGTTCGAAGGAGAAGAGGTCCAGTTTCTCTAATCTTTCGCTGTACGGCAGCTCCTCCAACCCCATAAACATCTTAGTCGCCCTTCTCTGGACCCTCTCGAGTAGTACCGTGTCTTTCTTCATATACAATGACCAGTGCTGTACGCAGTACTCCAGGTGAGGACGCACCATGGCCCGGTACAGCGGCATGATAACCTTCTCCGATCTGTTCGTGATCTCCTTCTTGATCATTCCTAGCATTCTGTTCGCCCTTTTTGCCGCCGCCGCACATTACGCAGACGGCTTCATCGACTTGTCTATCAGAACTCCCAAGTCCCTTTCCAGGGAGGTCTCTCCAAGTACCGCCCTGGACATCCTGTACTTGTGCTTGAGATTTTTGATACCGACATGCATCATTTTACAATTATCCACATTGAACCTCATTTGTCATGTCGCTGCCCATTTCGCGAGCTTGATTATGGCACTTTGTAGATCTTCGCAATCCCTCTGTGTCTTCACTACTCTGAATAACTTTGGATCGTCCGCAAATTTAATCACCTCACTCGTCGTACCAATGTCCAGATCATTTATAAAGATGTTGAAGAGCAAGGGTCCAAGCACCGAGCCCTGCGGCACCCCGCTGGTGATATTCTTCCAGTCCGAGTATTGTCCATTTACCCCCACTCTCTGTTTCCTATGCTCCAGCCAGTTTTTAATCCATGTGAGTATTTCGCCTTTGATTCCATAGCTCGCAATTTTCTGAAGTAGTCATTCATGCAGAACCTTGTCGAACGCCTTCTGAAAATCCAGATATATAATGTTGATCGGGTCGCCCTTGTCTATCCGCCTGTTTACTCCCTCAAAGAAGTGCAGCAAGTTCGTCAGGCAAGATCTGCCTTTGCTGAAACCGTGCTGGCTGGTCCTCATTAATCATGTTCGTCAAGGTGATCAATGATGCGGTCCTTTATCAGCGTCTCTACCATCTTTCCCGGTACCAAGGTCAGACTCACCGGTCTGTAGTTTCTCGGATCTCCCCTCGAACCTTTTTTGAAGATCGGCGTAACATTCACCACCTTCCAGTCTTCCGGGATCTTTCCTGATTTGATCAACAGATTGGCTATTAGTTGAAGCAGTTTAGCTATGGTCCCTTTCAGTTCCTTGATGACCCTCGGATGGATGCCATCTGGTCCCAGGGATTGATTGCTCTTAAGCCTATCAATCTGCCTGCATACCTCTTCTAGACTGACCGTCAACCCTGTCAGTTTCCCTTCTTCGTTTCCTCCATATAGCTTGATGGGTTCCGGTATGCTGTGTAGATCCTCTTCGGTAAATACAGATGCAAAAAATGTGTTCAGTTTGTCTGCTATTTCTTTGTCCTCCTTTAGCACTCCCTTTATGCCATGGTCATCCAATGGCCCCACCGCTTCCTTTGCGAGTCATTTCCCCTTAATATATTGAAAGAACGGCTTGAAGTTCTTCGCCTTCTTGGCTATTTTTTCCTCGTAGTCTCTTTTAGCCCCTTTTACTGCCTTATGGCACCTGCATTGATGCTGTTTGTGCTTATTCCAGTTCTCGTCCGTTTTTAACCTTTTCCATTCCTTAAATGAAGTTTTCTTGTCTCTGATCGTTTCCTTCACCTCTACAGTGAACCACGCCGGTTCTTTGTTCTTTTTCCTCTTGGATCCTTTGTTGATATGTGGTACATATAGATTTTGCGCCTCAGTGACTGTGTCCTTAAAAAGGGACCAAGCTTGCTCTAGCGTTTTTACATTGCTTATCCTCTTCTCAATCTTCTTCCCTACCATGAGTCTTATCCCTTCGTAATTCCCTTTTTGGAAGTTCAGCGCCATAGCCATCGTTCTGGACAGATGTTTCTCCCCTGCATCCAGGTTGAAGCGGATTATATTGTGATCGCTGCCTCCCAGCGTCCCTTCTACTTCTACATCTTGTGCCGGTCCTCACAGTCCATTCAGAATTAGGTCCAGAATTGCATTTCCTCTTGTATTTTCCTTTACAAGTTGTTCCATGATTTATTTCGCACCAATCTACTATATGCAAATAACAGCAATTATGGTTTCTTTTGTTTCTACATCACTATTTCTTATTCAATTTTTATGTATTTGAACTGCTTTCTGTATATTACTTATAATATCCAATAAAATTAATGAACTAAAAAACAAAAACAAAAAAACCAAGTTGTTCCATGACGCAGTCGCCTACAGCATCCAAGAACTTGGTCTCCCTAGCGCAGCTGGTGGTGCCTAGATTCCAGTCTATCCCCGGATAGTTGAAGTCACCCATGATAACTGCGTTGTCTCCCTTGCAGTTGCGTTTAATCTCATCCATCATTTCTCCATCAATTTCTTCTGACTGCCCTGGGGGTCGGTAGTAAATGCCAATCTTCATTTCCAGTCCATTTGATCCTGGAATTTTGACCCATAGAGACTCTAACTTATCTATCAGTTGTGGTGTACTCTCTCCAGTAGATTTGATTCCCTCTTTGACGTATATGGCAATGCCCCCACCTTTTTGAGCCACTCTGTCTCTGCGGTATAGTTTGTATCCCAGTAGCACAGTATCCCAGACATTTTCCTCAGTCCACCATGTTTCCGTGATGCCGATGATGTCGTTATCTTTTTGTGCCATAGCTTCTAATTCACCCATCTTATTCCTTAGGCTCCTTGCATTCGTGTACATACACTTGAGTTTGCGGCCTGTTCTTTTCTTGCATTTCCTTCCCTCTTGCGTCTCTTTTGGTCCATCTTGCCTGTGATCCAGTGAGTTCTCTCCTCTATCTTCCTCTACGGTATCCTCTGGTGAGTCTTCCCCTCTATCTTCCTGCACGGTATCCTCTGGTGAGTCTTCCCCTCTATCATCCTGCAAGGTATCCTTCCAGGTATACCGGTTCCCAAACCATCGACTCTCTCTCTTGGTCGACTGATGGCTTTCCCCTTCTTCCTAGTTTAAAAACTTCTCAACTTCTCTCTTGATGTTGCTTGCAAGTAGCCTCGTTCCATCTCTGCTGAAGTGGAGTCCGTCCTTCCTGAATAGCTTGCTCTTCCCCCAGAATGTCATCCAGTTACGCACAAAGTGGAATCCTTCTTCCTCACACCAGCGCCGCATCCATGCATTGACTGCTTGCAGCTCCATCTGCCTCTTCTCATCAGCCCTGGGTACCAGCAGAATCTCTGAGAATGCTATCCTCTGAGTTCTGGTCTTCAACTTCCTTTCTAGCATCCAGAACTGGTCCTTCAGTACTTCCCTGTTGTAGTTCCTGTTACTCACGTTGTTTGTTCCCATATGGATCACCACTACCGTATCTTCTTCCTCCACACTGTCGAGGATCCTATCGATGCGGCTCACTATGTCTTCTACCTTGGCTCCTGGTAGGCAAGTCACTAGCCGATCCAGTCTTCCTCCTGCTATGTGGCTGTCGAATTGTCTGATGATGGAGTCCCCTACGACGATTGCTGTCCTCTCTATCTTCTCTTGATTCTCCAGTCGCAGGTCCGTGTCCTTGGTGTACATCCATTTTTCCAGCAGTAGGTCTGTGTCCTTTGTTCTCGCTGCTGTGTCACCTATTCCTTCGTGGTGGTTGTCTGTCAGGTGGTCCACACTTTCTGCAGGTGAGTCTCGGCAGTTCCACTGTTGCTGGTGATTTTCCACGGCCTCCCTGTACACCTCCTCTATGAACTTCTTCCTCGATGGTGGTCTTTGTCTCGATGTTCTCTGCATCTCTATCTTCCTCCTCCACTGCTTGGAGTTCTCTGCATCTTTGCGTCTCCACATCTCTTTCTTCCACCTCCATTACTTGAAGTACCTCGAGTTCCAGTATTCTGCCCTCCAGGAGTATGACTTGCTTCTTCAGTTTTTCCAGTTCTCCACATCGAGTACATACGTAAGACCGCCTCCCAGAGGGGAGGTAGTCATACATATGGAAGACGGTGCAGAAAACTGGGTAGCTCGACTTCCTCCTTCTGTCTTCTGTTTCCATTTCTGTCTACTTGCTGGTCTGCTGTGGATGTTTTCTGTGTCTGCTGGCTGTCCTCTATGTCTGCTGTGTCCCCTGTGCCTGCTTTGGTCTCCTTCTGCTTCTCCTTTAGCAGTGGTTCGTCCCTTCTCAAGGCCCTTCGCAAAGGTGCTCTCGCTAAGGCGAGTGCCTTTAACGCTCGCCTTTGATGCGTGCCGAACGGCTGAGTGCCGTTAGCTCCTCCCCTTATGAGTCGGAGCCCGGTGGATGATGTCGGGGTGGGTGGAGCTAACTCTCGCCGCCTCCCCTAGTTCTCTCTCTGCCCTCCACTCCTCTCCGATTACTTTCTCCTTTGCCTTTCACCCTTTGCTAGCCGCCTCTCTCCTTCCTCGGCTCCCTGCTTCTCCTGCTCGTCTGCCCGAGCTTACCGAGTGCCAACTGCCATTGGCTCCTCCCCTTATAAGTCAGAGCCTGGTGGATGACATCTGGGGGTGGGAGGAGCTAACTCTCGCTGCCTCTCCTAGCTCTCTCTCTGCCCTCCGCTCCTCTCTGATTACTTTCTCCTTTGCTTTTCACCCTCTGCTAGCTGCCTCTCTCCTTCCTCGGCTCCCTGCTTCTCCTGCTCGTCTGCCCGAGCCTGCCGAGTGCCATTGGCTCCTTCCCTTATGAGTCAGAGCCTGGTGGATGATGTCGGGGGTGGGCGGAGCTAACTCTCGCCGCCTCCCCTAGCTCTCTCTCTGCCCTCCACTCCTCTACGATTACTTTCTCCTTTGCCTTTCACCCTCTGCTAGCCGCCTCTCTCCTTCCTTGGCTCCCTGCTTCTCCTGCTCGTCTGCCCGCGCCTGCCGAGTTCTGGATGGGGAAGTTGTGGGAGTAGTTTTTCAGGGTGAGGCAGTTTGTGAGATGGTAATTTTTAGGTTGTCAAGTAATTAGCTGGGTGGTCAGTCTTTAGGGGGTAAGACACTTCTGGACAGTTGGCCTCGGAATTCTTGAAGGTCTACTCAGAATAATTTTTGTGGCTCCTGGCACTTTCGACAGTACTCTGGAGTATTCCCTGCCCAGAGAGTGGCACAGGGATCCAAAGATATGGTAACTCTAGACGTTCCCTTTTCTCCTCAGCCTCCAAGAAGTCCCAATGATACCAAGACTGTAGCCATACTCCCACAGGTACGAGGAATGCTAACAGAGTTCTGGGAGCTATCATATCAGCTCAGATCGCCGGGTGCTGGACATAATCTAAGATGGATACCAACTCGAGTTCAGCTACCCCTTGGCAGATCATTTCGTGGACTCGCTGGCCAGGAGGACTGGCTGCTAGTCATTTTGGCCATAGTACTCATTCTGCCCAAAGAAACAGGCTTGTCAAATACTCTATATATTTCATGGTCCCCAAAAAAGACTCAGAAGAATGGAGACCGATCCTGGATCTGAAGTCAGTCAATGTGGCCTTGAAGGTAGCATGCTTCTGCATGGAGACTGTTCAGTCCATCATTGCAGTGATTGCACCAGGGAAATTTCTAGCATCCTTGAATTTGATGGAAGCCTATCTCCATCTTCCAATTTATCCATCTCATAAGAGATTTTTTAGATTCCATGTAATGTGGAGACATTTCCAGTTCTCCATCCTTCAATTTTGGCTGGCAGTGGCGGTGCAAACCTTCATGAAGGTAATGGTGGTGGCGACAGCACATCTCCAAAAGAAGAGAATTCAAGTGCATCTCTTCTTAGACAATTGGCTGATCAGGGCTCCATCCAAAATGGAAGGAGAGAATGTGGTGGCTCAACTGGTCCAGCTGTTGCAGGATCTAGGTTGGATCATCAACTTCTGAAAGTCACTTGTAGCCAGTTCAACAATTGGGAGTAATTATACTCTTATAAACATTATAATTGGGAGTATCTATACTCTTATACACATTAAAACAATTTTTAAAAGAAACTTAAATAGGAATACAATGATATGAGAAAGTTTTAACACCACCCCACTTAGTTTTAACTCTAGACCCCCCCCCACCATTCTGATTTCCCTTATTTCAATATGTCACACTGCACTACAACCATAAAATAATTTACTTAGCAATGTTTTTGGTAGGCTGCCAAAGGGCCACCAGGCTTCAGCTCCACTAGCCTTTAGTTTGCTATTACCAAAAAATGGTTAGAGCAGCCAGCTGAGAACTAGGGAAGCCAGGGCTCAAATCCCACTGATGTTGCTTAAGATCTGGCAAGTCACTTAACTCTCCATTGTCTCAGATACAAAATTTAAAAATTATAAGCCATCCAGGGACATTAAAAATATCTATTGTACTTGAACATAATTTGCCTTGAGCCATTACTGAGAAAGATATGATCTAAATCTAAATCCAAAGCCAAAATCCAATACCAGGTATAGTGTGAAGTTAATACAAAACACTACACATGTCACTCAAGACCCACAGCAATTCTGACATACCATAAAGCACAGTTATTTACCGTAACAGGTGTTATCCAGGGATAGCAGGCAGATATTCTCACTGATAAGAACATCACTGAAGGAGCCCCGGTACGGACCACTTTAAACTTAGAAAGTTCTTGATTGTCTGAACCACGCATGTACAAGTGCCTTCCCGCCAGATGAGGGCGCGAGGTCCTTCAGTTAAGATACGCCAGCTAAGAAGTCAACCCGGGGAGGTAGGTGGGCTGTGAGAATATCTGCCTGCTGTCCCTGGATAGCACTTGTTACGGTAAGTAACTGCTTTATCCCAGGACAAGCAGGCAGCATATTCTCACTGATGGGTGACCTCCAAGCTAACAGAGATGGGATGGTGGGAAAGTTGGCCAAGGAAATATAATTTGAAATACAGAGTGGCCTAAGTGTCCATCCTGTCTGGAAAAAAATCCAGACAGTAATGAAAAGTGAAGGTATGAACTGAGGACCAGATGGCAGCTTTACAGAGTTCCTCAATGATGTAGCTGTAAGGAAAACAACAAAAGCTGCCAAAACTCAAACTCTATGGACTGCGACATGATTTTCCCGTGCCAGGTCTGTCCGAGTAAAACCGAACGAGATGCAGGCAATCGTTCTCTTGAATATAAGATACCCTAACTTGGTTGGATCAAAAGAAATGAAAAATTAGGGAGAGAATTGCTGCGGCTTGACCGGTGAATGAAGGAGGTCAAAAACCCGCTTACATTCCAAAGTATACAATGCAAGTGCTCCCATAGGAGAACGAGGTATAGGAAAAAACACAGGCAGAAGAAGTGGCTGAGAGAGATGAATATTGACAATTTATAAAAGAGACTTTGGACATGTATGCAGAACCACCTTGTCATGATGAAAAACTATGAAGGGTGAATCTGCTATTAATGCTTGTAACTCACCGACCCTCCTGGCAGAGGTGAGAGTAATAAGGAAGACCATTGTCCAGGCAAGAAACTCAAGATGAGTTGATGCCATTGGTACAAATGGAAGCTTCAACAAACTGGAAAGAACTACAGTAAGAGCCCAGATGACATGAGCAGACTGTAGAAATGGTTTCACAGGGAAAATATTCCATCAAAAACCTGGAAAAGGCTATAGCCCAAATGACAGGGGAAGGAATGAGTTGTGGTTACACACATTAAAAACCCCTGTCATGAATGTAGAAACCAGAGAAGAAGCAGAGAAAGGTCGACCCTCGACTGACAAAGGGAAAAAAAATGCAATAGCATTGGAAAGAAGTCTGAGAGATATCAACTTGAGACTAGAATCAAACAAAAGAAGAAAATAATCCAAGATCAATTCCACCTTCTAGGGAGTTGGAACATGCAGATAAAAAAAAGACACCAGGAAAAAAACCGAGACCACTTTTGATGGTAACATGGTTGAGTGGCTGATGTCCTGGAGACATCCAGAAATGAACAAACGGGCTGAGAAAGATGTAAATGAAATGAACAATGCAGATTGGAATGAATCAAAAATTCCTGAGTCGGAGTGAACCGAGTAGGAAATATTAGAAGAAGTAAGGGATCTCTAAAAATGAGTTGAAGAAGAAGGGAGAACCCATGTTGCCTGGGCCACCATGAAGTAAAGAGAAGCATGGTGCCTGCTTATCTCTTGAGCTTGAATAAAATGCTCAACAGGAGAGGAAGAGGAGGGAATGCATATAGAAGCATGCCCGTCCAATCCAGGAGAAAAGTATCTGTTGCCAAACGAAGAAGGGAGTAAAGTCTGAAACAAAAACCAGAACAACTGGTGATTGAGAGGAGTCGCCAACAAATACACTCATGGAGTGCCCCAGTGAGCAAGATGGACTGGAGAGTTGTAAAAGGAGAGTCTATTCGGGAGGTTAAAGAATCCTGCTGAGATAGTCTGCTAGAAAATTCTGCTCCCCAAGAATTGTAGCAAGAGCAGACAGCAAGATGTCTCTCAAGTCCATAAGAGTAGGGCCTCCTGACACAACAGGAGAGAGCCCGAGCCTCCTTGCTTATTTATGTAGTGCATAACTACTGGATTGATTGTGCAAGGGAGGAGGACTTGAGAGCAGAGTAGATGAAAAAACCACGAGGGCCTAAAACATCACTCAAGAAATTAGGAAACTGATGTGAAATTTCCATTCCTTGGCAGTCAAAAGACCTTGAGGCTGCAGAGTGTATATATCAATCCCCCCCCCATGCAGAAAAAGATGCATCAGTCATGATGATCATGCAAGGAGGGGACAAATAAAAAAGGAGACCTCTGGATAGACTAAAGGAGATCAGCCATAATTGAAGCAACTGCAGATCAAAGATATACATGCATTGAAAGACGAGCCCTCGCTTGATACCAATGGAAATCCAAAGTCCACTGAGGAGTACAAAAATGTAGTCTGACCCGTGGCATAACAGAAACAGAAGAAGCCTTGTTGCTCAGAAGAACCATCATGTGTCTGGCAGAAAAGGATTGAAAAACGAAACAACTGCGGACACAGACGGATGAGAGATTGAAAGTAATCTTAAAGAAGAAACGCTCTCATAAGAGTGGTGTCAAGAAGTACCCCAATGAAATACAGACATGAATATGGGGTATGTAAACTCAAAACCAAAAGAAAATTAGATGATTTGAGATGGTGCTTGAACCATTTCCCAAGAAAAAATAGTTGGGGAAAAATCAGATGTGTAGAAAAGGAAAAAACTGAAAGGCCCTGTAATCGAATAGCTGCGGCCAGCACAATCAGACACCTCATGAAGAATCTTGGAGCAAATGCCAGATCGAAAGAAAAAAATCCTATACTTGTAAGGACAACGACTGAGTTGAACTGAAAAGTATAGAACGGAAACCGTATAAATCGAAGCATGGGGCAGCTGCCTTGAAAACCAAGAAGCAGAGCCATGAGGTCTGAAGAAGAAGAAACCAGTCCTGAAAAAGTTCTCGACTAGAAAAAAAAAGAGACCTGAGATCCAGAAAAAACACAGTCTGCCAGTGTACTTGAAAATCAATAGAAAGAAGGGATGAGAATTCCTAACTCCACTAATCGAAGAGAAGCCTTCGAGGAGAATCAGTAGAAGAAAAAAGGGAGGACTGCCTGATCCAAAACAGACTCTCTTAGAAAAAAGGTCTGAGAGCAGAATGAAAAAATTGAGTATAGAGAATCTTCCCTATGAAGAAAACCTAGAGAGCTAAGATGAAGAATTCTTAGCAATGCATGAGGAAGTGAAGACAGTCTCTGAATGTAGTACTTGAGTATGCCCTAAGTATAGGGAAATAGTAACTACAAATCTTTGTTGAGAAGAAGTTGGAAATTAAGATGAAGACAGCTAGTTGATATAGGTATGTCCCAGCAGAACCATGGAAGCATCAAAAAGGTCGACCCCCCACACAAGGCGTAGTTACTAACCTGTCCTGGTGGGCAATCATGAAAAAACACAGGTACTGGACGTGTAAGCCAAGAAAAGAAACATAGAAAATGCATGCCAAGTAAAGTGGTTACTGAACCAGTGAGGCAGCATAGGAATCTGGGAAGTCGATTAGGAAATCGATCCCTAGTCTAGCTCACTCTGCCCAGAAAGACACCAGGCCTACCCAAAAACTCAAACTATCCTTCCCCTCCATAAAAGGTATCCTCTATGTGGGCAAATTGGGAAAATCTATCTTCTTCAGAATCACAGGGCTTTGGAATAATCTCACTGCCCCACTACGGAACTTGGGCTCCTTTCAACTATTTCGTAAGCACCTGAAAACTAGTCTTTTCAAAATGTAATGCTCTCTTCCCCCCTGTACTCAACCTCCAACTCCATTATGCTATTCCTTTTTATATTAAGCTCTTGTAAACGGTGCCGAGCTCTACAATTGTGGAGAGGATACGGTATATAAACTTAAGGTTTAGTTTAGTTTAGTAAAGACAGAGGCCTACACACTAGCCTGTAGAGTGGACTCCCCCAGTAGGGATGTATTGTCAAGGAAAATAAACCCCTCAGCAAAGAAACGACTTAGCAAGACTTCCAAAAAGTGTAGATATTCTCCTAAGAAATCGTGAGAAAAGAAAATCTTAATCCTACTGAAATGGAGAGAGAAGCATATGGTAAAAAACCCACCGCTTCAGAGAGATATGGGGTCTTGAGCAAAAAAAAAACCCCTCCTTTCAGAGATTCAAACCCCACTATACAGAATCGATGACAGGGAATCGGTGTCGAAGGCTGAAAACAGTGTAATGACTGCAAGGCCTTCCCAAATCAAATAAACACCGGCAACGATAAAGAAAACCGGCGTCACTCTATACGCAGAAGCCTCCTGTGAATGTTACCGGTGCCAAAAACTGATACCGGAATGGCACCCGAAGTCGACAGTAACAACTAAAAATACAGTTGAACAAGACAGTGTTGACATGAAGGAAATCTGCTAAAGAGGAAATACATCGGTACTGCTGGCTGAATCGCCGGTGCCATCGGTGCGCAGGAAAAATTTTAGCAGGAAAGAAAAATCACCGGTACCATGTGTCTATGAACCAGTACCATCGATATCACTCTACGCTTCCAAGATGAGTCTGCCCTTACCGATGCACTCAGTAATATCAAAGCGGGGCCCGAAAGTAAAGACATCGGTACCATGAGAGTAAGAGCCGGTACCATCGGTGTCGCTCCACACTTCTAAGATGAGTATGCCCGTATCAAGGCACTCATCGACATCGAAGTGGAGTCTGAAAGAAAAAATACCGGAACCATTGGTCTATAAACTGGTACCATCGATGCCGCTCCACATTTCTAAGATGAGTATGCCCATATCAAGGCACTCATCGATATCAAAGCGGAACTATAGAAAGGGCTGAACGAGGTTGGCAGGACTTGACTCACTGCTACAATGACATGAAGCCCAAAAAGAAAGTTGCAAGCCAACTTACCTAGAGAAGATCGGGCCCATCAATATCGGTACAGGCTGGAAAAACAGTGCTGGAAATAGGCTGGGTGCCGAATTACTGACACCAGTGGATGCCAGATTTCTGATGGCGCCGATGAAAAACTGCTTCTTAAGAATGAAAATATGCTGGTGAAGAGAAGAGCAGGGGAAGAAGAAAATGGCAAGGCCAAGAATCTGACATTGTTAAAATCACAGGAGGATGTCTGTGAAGACAATTTCCCCAGCAAAGCAACCGCGCTGATGGAAATGGAGCAGGAAAAACCTGCATGGAAAAACAGCCATAAGGTGGGGAGGAAACAGTATGGCGACCCATAAGGCCCCAGGCCAAGCCTAACTGGCGACGGTATAAGAAAAATAAAGAAACAAAAAAATATTTAGTCTTTTTTTTAAACTAAATAAGAATGAAAAGAAAAAGCTGACTAAAAAGTCAAAAAACCGCGAGAGCGGGAAGACAGCGAAAAGAAAATTTTTCTACAGCCGTTGAAATGTGACTTCTTAGCTCTGCGGAAACTAAGAAATTGAAGGACCGCGCGCCCTCATCAGGCGGGAAGGCACTCGCGCATGCACGGTTCAGGCAATCAATAACTTTCTAAGTTCTTAAAGTGGTCCGTACCATGGCTCCGTTGGTGACGTCGCTCATCAGTGAGAATATGCTGCCTGCTTGTCCTGAGATAATAGCAGTAACATCCACAAGTCATACAAGTATCTACCTAAGAAAAGACAGTACCAAAAACACTGCAGTGACCCCTATAATGTCAATAAACCTATTGGAAAACTAAACAAACCAGATTAAAACATATCAATCAAGCAATCAGTGCTAATAGAAAACCAAGTCTCTCTCAAACATGCAGAATACAGTTCTTCACCCAGTATGGAATAAGTAACCACAATATAAAAATTAAAATTAAACTTAACCCCAAAGAAGCTAGACTCTTCATACAGTGCAACACCAGAAAAAGAGAAAGCAATGTATGTCTCCATGTACTATGCAAAATATGACAGCAGCCTGACATTCCAACCACTACATTACAAATTAATAAATGGAAATGATACCATCTTATTGGACTAAAAGTATTTTTCAATTAGCTTTCAAGTTTCCAAGTTTATTTAAAAATTTTATAAACTGCCCAATTGGCCTTCTAGGTGGTGAACATTATGTTAAAAACATATATGGGGTAACTATACACCCTTTAAAACAATAATCATTATTTAAAACATTTAAAAATAATACAGAAACAAACAGGAACAAAAAAGGGAAGAAGGATAGAACTACAATTTATCAAGTAAGAAAGAGAACATATAGGGAAAAAACAAAAGTGAAGGTATCTAAAAGTAGAATAAAACTATGTAGCCCTAAAAAGGGCATTTAGGTCTTGAAAGCATCAAGAAAAAGAAATGTTTTTAATTTTGTTTTAAAATAGTGAAGAGTTGATTCTTCCCGTAAGTGGACCGGAATATTATTCCAAAGAGATTGAGCGCTGACAGAGAAAATGGTAGACCTCATTGTGTTGATAAACTTCAATGATGGAACAGATAGCAGATTTTTAGAAGAAGATCTTAGAGTCTTAGAAGAACTATAGAAATCAAAACCACCTTCCTCAGGTTAGGACAGTACACTGCCATTATGGTATCCTGTCCTGACCTGAGAGGAAGGAGGTTTTGGTCTCTAAAGTTAGTCAAAAAGGTATTAATCGAATAAAAATATTTTTATTTCCATTTTCTATCTTTACTAGGGCTATACATTTAACGCAATTAACACGTTAAATATTTAACTTTTTTTAAAAAAATTTAACTTAGTTAATGCACTGCTACCTCTCCCCCACCTGCACCCATCCAGCAGTGTTCTCCGTCCCTTCCCTATATTCTAACATATGCTATCTTGTCTCCCTGTCCCTTCCCACTCATGCTGGCAGGGGGAGGGGGGAGGGGGGATGTATACTGAGATGTTCTTTCCTTCTTCTCACCCCAATCCGACGCTCCACCTCACCTTTTCAAATACCTTTTAGGATTTGCTTGTAGGGTCGGCGTTGGGGAGGTGGACATGGATCAGAATGTCCTTTCCTTCTTCTCACCCCAGTCCGAAGCCCCCCATATCTTTTCAAATATCTTTTTTTATTTGGAAGGGGGATATCCAACACAGTAGTGAACCTCTGGTGCTGCCCGCAACCTCTTTGCACTGTTCTTCTGCTGCATCCAACCAAACGGAAATAGGAAGTTGTGTAAAAGGGGACAGATTGCGGCAGAAGAACTGCACGAGGAGACCAAGGGCAACACCAGAGGTACTGCTCCAGCAACCCCCCTTCCAAATCCAAAAATACATTTAAAAAGGTGAGGAGGGCTTCAGACCAAGGTGAGAAGGATATCCTGGTCCACCTCCCCCTCCCCCCCCCTTCAACACCGACCTTGCCAGCGAATCCAAAAGGTATTTGGAAAGCATAAGGACTCAGTTTATTTCCAGTTATGGGGGGAAGAGAAAGATATGGTGATGCAGGATAAAGGGGTGTGGAGAGACAAAGCAATGCAGTATATGGGGAGGGGAGGAAGGCAATGCTAGATGGATGGGGGACAGAGATGGAGCAATGAGGGAATGATTGTTTTGTTTTTGTGGTAGTAGTAGTGGTAGTGGGGAGAGGAGGAGAGATGGAGTCATTCTAGATGATTCGGAGGCAGGACAGTGTGTGTCAGAGTGAAGAGATGAGTGATACTGAATGATGGAGGGAGAGACAGAGGTGTGATATTGAATGCTGAGGGGCTAGAGAGAGAAGAGCAATACAGGATGTTGGGGAAGAAAGAGAAAGGGATGATGCTGGATGGCAGGGGAAGAGAGGGACAGATGTTGGAAATGATGAAGGGAATGATTTTTTTCCTGCATGCTTGTGAATATACAAACTCCATATATCGCTCAGTCCTGGAGGAAGCTGTCTTGGTGTTCTCTCTAGCCCATAGTAATTAAATCATATAGGAATTATCACATGACTAACCTGTTATATTTATGACTGCAATGGTTCTAACTTAAAAGCTTATGTCATAATGATAATGGCTTAAATAATTTCATTAAAAAGAAAAATATTTTGCTACATTTGAAAAAAGAGGACCCTAAGAATTTTCCTTATGGAGAGACACTACTTGAATTAAAAATAATCTTTAAAACTGGCGGACTATGGTTACACTACTAAAGCTTTTTCAGCAGCTTTTAGGACAAAAAACTATTTGGTCATATTGTCTAAGAATTCTTTACAAGTTATGGTGTGTTCTAAATCTTCTGGCAATAAGGAACACTCGGTGTTCCATAAGATACAGCTAGAGGGGGGACACATATTCTATGTAATTTTTATGCCGTCACAATAGAATCTCCTGCTTTCGTTGGTAATCTTGCCAATACTTTAACTAGCTTTGGGGATTAGTTCCTTCTCCTTGCTGAAGATGTAGAGGGAGACCTGCTCAGCCTTGGCAAAGTTACATTTGGTTATTAAAGAGTGGGGTTTAGTAGATCCATGGGGACTATAACACCTTACTGGGAAATACTTTACTTTGTACTCTTTACCGCAGGGGTGCCCACACTTTTTGGGCTTGCGAGCTACTTTTTAAATGACCAAGTCAAAATGATCTACCAACAATAAAATTTAAAAAAAAACACAACGCACACTGTACGCATAGAAAATGTTAATTATCATTCCTATTCCAGGGTTTTTCAAAGAGGTCAAAGCAGATGACTCTATGCACTATCACCTCAGTAACAACCATACAAAAATAGAAAAATATACCCCCCTCCCTTTTTACTGAACCACGATAGCAGTTTTTAGCGCAGGGAGCTGCGCTGAATGCCCAGCGCTGCTCTCGACACTCATAGGCTCCCTGAGCTAAAAACCTCTATTGCGGTTTAATAAAAGGGGACCTTAGTGTAAAATATAGACAGCAGATATAAATTCAGACACATTTTGATCACTAAATTTAAAATAAAATCATTTTTCCTACCTTGTCTGGTGATTTCATGAGTCTCTGGTTGCACTTTGTTCTTCTGACTGTGCATACAATCTTTCTTCCCTTCTTTTAGCCTGTATGCTTCCTCTCCTCCAGACCTCATTCCCTCTCCCAACTTTTCCTTCCTCTCTCCCTGCCCTTTCTTTCTCTCTGCCTCCCTTTCCTTTTTTTTCTGTTTTTCTTCTTTCCTTCTGTCTCCCTGCCTGCCCTTTTTCTTTCTTTCTCCCTGCCCTCCACCAAGCCACTGCCACTGCCATCGGGGACCAGGACCCAAACGCCACCAATAACAGGCCCCAAGCTCTCCCTGCTTCGGCCAACCAGCATTCCTCTTCCCGACGTCAATTCTGCCGTCGGGAAGAGGAAGGCTGATCAGCTCAAGATCGTGATCAATCTATTGGGGAAATGCTGCTGGGTCCTGCCTTCGCGGAAACTGAAAGTAGGCAGGACCCGGCAGGAAGAAGAGGAAATGCTTCATTTACTTGTCTCCCGCCTTAGCCCGTAGCGAACGCTTGCTTCAGGGCTCTCAACATGTGCGTGCCGGCTTCCCTTCTCCCCTCCCACACCCCGGACATAACTTCGGAAGAGAAGGGAAGAGAAGAGAAGCCGGCACGCACACTTTAGAGCCCGGAGCATAAGTTCGCTACGGGCTGAAATCTCCAAGCCGGTTTTTTGGTTTTTTTTTAAAAGTTCAGCAGCGGCAGGTGACAGCTGGGCGGACCGCCCAGCTAAAAGGCCCTAGGGAGAACAATGGAGAGGAAGGCTGATCGGCCCGTAGATCAGGATGGCAACACGAGTCTGCGATCGACTCACGTTGCCTTCCTGAGCTACTGGTCGATCGCGATCGACGTGTTGGGCACCCCTGCTTTACCGCATGTTATGTATTCAAGCACATTCTATGTTATTGTTACAGGATTCTAAAATAAATAGTTTTTATTTCTGACCATGCAGCCATAACAATAACACTACAATGGTCTGCTATTCTTGCGCCACTCAAACCTTAATTCAAGTCTGCTTAGTAATAAGGATTTTCTCTCTTCCCTCAAGCAAGCTAGTATCAATTATTTTCAAGAGAATAACAGTGAAGATACCTCGCTGATGGCATAGTGGGAAGCTTTTAAAGCCACCATTAGAGGTTGGATAATAAATTATGCAGCAGGCTTGAATAAAGAAAGATCTCACCAGTTAGCTGACTTGGAGCAGGAAATCTATACCTTGGAGCAGCAGTATGTTAACTCCAAGGATAACTCCTTACTCCTGCACTTACATAAATTAAAGTATAAATTTTAATACTTTGCTTAGTCAGCAAGTGAGATTTGTGATGTTTATCTAGCATGCAACCTATTTTGAGGAAAATAATAAAATGGGACATATTTAAGCAAAGCTTCCTAGGTGCAAAAATCACATAATCATGTACAGGCTACTAAAGACGGAAAAGGTACAAGTGAAAATGCTGGTATAGCAAAGGTAGTTTTTATAGTATAGTTCAGAAATTAGCCTGAAGCCAGATTTTCATACTGTCTTAAATGCTATGCGTCATCCAATCCTTACTGCAGATGAAGTAATGCAAGTGATTAAAGCTTTAACCAGAGGCAAGGCACCTGGCCAGATGGATTCTCAGTGGAATTTTATCAGGTCTTAGCCAAAATACTGGCCCCTAAAATGACTTGGTTTTATGCAAAACTCCTTAGTCAAGGTGTTCAAATGGGTTTCTTTTTTTAAAAGCTAGGATAGCTGTGATAGCAACCCGTAAGGATTCTAAAATGGTTATAAATTATCAAACAACCTCCTTGCTAAGTGTGGACTGGACAGTTTACTCTAAAATAGTGGTGGCTAGGTTAAGTCTCATACTACTTGCTTTAGTTCAGTGTTTCTCAACTTGGTGCTGGAGTATTCCCTTGCCAGTCAGGTTTTCAGGACATTACTGGGAAATACTTATGTCATGTTAATTAAGTTTTCTATTCCACCTTTACCTATTCAATTCAAGGGCTGATTACAGTATAAGAAACTGGGTTGAGATACCCAGGAGGTTACAATGTACAAGGTGATTATAGACATAGTTACAGTAGAATTAAGGTAGTTACAGCATTATTCACTAGTTAATTAGTGATGGGTTGTCAGTCCAGTTAATAATTATGGTTGGTTCTCCATCTTGATACAAATGGGTTTTTAGAAAATTTCTGAATCTAAGTTAGTGATATCCACAACGAATATGCATAAACTTGATTTGCATACACTGCCTCTATTATACGCAAATTTCTTTCGTGCATATTAATTGTGGATATCCTGAAAACCAGACTGGCAAGGGGGTACTCCAGAACAGAGTTGAGAAACACTGCTTTAGTTCACAGAGATCAATTTAGTTTTATACAGGAGAGGACCATGTTTGATCTCAGTTGTTCTTTAATATATCTTTGGCAAATAATTCAGTAGATCCACTAATGGCATTCTCACTGGACATTGTGAAAGCATTTAATTGCATCAAGTGGGATTGTTATCTGTTTTACTGTGTTTTGGTTTTGACCCTTCATTCGTAAACATGACACAGCAGTTGTACAATGAACCCATTACATCAGTTTACGTCATTGGAATCCTTCCTCATCATTTGTTTTGCACAAAAGTACTATGCAGGGCTGTCCCTGATCAATTTGGATCCAGAGCTCTTAGCTTTGTCAAAATGAGGACATTCATGGCTTCTGCTATAAGAAGGCTGAGTATATCTCATGGAAGCAAAAAATTATTTTTTTCCAGTTTTAAATAAACTCCTGTTACCTACCTACTCCTCTCATCTACCCTTTTTAATTTATATTTGGCTCCACTAGCAGAAATACTAGATGGTTAGGGAATACATTTCCATTTCTTTGCATATGACATCCAACTTGCAGTTTTTATGAAACACGATCAAAAGGATATCATTTCCAAATTTAATAGCCAATTTCAAATTTTGGCAGACTGGATGAATAAGCATGATTTAATTCTCAATGCCAATAAATCTTTGGCTATGTGGATTTCCCATAAATAACATGCTAAATGTAATGTCCAACATTTATGGTAAACCGCTTCCACCACTGAATTATATGGAGTGGCATTTTCAATATGATGTCTACATCCGAGCTTAGATGTTTTGCAGAAAGCGTCCACAAATCCAGAATGACCATTTTCAAAACAGAAAAATATTTTTTTTTAAAGTGGCCATTTCTTAGATGTGTTTGTCTTCAGTGCGTCTATCTTTTTGTGGGATGCAGGAGGGGCCAGCATTCTTAGTAGACTGGCCACACAGACATCCCAGCAGAGCAATGGGGCACCCTAGGGGGCATTACAGTGAACTGCATATAAAAGGGCCCAAGCACACATCTCACCAAAACCCCCTTACATTGTATGATGAACACACCAAAACTCACCCAAAACCTAATGTACCCAACTGTATATCTCCCCAGTAGCCATAATGCCTGCAGGTATCATCTAAGTATCAGTACAGTAGGTTTTTGTTGAGTTTTGGTGGGCTCACACTTTCCACCACTAGTTAGAGTAGGATATAGGCCTAGGTCTACTTCTCTGCAGTCCACTGCATCGACCACCAGGCTACTCCAGATACCTGCTTGCTGCTCTAGTAAAACTGTCTATAATATCTGAAGCTGTTATACAAGCTGGTATGTACTGTTACATTCACATCTTTGCAGGGGTGGGATGGGGTAGTAACCACTGGGGAGTAAAGGAGGGGGGTATGCCTTCAGGGGTCATCTGGTGAGTTTGACCACTTTTGGGACACTTATTTGTTATTGAAACAGATCTAGCTTCAAATTATAAGTTTCGCCCTGGACATTTTCTGCAATGTTCCATTACTGCAGAAAAAATGTCCAAATCATAAGACTGCCCTAATCCCAACCAAAACACGCCCCCTTAAGCTTTAGATACATTTCAGTCAAAAAGCAAGAAAACCATCTAAAAATGTGCTTCAAAAATGGCAATTTGGATATTTTAGCAAATAAAACATCCAAATGGCACTTTATTATTATGCCTTTTTGTTGTAAGTTTTTCTTTTGGGTTTTTTTTTTAATTGAAATTTTATTGAAATTTTACAAATACAAAAGTATAAGAATAAAACAAAACAATAAGCTGCAGATACCAAAATATACATAATAATATGCAAACTATAGTATAGTTCAGTGGTTCCCAAACCTGTCCTGGGGGACCCCCAGCCAGTCAGGTTTTCAAGATATCCCTAATGAATATGGATGAGAGAGATTTGCATACCTGTCACTTCCATTATATGCAAATCTCTCTCATGCATATTCATTAGTGATATCTTGAAAACCTGAATGGCTGGGGGTCACCCAGGACAGGTTTGGGAACCACTGGTATAGTTAATATACAAAGTAAAGTTAATTGGGATTTACATGAGACCTTACATATTTAAGAGGGGTCCAAATTTTTGTGAATCTGGCTTTGTTACTTTGAATGTTATTATTTCCTCATACTTTCTGATTGCACAAAGGTGATTAGAGCAGGGATAGGGAACTCCGGTCCTCGAGAGCCGTATTCCAGTCGGGTTTTTAGGATTTCCCCAATGAATATGCATGAGATCTGTTTGCATGCATTGCTTTCAATGCATATTCATGCACTACTATTACTTATGGAGTGAGCTTGATTTTGTTTTGGATTATTGTCCCTCCACCCCCTGTCATTTGGATTATTTGTATATGAAATCAATAAATCAAAATTAGATCATTTGCAGAAAACATTTTCTGTGAATCAATTAAAAAGCCAACATGAGATACAGTACGTTGCATCATGTGACAATGAAAGTAGGAGGGGGTGCTAAAAAGTTCTCAGCCCAACCAAGAAGAGAATGACATGAATATGGTTCAATCAATGATCTGAAGCAATGTCAAAACATAGAATTTCATTGCTGCAAATTGGCACTTAATGAAATAAGATAACACTCTTTTCAGCTACAGTGGCAAAATAATGCTCAGAATTTAGGAAGTTGGTTGGTAGGGCTAACTTTTTAGCACCCCCTCATAACTTTAAATAGTATCACTCAGAACTTCACAGACCCAGAAGCTTACTTTGATTCCTAGGGTCAAATATGGAGTCTAAATTAATTTATTCATTGATTTTCTACATAAATCAATACAAAGTGGTTTCATGTGAAAACCTGACTGCAGCCCCCTCCAATATTAGTGGCCACTGGGCCCAGACTGCAATTTGTTCTTGTGAATTTACAAACAGCTATTGCCAAAAAAAAGTTTTCAGCTCCCATTATTCTGTCCCCAGTAGCCTTATACTAGTCTTTATAGCATAGCTCTAAAATGTGTTTAATGCTAGTCTCATTTCTTAAGACTTTTAGTGCTGCAGTCATGTCCTACCATGGTATATGAGCAATGCATTATATATAATGTAGTCTCATACATAATGCAGCCACCCTGCTTATCTGTATAAGCTTTACTACTAGTGGTCTTTTAACCTGCAAAGACCACCTCTTCCTCTCAGTCAGCTTGAGCCTTTTATCTACTTGTTGTTATTAACTAATTATCTTTGCTCAGATGGGTCAGTAAGTGAATGGCCTCTCTCTCCAATGAAGGACTACCCTCTATGGCAGTAGTCTCCAATGCACGGCCCCCAGACCACATGCTGCCCCTAAAGTCCTCCACTGTGGCCCTCAAACAGTTGGCTCAAATGCTCTTCAAATCCTGTAAATATATTAATTTCAACCTTACCCACTTTATATAATAACTACAAACAATCTCTTAAGTGTATTATTTGGATGTCTCATTTATGGAATTTGCTACTGTTGACAATTGTCGGCATTATTGTTCAATGTTCATATGGTGCCAGTGGGAAAGGTTTTCGAGTCATTGAACATCCATTACAGACAATAAGCAGATTTTTTTTTTTCAGTTGATAGGTCGGGGAAAGATGTAAGAAATAAATCAGAATCCTGTATGTTGAAAGTTGTGGCTTGGATGAATGACCAAGATTTGAGTTTAAACATGGGAAAGACTGAAGTAATGGCTTGTGGGACAGGGTAGTGAAGAGATGTGGCCAGAAGTTGTAATGTATTGGGTATAGACGTATTGGTCAAAAAGGAAATGACATGATTAGGGGTAAAACTGGATGTATCAAATTGATAAAACTATTCAGGCCTGTTTTGACTACTTACATATACTACATTGTTTAAAGCCGATGCTGACACCTTTTGATTTTAGAACTGTACTTCAAGGAATCTTCAGACTGGACTACTGTAATGCACTGTATCTTAGAATAACTAAAACAAGAAGCAGTGCACTGCAGTTGATCCAAAGTATAGCACGTGTTTGGTTATGGATGTTACAAGAAATGAGCACATAGGAAGTTGCTACTGGTTACCAGTAGCACAGACAGCTCAATAAAAACTAATCTTGATTGTTCATCAAACACTTTACCATCCAGTACCTTTATATTTTAAGCAATTGCTGTTATATTATCCTGGTAGAGCACTACGTTCAGAAAATGCCATGTTAATTGAAACATCGACTAAAGTGTGATATGCGGAGACTAGAGCAGCTGCTTTTTGAGTGGCAGGTGTTAAAATGTGGAACGCATTGATGGGGCAATTACACCTATGTGCTGACTAACTAACTAAAATTAAAAAAAACTATTGAAAATGAAGATATTTGTAGCTGCTTTCATGTAAGGAAAGATTTCTGTTTGCACAGGCAATAGATGGAAGTGGGCAAGAATGTCAAAGAGACAGCTTTTTGTATTGTTGTTTTTATGTTATGTATGTTTTATATGGAAATAGACGATATATAAATTTTAAAAATAAATAAATAAACCCAAAATAAAGTGAGTTTTTAAAAATACATTTTTGAAGTGTTGTAGAATCAATGTTAGTACTAATTTTTAATGTTTAATACCCAGTTTGAATAAGCAGGTCAAGGCATTTTTAAAATTAGTAGTATGTGTAAGCTTGAAATCTTTTGGTGGCCCTCAGATCTTTCTCGTATTCATTCTGCAGCCCTTTATATGAAAAGGGTTGGACAACATTGCTCTATGGCCTCTGGCTCTGTTCTTATTGATTCCTTCACTTGGCCCTCTGGCCTTGCAGGTGTTTTTCTTGGTTTCTCTGTCCCTGCGAGCTCAGATACTTCCATCATGCCTCAGAAGAATGTGCTTCTCTCATTCCCTGGAGTGAACTACCTTTTTATCAATACTGCACAAATCAGCACCTCACATCTGAAAACAACCTTCATCTCTACCTGCCAATTCTTCCCCTTCTACCATAAAGCTGCTTTTTTTTTTAATATATCAAAATTACACCTTCACCTACTGCTGCAGCATTCAGAACTAGAAGTCTCTTGCTTTAAGTCAACAGACTTCTGAGAATCTATAAACCATGAGTAAATTAGCTACATTTATTCAAATTAAAGTAAATTCCAGAAAAGAATAGACTTCTTGTGTGTGCTGATGTGCTAAGGCTATACTGCCTAGATATTATAGTACGTGTACATTTTAAGAAGGCCAGGAAAACCCACCTATATTTATTTTTTACCATAAAGGTATATTATAAGTTATAAACTGTGGGACTTATAAGTACTCTGGGATCAATATACAGAGCAATTTAAACTGCTAGGAGAGGCTCCTGGCTGTTTAAATCATTTGTATGGGGTGTCCAGGGATATTCAGCAGCACTTAACTACAGAGTGCCACTAAATATCCTCTCTAACCATCAATGCTGAAATTGGCTAGTTAGTGGACAGTTCGGGGGCAGAATCAAGATGGAACAGAAATTTAGCCAGTTAGGCCTGATTTTCAGTCCACTAGACAGCTAAGTAACTGCATAAAATTAGGACAGAAAAAAGCCTTTCCTAACTTTATGTTGCAAGTTAACTAAACATCAGTCTGAATATAGGCCGGTGTCTGGTTAACTTCCAAGTTGGCAGTCATACCCAGATATTCAATGCCAGGAGCTAGGCATGCCCGACATTGAAAATCTGGGGTTAAGTCAGTCCACAGCTGGAAGTAGCTTGTAAGCCACTCACCATCACAGGCAGAATATAGACCTGTCTGTTCTTAACTTTTGCTTTCCACTGTATCAGTCTCTGATACATCATTGTTGTTTCAAGTACTAGACAGCACATACGAGGGCCGTTTAATAATTTATCTACCTAAGTACGAAAGAAAGTAGCAAGTGTGTTGAAACAAGTCTGTGCATGTTGTGAAGTGTCTCAAGGTTACTCATGCACAGTTGCAGCAACAGTGCAAGTCTAAAATTCAAGAGACAGGATGTGAGGAGAGTCCTCGTGTGAATCAAATAAGAAACTGCTAAATTTGAAGCACCATTCAGTGATAAAATTTCTCATAAAAGAAGGGAAAAAGCCAAAGGAGATCCATGAAAGCATGACTGCAGTTTATGGTGAGTCTGCTCATCCTACAAAGTACAATTTTGGAGCAAGCAGTTTCAGTAGGGGTAAAGATGACCCTCAAACTGAACAGCAACTTCCACAGAGATGTAAAAGAAAGTCAAGGATTTAATTTTGTCAGACAGGCGAATTAAATTTTCCCAAATAACTGAAGAATTGGGCATCTCAGCAAAGAATTCCGAAGCGGTACTAAGATCGCTAACACCGCGATCTTGCTTGCAGGCTGTTCCGGCTGAAAGGTAAACAGTGTGGGGAGGCCGGGGGGAGCGGAAGGCCGAGGGAGGAAGCTGGGAGCCGGACGCCGGACGGGGTAGCTGACAGCAGCACTTCCCGACTGACCCTCTCCCCCCTCGCCTTCTAAAGCAGGTGCGGCAGCTGCCACTCCTGCTTTAGGGGGCGAGGGGAGATGGTCAGGCGAATCGGGAAGCCGTTTTTTTTTTTTTGTTTTGAACCGATTCAAATCGATTCACCCGAAGTGAATCGGTGAACTGATTCAAATCGTGAATCGGGCAGCACTACTCTCAATCATCAAGCCCATTCTGAAGAACAAAGGAAAAGACCTAGAAGATCTCTCTAACTACAGACTCATAACCAACCAACCATGGGTATCTAAACTAATATACAAACTGGCCTGCCAAAAAATATCAGACTGCCTAGAAAATTCATCAAAGCTAGACCAGGCGCAATCAAGATTCAGAAGACACCTGAGCATGGAAACAGTACTAGGAGTGGTGCAAGACTCGGTTCTCAAACACCATGCTAAAGGAGAGGATGTGCTGCTGAGGTTCCTGGACCTCTCAGCAGCCTTCGACCTAGTCCAACACACACTGCTAAAATTGAGATTTGGAGAATTAGGCCTCAAAGGACAAGGCATGGATAGAATCCTTTCTATCGAAAAGACTAACAAGAGTAGAAAAGCAGGGGACTACAAGCAACTGGAAAGAAGAGGACATAGGAATACCACAGGGATCAGCTATGTCACCCATGCTGTTCAACATCTTACTCCAGCCATTGGGGAAATTCATCAGAGAACAAGGATTGGAATGCTACATCTATGCAGATGACGTCCAACTGGTCATCCCAGTAAATAAACGGAACGTGAAGACCAAGCAGAAGATCAAGACAGGCCTAAAGAAAATCTTCAGTTGGTTCCAAATAAACAGACTAGTAGCCAACAAGGAAAAAACTGAACTACTTCTAATTAACAAATGGGGGGGGGGGGATAGCCCAAGTTACCAACTAACTCTGAAGGGCAACACCATAAAATCATCTACGGAGGGAGTGAGAAACCTAGGAGTATGGCTAGACCCAAACCTGGACATGATAATACACATCCAAAGCATCGTGAAAAACACTTATGAAAAACTCTACTGGGTCAGAGGATTAAAACTCTACTTAACCCATCAAGCAATGTCCTACATAGTAATATCCCTGGTACTCTCAATCTTTGACTACTGCAATACAATCTTGCTGGGCGTTCCAAAGTACATGATTAGACAGATCCAAATAGTACAAAACGCAGCAGCTAGATTTTTGCTGGGAAAATCAAAGCAGATGAGTGCCACTCCACTACTGAAAGAGTTACACTGGCTCCCGAATAAAAGCAGGGTGAAATTCAAGATCATGTTGGTGACACCCAAAATCATTCATCTATTAGAATCGCAACTAGACTAGACAAACATACATCAACACGCGTCGTACGCACGAGCCAAGAATACCTACTGGAAATACCCTCCTTCAGACATCAAATACAAAAGCATCAGGAACAGAATGTTCTCAGTGATGGTGGAACTCCCTACCAAACTCAGTGTGGTGGAACTCCCTACCAAAGGAATTAAAACTAGAAAAGGACACCAAAAAGTTCAAGAAATGAATAAAGACGATACTCTTCACAGAACACTTCAGCAAATAAAGAAACATTTAGGGAGAATAGCAACATGGAGGAAACAGCAGGATACCCCCCACTTGGAACACAAAAGGGTAAACTCACAAATAATACAAAGAAAGACGAGTATATGACAATACAGAAACAATAATTATAGTATATGTGTACAGATGGTATAAATACGAGGTAGGTACGATTCACTTATATTTAGCTCATATATCGTAACACCATTACTGAAGCTCATGTACACTGCTCAGAATTGACTCCCCAGTGATTAGTAGCGGTACAGAAGCTTCCATTTAACAATTTAATTACAGAGTATTCTATGATTTGAAAATGGCTCACCTCTTGTACATTAATGCCACGGAGATATTTAAATGTTTTAATCATATCCCCTCTCTCTCACAGTATACATATTGAGGTCTATAAGTCTGTCTCCATTCGCTTTATGAGAGAGACCACTGACCAGTTTTGTAGCTGCCCTCTGGACTGACTCTATCCTGTTCACATTTGTTTGAAGGTGCAGTCTCCAGAATTGCAACAGTATTCTAAATCTCCAGAATTGCAACAGTATTCTAAATGGGGCCTCACCAGTGATTTATACAAGGCACTATCAACTCTTTCTTCCTGCTGGCTATTCCTCTTCATATACACCCAGGCACTATCAACTCTTTCTTCCTGCTGGCCATTCCTCTTCATATACACCCAAGCATCCTTATAGCTTTGACCATCAACTTTTCTACCTTAAGGGCCACCTTAAGATCATCAGATATGATCACCCCTGCAGTCATGTTTATGCCTACTATATGCTTGATACGTATTGTTTATAGAGATAGGGGAGGGGAACAATGGGTTACCAGTTTCTTCATTATGCATGTCAAGTCACAGTGCTCAACATCCCTTAGCCATGTATCAGTTTCTAAAAATCTAATATATTTAAATTTACTATGAAAAGGTGTATCTCACTTGTTTCAAATGTTCAGCATGAGCTGTTGGGGATGTTAGGCGTAAATCTTCAAGGATCTTCTGAAGTTTATCTTGTAGTTGATTAATATGCTGTTCTTTTTCAAGTAGTTGATCTGTAAGTAAAATATGCCGCTGCCGGAGCTCAGCTTCACTGGATTTCAGAGTTTCATAGCAAGTGTTCAATTCATTGTAGAGCTAGTTTAAATGAAAATAAATGATTAAGAGTCTATTTTATAAAATTAAAAGATACATGAACATTATTTTATTTAGAAAATCTTATAATGCACAAAACCACTGTACCATATAGATTACAATTTAAAAATATAAGAAAAGTAGATTAAATCAAACAAATATTAAAGACAGAACATCCTGGGCCATTTAAATATCACCAAAATTACATTACATTACATTAGTGATTTATATTCCGCCAATACCTTGCGGTTCAAGGCAGATTACATAAAAGTTTTCAGAAATTACATAAAAGTTTGCAGGAATAGCATAAGAGAAGTTGTAAGAGTACATATGAATTACCAAAGAGTTGTCGAGATCTCAAGGTAGTAAATGTTTGGGTAATAAGAATTACCAGAGAGTTGTCGAGATCTAAGGTGGTAAGTGTTGGGTAAATAGAGGCATTTAGCATTAGTTGGGTAGTTGGGGGCATATTAGAGTATATTAAAGGTATAGATGGGGTTTGGGTAGAACTGGTCGTGTTAGATAGGTTTTATGTATTTTTTGAAGAGTAGGGTTTTAGTATCTTTCTTGAAGGTTTTGTAGTCTGTAGTCGATGACAACAAAGTGGTGATTTCTCTATCGAGTTTAGCTGTTTTGGTGGCTATTAGGTTGTCATATAATTTTCCTCGTTTAACATTTTTGGTTGGTGGGTGTGTGAATAGTGAGTGGGTTCTCCTGTGCCTGGTTGAGGTGGATTGGGTTAGTCAGTTATTCCAGTAGGTTGGGCTTTCTCCGTTAATAGCTTTGAATAGTAGGCAGTAGAATTTGAAGTGTACTCTTGTTTGTGTTGGGAGCCAGTGAGAGTCATGGTATGCTTCTGTGATGTGGTCATATTTTTTCAATGAGTAGATGAGTCTTAGGGCTGTATTTTGTATAGTTTGTAATTGTTTTATCATAGTCGCTGTACATGGGAGGTATAGTATGTTGCAGTAGTCTATTAGTCCAAGGATAAGGGATTGTACCAAAAGTAGGAATTGTTTCCTGTCAAAGAATTTTCGGATTTGTCTTAGATTTCTCATGGTCACAAATGATGCTTTTATTACTTTGTTGATTTGTGGTTGCATGATACAGCCTCTGTCAATAAGTACTCCCAGAAGTTTTAGTGTAGGTTGAATAGGGTATGAGATCGAGTTTATTACTAGATTTGTTAAGGTAGGAGTTTTGTTGTTTTCTAAGAGGATGAAGTTTGTTTTGTCAGGGTTAAGTTTTAATTTGTGCTCTGTCATCCATGTTACTACTGTTTCGAGTGTTCTGTGTATTGTGCTTGTCATGGTGGGTTCTGGGTGGTCGATGGGGAGGAGAATAGTGATGTCATCTGCATAGCTGTATGAGGTTATGCCATGTTTGTCTAGGTAGAAGCTGAGGGAGGCTATGTATATATTGAATAGTGTGGGTGATAGGGGTGATCCCTGGGGAACTCTGCAGGGGTTGAACCATGGTTCTGATTTTTCTTGCTTTGTTTTAACCCTGTAGGTTCTGGATTGTAGGAAGCCTTTGAACCATGAAAGTACCTTGCCTGAGATTTCTCTGGAGTTTAGAGTTTGTAGGAGAATGTCGTGATCAACCAGGTCGAATGCTGCAGAGAGGTCTAGTTGTATGAGCAGGATTTTCTTGCCTGTACAGAGGTATTGTCTGGCAGTGTCCATTAGTGTTCCTAGTAGGGTCTCCATGCTGTAGTTGGCTCTGAAGCCTGACTGTGTGGGGGGAGTAAGTTGTGTTTGTCTAGGTACGAGTTTAAGGTTTTGGCTACGAGGCCTTCCATCAGCTTGACGTACAGTGGGATAGAAGCTATGGGTCTGTATTTGGAGGGTTGGTCCATTGTTACTTTGGGGTCTTTTAATATCGGAGTTATGATGATTTCTCTGAGTTCTTCTAGGAAATGACCCTCTAACAGTAAAGATTGTATCCATTGTAGAAACAGGGAATGGAATAATAGGCTTGAGGTTTTCAATAGGTATGGGGGGCAATGGTTGAGGTCAAAGGCTGCAATGACTGTATTTATTATATAGGTTGTTGAAGTCTGACCATTGTATGGGTGAGAAATGGGACCAGGTTCTATCTGCTGCAACTGGTTCTTTTTCTGTGGGGAGAAATGAGGTCTCTATGTGTGAGGGGGTTCCGTTGAACGTGGCTCTGATGTTTGCGATCTTGTTTTTGAAGTATGTGGCTAAGAGGGTGGCTGAAGGAGGGGTGGAGTTGCTGTTAGCTATGTAGGGTGTGGTGTCTGTGAGAACTTTTAGTAGCGGAAATAGCTTTTTTGTGTCTTGGGGTCCTTCTCCTATTTGTTTTGAGTAGTATGTCTTTCTTTTTTCTTTCAGCTTTTGTTTATATTTTCAGTTTGTTACTATCCATACTGCTTTTGTGGACTCTTGGCTGCTTTTCTCCATTTTCTTTCTAGTTGTCTGCATTGTTTTTTGAGTTGGAGTAGTTCGTTGTCGAACCATTTGTCTGATTTTCTGTAGATTTTGGTTTTAGGTTTTTCTGGGGCTAGTTCGTCCAGGGTAGCAGTACTTAGGTGGTTCCATTGTGAGATGAAGTCTTTGGGTGTGTAGTATTGGATTATGGTGTCTGTTTTTGTCCAGAATATGGTGGGATCTATGTTTGCGTGAGTTGTAAGTTGTTTGTTGAGTAATTGGAATGCTTTTGTTACTGGTCCAATTGATTTCAAAGGAGTATGAGTAGTGATCAGACCAAAGGGATCGGTTCCAATTTCCATTTGATGTTTGGATCTCTGGTTGTGTGGGCTGTTGGGACATGTAGGCTGCGATGTCTAGTTGGTGTCCTTTTTCGTGTGTGGATTGAGGATCTAAGATTTTATATGTTAAGGCCTCGAGATATGCTAGTAAGTTTCTACATTTTTGCAGGATTGGTTTTCGAGGTGAAAGTTAAGGTCTCCTAGAAGTAGGTTGTAGGTTGTTGTTAGAGAGTTTCGATAAATAAATTCTTCAAATATTGGTTTAGCTGTGTTCCAGTTACTTGGGGTTATGTAGCAAAGAATGCAGGTTAGCGTTCCTTTAAGTGATGTGCTTGAAAGTTGACAGGCTAGTAAATCCATGTATTGGTTGGTTGTTTTGTCTTATATTTTTAGGTTTATGGTTTTCTAGCTATAATGGCAATTCCTCCTCCTCTTATTTTCTCTGCAGACTAACATTATTTTGTGGCTCTTTGGGCAAACTTCAGTTAATCTGGGGTCCAAGTCAGATGTAAGTCATGTTTCTGTGAGGAAGAGGCAGTCTAGGTTATCTTCTTCTATCCAGTTTTTTATGCGTTCTGTTTTAGGGCCTATGGCTCTAATGTTCACATATGCACACTTAAGAGTGGTGTATTCTAATGGTATGTTGTGAGTTGTTTTTGGGTATATGAGTGATCTTTGGTGCGGTTGTTTTTTGGTCTTGTATGGGTTTGTTGGTTTTCTACTTGTTGATTTTGGGGCGGGTTGGTATGTGTAAGGCTGATGATTTGAGTTTCTGTCAATTGTGAGGTGCCAGGTTGGTTGGGTAATTCACTTGGAATTTGCTATGATTGGTATTGGATATATATTGTTTGCAGTTGCTTTCCAGTCAGTTAGGAGCAGGAATATTAGTAGGATTGTTTGTGGAAAATATGGTGAAGTGGTTCTCATGGTGGTGCTAAGTGTGATGAACATTGTACTTAATATATTGTGTATGGTGTGGGTTTGAGGAGTTAATCAATTCAAAAACTTTAGTCAATTCTACTACTGTATATTGAGCTTCTAATCTAATATGAATCTGTCAACTAATGGTTATAGTTCGCATTAGTCAGACTTTTAAATTCAACTAACATTAGCATTAAACTTTTAAATTCAACAAATATGTTGTCTAATGATAATAGTTTGCATTAGTCAGACTTTTAAATTCAACTAACATTAGCTTTAAACTTTTAAATTCAACAAACAAACTTTTAACAGACTTTTAAATTTTTAAACTTTTAAAATTTTTTTAAGCTTTTGAACTTTCAAATTTTTTTTTTTTTGTAAAGCTATTACAAGTTGTTATACTTATCAGGTGGTATTGGTATCAGTCTTTCTGTCTCTCTGCTTAGTTTCTTCACAAAGTCAAGTATCTGCTTTGTTAGATCCGCCGAGGTGAGATCTGTAAGGACTAATCCAGCCGTGAGTGGATAGATTTATAGGTTGCTGCCAATAAATCAGCTACAGAACTGTCGCTTCACCAGATCGCTTCACAAAGGCGCGCACTAAGGCGCACGCGCCTTTGCCGTGTGCCTTAGCCGGCGCGCCGTTGGCACTGATGATTTTAAGTATCCCCCACTGGTTCGGGAGAGGGGTGGATCAATTTGCTTGCCTGCAGGGTCGGGCTCCTGCTTCTCTCTCCTACCCGCTGGTATCAGTGCTGATTTTAAGTATCCCCTGCTGGTTCGGAGGAGGGGCGGATCAATTTGCTTGCCTGCAGGATCGGGCTCCTGCCCGCTGGTATCGGTGCTGATTTTAAGTATCCCCCGCTTGTTCGGGGCTCATAAGAACTCATTGAGCGTGGGGAGCAGTGCGGGCTATTCAGTGCAGCTCTCTGCGCTAAAAATCGCTAGCGTGGTTTCGTAGAAGAGGGGGTAAATCAGATCATGAAACCCGCACTTAGGGTCATCCATCACCTGCAAAAGCCCTCCATAAACATCCACTAATGCCTCTGGAGCATCATGCACTTTTTTTTGGTCATGCAAAAACACATATATACTGTATATACAGATAGCACAGTTACTTACCGTAACAGGTGTTATCCAGGGACAGCAGGCAGATATTCTTAACGTATGGGTGACGTCACCGACGGAGCCCCGGTACGGACATTTTTACTAGAAAGTTCTAGTTGGCCGCACCGCGCATGCGCGTGTGCCTTCCCGCCCGACGGAGGAGTGCGTGGTCCCCAGTTAAGGTAAGCCAGCTAAGAAGCCAACCCGGGGAGGTGGGAGGGTCGTAAGAATATCTGCCTGCTGTCCCTGGATAACACCTGTTACGGTAAGTAACTGTGCTTTATCCCAGGACAAGCAGGCAGCATATTCTTAACGTATGGGTGATCTCTAAGCTGACAGAGAGGGAGGAGGGATGGTTGGCCATTAGGAAAATAAATTTTGCAACACAGATTGGCCGAAGTGTCCATCCCATCTGGAGAAGGCATCCAGACAGTAGTGAGTAGTGAACGTGTGAACTGAGGACCAAGTAGCCGCCTTGCAGATTTCCTCTATAGGTGTGGAACGGAGGAAAGCCACAGAAGCAGCCATAGCTCTGACCCTGTGAGCCGTGACAGCACCTTCCAGTGAGAGGCCGGCCCGAGCATAACAGAACGCAATACAGGCAGCAAGCCAATTGGACAGCGTCCGTTTAGAGACAGGACGACCCAGACGGTTAGGATCGAAGGTCAGAAAGAGCTGAGGGGAAGAGCGGTGAGCCCTGGTACGGTCAAGGTAGTATGCAAGGGCACGCTTACAATCCAGCGTGTGCAACGCCTGTTCCCCAGGATGTGAATGGGGTTTTGGGAAAAAGACCGGCAGCACAATGGACTGGTTGAGGTGAAAGGCCGAAACCACTTTGGGGAGGAATTTAGGATGGGTACGCAGAACCACCTTGTCATGGTGAAAAACAGTGAATGGTGGATCGGCGACCAGTGCATGCAGCTCACTGACCCTCCTGGCAGAGGTGATGGCAATGAGGAAAAGCACCTTCCATGTTAGAAATTTGAGCGAAGTTGTAGCAAGAGGCTCAAAAGGAGGTTTCATGAGGGCTGATAAAACCACATTCAGGTCCCAGACGACAGGAGGAGGCTTCAGAGGTGGTTTGACATTGAAGAGGCCTCTCATGAACCGGGAAACCAGAGGATGAGCCGTGAGAGGTTTTCCGAGGATAGGCTCATGAAACGCGGTGATGGCACTGAGGTGGACTCTGACTGAGGTAGACTTGAGGCCAGCATCGGACAGAGAGAGCAAATAGTCCAGAACAGTTTCCACCGCCAATGAGGTGGGATTGTGATGGTGCAGGAGACACCAAGAGGAAAACCGGGTCCACTTCTGATGGTAACATTGGAGAGTGGCAGGTTTCCTGGAGGCATCCAAAATGCGACGGACAGGCTGAGACAGATTCCCTGGAGAGGTCAGCCCTAGAGAAACCAAGCTGTCAGGTGGAGGGAAGACAGATTGGGATGTAGTAGAGACTGATGCTGCTGTGTAAGTAGAGTAGGAAACACAGGAAGAGGAATGGGCTCCCTGGAACTGAGCTGAAGCAGGAGGGAGAACCAGTGCTGTCGGGGCCACCGAGGAGCGATGAGAATCATGGTGGCCCTGTCTTTGCGGAGTTTGAACAAGGTCCGCAACATGAGAGGCAGTGGAGGAAAGGCATAGAGGAACCGATCCGTCCAGTCGAGGAGGAATGCATCCGGGGCCAGACGATGCGGAGAGAAGAGTCTGGAACAGAACTGGGGCAGCTGATGGTTGTGAGGAGCTGCAAACAGGTCCACCTGCGGAGTGCCCCAGCGAGTAAAGATGGAGTGGAGTGTGGGAGGGTCCAGAGTCCACTCGTGAGGTTGAAGGATGCGGCTGAGATGGTCGGCCAGGAAGTTCTGTTCGCCCTGGACATAGACAGCCTTGAGGAAGAGATTGCGGGCTGTGGCCCAGGTCCAGATGCGGAGGGCTTCCTGATAAAGGAGGCGAGATCCGGTGCCGCCTTGTTTGTTTATGTAGTACATGGCGACTTGGTTGTCTGTGCACAGGAGAAGAACCTGAGGGCCGAGAAGGTGCTGGAAGGCCTTGAGAGCATAAAACATGGCTCTGAGCTCCAGGAAATTGATGTGATGTTGACGCTCCTGAGGTGTCCAGAGTCCCTGGGTGCGAAGATCTCCTATGTGAGCTCCCCAAGCATAGGGGGAGGCATCTGTGGTTATGATCATGGAGTGAGGGGGTAGATGAAAAAGAAGACCCCTGGAAAGATTTGAGGAGTTCAACCACCATTGAAGAGATTGCTGAAGAGACGATGTCACAGAGATGGGATGAGAAAGAGGATCCGTGGTCTGTGACCATTGGTTGGCAAGGGTCCATTGAGGTGTCCTGAGGTGGAGTCGCGCCAGAGGAATCACATGGACTGTCGAGGCCATGTGGCCCAGAAGGACCATCATCTGTCGAGCAGGAATGAATTGATGAAGGAGCACCTGCCGACAGAGGTGGAGCAGGGTCCGGTGCCGGTCGGAGGGAAGGAACGCCCTCATCAGATTGGTGTCGAGAACTGCTCCGATGAACTGAAGGCGCTGTGTGGGAAGCAGATGCGACTTGGGGTAATTGATCTCGAACCCCAAGAGATGGAGGAAAGAGATGGTTTGATGAGTGGCTTGCAGCACAAGTGGAGATGTAGTTGCTTTCACTAACCAATCGTCCAAGTAGGGGAACACCTGTAGGTTGTGAGACCTGAGAAAGGCCGCTACCACAATAAGGCACTTGGTGAACACCCTGGGCGATGATGCGAGACCAAAGGGCAGCACCTTGTACTGATAGTGGTGATTCTGTATCTGGAATCGGAGGTAGCGACGTGAAGCCTGATGGATTGGAATGTGTGTGTAGGCCTCCTTGAGGTCTAGGGAACATAGCCAGTCGTGTTGAGATAGAAGAGGGTAAAGCGTGGCAAGGGAGAGCATTCTGAACTTTTCCTTGACCAAACACTTGTTGAGGTTCCTGAGGTCGAGGATGGGACGAAGGTCTCCTGTTTTCTTGGGTACCAGGAAGTAGCGGGAGTAAAATCCCTGACCTCTTTGGTCTGGTGGAACTTCTTTGATGGCATTGAGGAGGAGGAGGGATTGGACCTCCCTGAGGAGGAGTGGAGTTTGGGAGGAGTGAGAAGCAGACTCTACGGGAGGATTGTCCAATGGAAGAGTCTGGAACCTTAGTGAGTATCCGTGACGGATGATGTTGAGTACCCACAGGTCTGATGTGATGACCTCCCAGCGTTGGAGAAAGATGGTGAGGCGGACTCCGATAGGTTGAGGGAGAGGCATTGAAGGATGGAGACTGGCTATGCCCTGGAGAACGGAGTCAAAAGGGCTGAGGAGGTTTAGATTGAGTCAGAGGCTTGATTGGCTGGTGAGATTGAGGGCGAGCCTGAGCGTGCTGTTGCTGGCGAGGACGGCGAGATTGCTGCTGAGGAGGATTAAGCGGTCTGGCAGAGAATCTGCGTTGATAAGAGGACTGAGGCCTGTAAGGTCGTGCAGGTGGAGTCTTCTTTTTAGGCTTAATCAGCGTGTCCCATCTGGTCTCATGAGCCGAAAGTTTTTGTGTTGTGGAATCTAGAGACTCTCCAAAAAGTTCATCACCAAGGCAGGGCGCGTTGGCGAGGCGGTCTTGGTGGTTTATATCAAGGTCAGACACCCTCAGCCAGGCCAGGCGTCGCATGGCCACAGCCAATGCGGAGGCTCGGGAAGTGAGTTCGAAGGAATCATAAATCGAGCGCACCATGAATTTTCTGAGCTGAAGGAGGCTGGAAATCTGTTGTTGGAAAAGCGGGACCTTACGCTCAGGAACGTATTTTTGCAGGGCGGAAAGTTGTTGGACCAGGTGCTTCATATAAAAGGAGAAGTGGAAGGTGTAGTTGTTTGCCCTGTTGGCCAGCATGGCATTTTGATACAGGCGCTTTCCAAATTTGTCCATTGTCTTTCCCTCTCTGCCAGGAGGGGTGGAGGCATAAACACTGGAGCCCTGGGATTTTTTCAAAGTGGACTCTACTAGGAGGCTCTCATGGGGCAATTGAGGTTTATCAAAGCCCGGAATAGGGATGACTCGGTATAAACTGTCCAGTTTTCTGGGGGCACCCGGAACAGTAAGGGGGTTTTCTAAATTTTTATAAAACGTTTCCCGTAGGATATCATGTACGGGGAGTTTAAGAAATTCCTTGGGAGGTTGGTCGAAGTCCAAGGCCTCTAAAAAAGCCTGGGACTTTTTAGAGTCGGACTCTAGTGGGATTGACAGAGCCGCTGATATCTCCCGAAGGAATTTCGTGAAGGAGGATTGCTCAGGCTTGGAAGTGGTTTCAGCCATAGAGGGTTCCTCATCTGTAGAAGAGGCATCCTCCTCGGTACCGAGTGGGGATTGCTCCCATAAGTCTGGGTCCCTGATGGCAGGCTCAGTATGGCGGGTTTTAGAAAGGGACTTGCCAGAGCGCATGGATACGGTGCCGGGAGATGAAGACCGGTGTCGATCCCTGTCCCGGGAGGAATGGTGCCGATCACGGTCCCGGGAAGACCGGAGTCGATCCCGGGCCCGGGAGGGGTCCTCCGCAGAGCAAGTCTGAAGCTCAGGCTGGGCAGATAAGACCGGCATGGAGGTGTTCATCGGTACCGAGGGGGTGGACACCGGTGGGATGGTGCGAGGCTCGGGCCGGTCTGGTACCGGAAGGAGCGGTGCCAGCAGGGTCGGAAGGAGGTGTTGGAGTTGCTGCTGTAGCTGCTGCTGCAGTTTGTCCTGGAGGATGGCCGAGATGCGGTCCTCCAATGGGGGCACCGGTACCGTTTTAGTTTTCTTTGGTACCACAGGTGCTGCTCGACGCTCCGGCGATGAGGAGGCCGATGACGAGGCACTCACCGAGATCGGAGCAGAGCGTTTACGGGATCGGCGGGACGCCGGAAGGACCGGTGTCGCCGCTGTGGCTGGAGGGCGCTCCAGGGAAGTGGGAGGCTTCTTAACCGGCTTACCTGGCGCTATCGACCCCGAAGAAGGGTCAGGCGGTGTCGATGTGGTCGGTGCCGATTTAGGCGGTGCCGTCGACGCCGGGGCCGGATCCATGGCAGAACCGGTGCCGAAAAGGATATTCTGCTGGATTTGCCGGTTTTTAAGTGTGCGTTTCTTGAGAGTAGCACAGCGGGTGCAGGTGTCAGCCCGATGCTCTGGACCCAAACACTGGAGGCACCAATTGTGTGGGTCAGTTAGAGAGATCGGGCGTGCACACCGCTGGCACTTCTTGAAGCCCGGTTGGGGGGGCATGAAGGGAAGCACGGCCTCCGCGAAATCAAACCCGGAGGCTTGTATGATTACAACAGGCCCCGCCGGGGCCGGTTGAAAAAACAAAGAAAAAACACGAAGTTTTTTTTTTTTTTTTTAAACAGAAAAAGAATAAATTCGAAAGGAAAAATTAGAAAAAAGGGTCAAAAAAGCGCGAGCGGGAAGGCAAAAAGAGAGTTTTCAACAGCCGTTGAAAGCACATGCGTCTTCTTCGCTCCGCGGAAACGAAGAAACTGGGGACCACGCACTCCTCCGTCGGGCGGGAAGGCACTCGCGCATGCGCGGTGCGGCCAACTAGAACTTTCTAGTAAAAATGTCCGTACCGGGGCTCCGTCGGTGACGTCACCCATATGTTAAGAATATGCTGCCTGCTTGTCCTGGGATAAATTTATATACCATCTGTCAAGATAATCTAAGTCAGGGGTGTCCAATGTCGGTCCTCGAGGGCCGCAGTCCAGTCGGATTTTCAGGATTTCCCCAATGAATATACATGAGGTCTATTTGCATGCACTGCTTTCATTGTATGCTAATAAATCTCATGCATATTCATTGGGGAAATCCTGAAAACCCGACTGGATTGCGGCCCTCGAGGACCGACATTGGACACCCCTGATCTAAGTGGTTTACAATCAGGTACTCAAGCATTTTCCCTTTCTGTCCCGGTAGGCTCACAATCTATCTAACATACCTGGTGCAACAGAGGATTGAGTGACTTTTCCAGGGATTTGAACCCACAACTGCAGGGTGCTGAGGCTGTAGCTCCAACCACTAGGAATCACAGCCGCAGATAGGCCTGCTAAGCACCATCCTAACTGCTAAATTTCAATGTAACAATATTACTATGCTACAACTGCTCAGAAAAATGCATTGGGCCATTTTTTTTTTAGATTGTCTCTGCAATCCCTCTGCTAATCAAGACCCTTTTAGAATTTGACATACATTTTACCTGATTTAACCACTACCCATTATTGGACCCATTATGTTAAGTTTTTGGAGAGTTATTTTGCCCCAGATAAATTAGGAATGATAAAGTACCATGCACAAAATCCCTGGTTCTATTGCAGTGGACTGGAGAAGGAACATGACTTCATCTTGGAGAAACTCAAAGTAAGACTGCAGCTGTTAGGTCCAGTCAAGCAGTCTTCTAGACATACAGAGAGAAATCTTAGGACAAAACACAGAAGTCTGCTCAGTACTGGCTTTGCTTTCCAAATATTGGAGTTGCCATCTAAGCACTGCTAAGTTTATTTGGTTCTATTCTCTTTTCATGAAAGTTTCTTTTATGTTTATCCCAAAAAATTTTGAATTCCATTGCTGTTTTCATTTCTACCACCTCCTGCAAGAGGGCATTTCAGGTGCCTACCACTCTCTCCATTAAAAAGTATTTCCTGGCTTTATTCCTGATTTGTCTCCCTCCCCTCCACAACCTAAATTCATGTCCTCTATTTGGAAACAGGTGAATCAACGCTTTTTTGTCTGTCACTCTTTGTTGGTACACTGATTGGGTGGAAACCTTAATGCTTTTTGATTTCAGGGTTCCTGGCAACTTCATTATTAATGATTTTGTCATTCACATAAGATACCACTTAAGTCAAACCCTTCTCCAGTTCCCATTGTGGCCTCTGATATGTTGGATATGTCCTGGACCAAGATGATGTCCAACATGTCACCTTGATATCTAGGCACACCTATAAGAATACATCATTTGTATGGTAGGAGAATGATCATCCTCGCATCGACACTTACTGTACATCAAGGAAGTCAATGCCTGGGAGGAAGCAATGGTATGCTTAGAAAGGGAAGTGTATTTGTGCTTCTTAGCTTTCTTACTTGCTATGTCCTTTGAGACTTGAGGCATCAATGAAGGTGACATAGAGTCTTGCCTCTTTATGAAGCCAGACATACAACGCTCTGGACGGAGTATTGTTGCTGGAGTGTCAGGTTCTGAGACCCCATCCATGCTGTATGTCGATGCCTACACGGGACTGAAAAGTTTGTCAAACTGAAGTTTCCAGGCTTTAAGTAGCCTCTTCTGTATATGAAGCCAGAGGGCACAGTCAATATCCCAATGTTCAGGACACAGACATTGGATGCACCAATTATGAAGGTCAGAGTCTGAGATGGTCTGAATACACTGAGATCATTTTTTAAAGTCACTAAGTACTGCTTTTGACATCAAAGGGAAAATGGTCAATGCTAAATCAAAGGGCTCAATGGCACAGGGCACTCAAGTTACGTTAAGGGAAAGCGACCAGTGAGAGAGGAGGTGGGGCCGTTGGACGATGGGGACAGGAAGGGAGTGATTAAGGAGGATAAAGAGGTAGCTGAGAGGTTGAACACGTTCTTCTCGTCGGTTTTCACGAGCGAAGACACAACTAATATACCGGACTCAGAGGAGCTCATGAGTGGGGAACAGGCTGAAAAATTAGAGCACATAGAGGTAAGTAAGGAGGATGTCCTCAAACAGATAGACAGATTAAAATGTGGCAAATCACCGGGCCCGGACGGGATCCACCCAAGGGTTCTGAAGGAACTAAGACAGGAAATAGCGGGCACAATCCAACATGTTTGCAACCTATCCTTGAAAACTGGTGAGGTACCAGAGGACTGGAAAGTGGCAAATGTCACACCTATCTTCAAGAAGGGATCGAGGGGTGACCCCGGGAACTACAGGCCAGTGAGCCTGACTTCAATTATAGGGAAGATGGTGGAAGCTATGATCAAGGACGGCATTTGCGAGCACATCGAGAGGAATGGCCTACTGAGAACAAGCCAGCACGGATTCTGCAAGGGAAGATCATGCCTAACGAACCTTCTGTACTTCTTTGAGGGAATAGGCAGTCGGGTGGACAATGGGGAGCCCATAGACATCATTTACCTCGATTTTCAAAAGGCTTTCGACAAGGTGCCACATGAAAGGCTACTTAAGAAGCTGTGGAGCCACGGGGTGGGAGGGGATGTGCACAGATGGATCAAGCACTGGTTGTCAGGTAGACTGCAGAGGGTCGGAGTAAAGGGTCAATATTCTGACTGGCGGGGGGTCACGAGCGGTGTGCCACAGGGATCGGTGCTGGGGCCGTTACTCTTTAATATATTCATCAATGACCTGGAAAGGGAGGTAAAGTGTGAGGTTATAAAATTCGCAGACGATACCAAACTGTGCGGCAGAGTTAGGACCAGGGAGGAGTGTGAGGACCTGCAAAGGGACCTGGACAAGCTGGAAGACTGGGCAAACAAATGGCAAATGCGCTTCAACGTGGACAAATGCAAGGTCATGCATATAGGGAAAAAGAACCCGTTGTTCAGCTACAAATTGGGGGGGGTATTGTTGGGAGACAGCAGACTCGAGAGAGACTTGGGTGTGCTGGTGGACGCATCACTGAAGCCATCTGCACAGTGCGCGGCAGCCTCGAAAAAAGCCAACAGGATGCTGGGCATCATAAAGAAGGGCATAACAACCAGAACACAGGAAGTCATCATGCCACTGTATCGAGCGATGGTGCACCCACATCTGGAATACTGCGTTCAGTATTGGTCGCCGCACCTCAAGAAGGACATGGCGGTACTTGAAAGAGTCCAAAGGAGAGCAACGAGAATGGTAAGAGGGCTGGAACACTGCCCATACCCCGAGAGGCTGGATAGGCTGGGGCTCTTCTCTCTGGAGAAAAGGAGGCTCAGGGGAGATATGATAGAAACCTTCAAGATCATGAGGGGCATAGAGAGGGTGGATAGGGACAGATTCTTCAGACTGAAGGGGACAGCTAATACGAGGGGGCATTCTGAGAAACTGAAGGGAGATAGGTTCAAAACAAACGCAAGGAAGTTTTTTTTTCACCCAGAGGGTCGTGGACACTTGGAATGCATTACCGGAGGAAGTGATCAGGCAGAGTACGGTCCAGGGATTCAAACAGGGATTGGACGGATTCCTGAGGGATAAAGGGATCGTGGGATACTGAGAGAGGTGCTGGGATGTAACACCAGGTAATGAGTAAAAACCAACCAGGTCGTGCATGTGAAAGACCGGAGGGCTAGGGCTTCGATAGGAAGGCAGGACTTAAATGGGAAGCCAAGGTGGCAAGGGAGCCCCTTCTGATGATTCTGACAGGTCGTGACCTGTTTGGGCCGCCGCGGGAGCGGACTGCTGGGCAGGATGGACCTGTGGTCTGACCCGGCGGAGGCACTGCTTATGTTCTTATGTTCTTAAGTGAAAAGAAATTCAAAAACGATAGATGCTCCCAGGCATTAAAAAAAGGTTTGAGGTCGCCCGAAGGCTAAAAGCCAAAAAGTTGTAAAAATGAAACCAATAATAATAATCCACAACAACCAGCAAGTTCAGAGCAGTTTACAACAAGAATAGACCAATATAACATTGGGAATATACAATTTCAAAAAGCATTAAAATGTTTAACAACACTTTCTATACTGTAAACCGCTTTGAACCTCACGGTATAGCGGTATACAAGAAATAAAATTATTATTATTATACAAACATTTATTAAACAGATATGTTTATACCTGATGCCTAAAAGATAAATAAAATTCAACACAGAAATAATGATCCAATATTGCCCTCCAAAACCACATAGCTTGAAATGCCAGCAACTGCTCTATATATAGCCAATATGGTTGACCACAAATAGATGGATATGCAAAATGATTAATACTACCAATGTTGGTAGAAATATATGAACACAATAAAAACAAAGTATTATGACAAAAACTGTGAAAAATAAGGATGACAAGGCACAAAAACACTGAAAACTTTGACAAGCTGAAGAGAAAATTGAAGATACAAGCTGACGTCAGAGGTATGGCATGGGCACTGCCTTAAAAAATTTAAAGAACAGCTGTGTACGTACTGGAATTTTACCTCCCTAGCATTCCCTGATGTAATATTTATCCAGTCAGTACTGTAGTAATTGAAATCACACATTATTATACCGTTGTCCAATTTGACAGCTTTCCTAATTTCTGTAAAACATTTCTTCAACTGTCTGTTCATTCTGTACCAGTGGAAGGTAGTAACAGCCCTACCAATACACTCCTTCCCTTCACACATGGAATTTCTATCCATAAGGATTTGACACTGTGTTTAATGTACAATGTTTATTTTATTTGACTGAATCCCCTCTTTAACATATAGCACAACCACCCCTCCAATTTGAACCGCTCAATATAATTTGTACTCTGATAATGCCCACTGATTGTCCTCCTTCCACCAGCTGTCTGAGATGCCTTTTATATATACCTCTTCATTTAACGCTATATACTCTAATCTCCCATCTTATTTTTTAGGCTTCTGGCATTTGTATACAGACACTTCAAATTGTGTTTTTTTTTTCCCTGGATCTACAGGCTGCTTAGAAGTTAATGGGGATAATCTGAATCCTTTATTCTGCTCTTCCTTCATTTTCTCTCACTCCAAGGCTGTTCATCAACAGCTGTAACAGCACCATTGCCTGCTCCCCAAATGCAGGCAATGGTGCTTGGAACATGTTGAGTTTTCAGTGAAGCACTGTGTTTTAAATTACACTGGAGTTTCTGATTCTACATTGATTGGGTTGTTTATGTGGACTTTTAAATTGTTTCTTGTACTGATGATATGAGTTGTGCTGTGATTTGTATTTGTTACTATAATTTTATGTGAATGTTTTCATTGTTCACTACCTAGAAGGCAAGATAGTGAATAAATAAACTGAATAAATAAATGTGTATGTGCTTTAGCACCTACTGGTCGATTTGCCTCTATGCAGTTGAGCCTGTATAGGTTATGTGCGACGCCCAAATAGAAGATTAGATTAGATTAGATTACACATGTTTCTCTTTATGCTGAGGCTGGATTTGCCTCTCATGATTATCCATAAATTTAAATAATACAACTTTGAAAATCAGTTTTTGTGTTTTGCAGAAAAATACTTTAGCACCTAAGCAGTGAAGTTATACTGTACTAGATAAGAGAATGTTATCAATATGAAACGTTCCTTAAATATGCTAAAATATGTGCAAATATAAAAACCTTCCAAAAGGATTTAGGGAGATTACAAGAGAGTCATACTTTTTGATAAGATATTGTTTCTGCTGTGTGAGCATCTTCCTGATTTCTCAGTACTTTTTGGGTATCCACACTGAGAGTCTGAAGCTGCTGGATAAGTTCTACCTGCTGTTCAGCATGTTCATTGCTTTGTTTGTAAAGGTTTTGTAGCTCCTGCAACTCTTTCCTGTTAAAAGACAATAATACAGAGGATAGTATAAAAATGAACAATAATTGAAATAAAAGGTGTAGTTAACAACCTATGATCAAAATTGGAAGTGGTTAGAGCTGCTGCCTCAGCATCCTGAGGTTGCGGATTCAATCCCAGCCTGCTCCTTGTGACTGGGCAAATCACGTAATCCACCATTGCCCCTGGTAGATTGTGAGCCTGCCGAGATTGTTAAAATATTTAAGAGTACCTGATATCTATTCAATGTATTATAAACCGCTGAGGGTGATTCTCTTCATGAAAATGTGGCTAATGAATCCAAATAAATAAATACATAAAATGCCATGAACTGCTTCCATAACACAACTGTTAGCTTTCCATAGCCTTCCATAATTTTATTTTTACTTGGATTTAGTTCATGCCTTTTCTTGGTAGCTAAAAGCAAGCTACAACTGAGTACAGCTGGTGTTTCCCCATCTTCAGAGGGCTTAAATCTAAGAGGCCTATTTACCATGGTGGTTTTTTAAGATGCTCTATTCCAGAAAACTGGCATTTAAATGTCCATATTGCATGGACAAACAAATCCCTATTATATAAAGCCAGGATATGAATATCTAACACTGCAGTACGTCAAGGAAAGCTTGTTTTTCTTTTCCAGATTATGAACAAACAAGAAGATGAATATGAGTGAGCTGCAGAAGATAGTATAGAGGCCTGGTATAGTATAGATGCTCTGTAGGGCCTGGGGGGTGGTGGGGAAGGTGATATCTTCAAGGGTATGGGTGAGGGTGAGGGTAAGGAACTGGGTAAGGCACTTAGAGATGGCAGACTGGGCGAGTCCTATGTTGGCTGCTAGGACTGACTGGAAGCTCCAGGTACCTAGGAAGGTGAGGGAAGTGATGACCTTGATGTAGACAGGTAAGGGGTTATTCCTGCATGTGGGTGCCTGCAGGAGGGGTTTCAGATGCTGGCAGAGATCCTGTATAGCTGCCCAGTCAAAGCAGTATTTATCTATACATTGCTGGTCTGTGAGCTCTAGGAAGCAGGAGCGAGCCCTGAAGACTCTCCTGCAATGGTGTCTCCAGTGGGCTCCTTCATGATCTCTCTCTCTTATTGCAGCAGAACCTCAGCCACCACTAACGCATTAATTCTAGCCATGATTTGCCTTCAGAGGTGCAATCCACTACCTCTCACCACCTACCAAATGTTCTGCTTCCCTCCCTAGACAGGCAATAGCTATCCCAACCATACCCAACATCAACAGTCCACAGTCAGTCAGCCTACCCTCTCAGATAAACACAGGTAGGAAACTCAGCACTTACTATATTTTTCGCTCCTAAGACACAATTTTTCCACCCCCAAAAAGGGGGTGGAAATAAGGGTGCTTCTTATGGAGCGAATACCCTCCATCGTTACCTTTTTTAAATTCTGAGGCCCTCCCTCGCTGGACGTGGCAATCTGCCTGGTTCCCGAGCACTGACAGCTGACGTGGTTGCCTCCAAGTCCTCTTCCCTTGCAGAAGAGTGGTGCACAAGGCTGACAGCCTGGTCCCGTGCCGCTTCCCGCGAGAGTTCTTAATAGGAGAGTTCTCATGGGAAGCAGCGTGGGACCAGGCCGGCAGCCTTGTGCACCGCTCTGCCGCAAAGGAAGAGGACTTGGAAGCAGCCGCATCAGCTGTCAGTGCTCGGGAAACCAGGCAGGCAGCCGCAGCCAGCGAGGGAGGGCGTCAGAATTTTAAAAAGGTAATGGGGGAGGGAGGCCAGGAGCTGCCTTGCCTAATTAAAAATAGGTACAAGGGAGAGGCGGGGGTCTGCCTGCCTGCTGACCAAATTAAAAATAAGGAGGGCGAGGTTGGGCTTGCCTGCCTGCGGGGGGGCTACCTGGGAGGGGGATAAGCCTGCCTGCCTGCCTGGGGGGCTAGGCCTGGGAGGGGGGAAGCCTCCCTGCCTGGGGGGTAGGCCGGGGGGGGGGGGGAGGGTTCCTGCCTGCCTGCCTGAGGGGCTGCCTGGGATGGGGGAGGCCTACCTGCTTGGGGAGGCTACCTGGGAGGGGGGGGAGGCCTGCCTGGGGGTAGGCCTGGGAGGGGGAGGGCTCCTGTCTATCTTCCTGCCTGGGGGGGGCTGCCTAGGAAGGGGGAGGCCTGCCTGCCTGGGAGGGGGGAGGGGGGAGGAATACCTGCCCTGTCCCTACCTGCCTGCTTGCCCTGTGCCCTGACCCTACCTGCCTGCCAGCCACTAGGCCTGCCTGCCATGTCCCGGCCTACCACTAGACCACCAGAGAGGGGACAGGGTGCAGAACTTGGCAAGGAGTGTGGGGTTTGGTGCAGAGCCTGGCAGGGAGAATTTGGTTCAGAATGTGTTTTTTTCTTGTTTTCCTCCTCTAAATCTAGGGTGCGTCTTATGGTCAAGTGTGTCTTATGGAGCGAAAAATGCAGTTCTCTGCAGCTCATGGCACACAATACAGAGACAACACAGCTGCAGAGAGCAAGGTGAATGAGCAAGATGAAATGGAAGGGAGGTAAAGAGGTGGAGATGCAGGTATCAGGTAGGAGGGATGGGGCAAGGGCAGTGGCAGGGGTTCGTAAGATGTGGGGAGAGAAACGGATGATCGAAAGAAGTAGGGCAGATTACGTACAGATAGAGGCAAGGACAAGCACACAAACACTAGCAATGTATCACCCAGTAACTGTGCAGATTCAGACACATGCTCAGCTTTAGCTCATAAGCATCACAAGATCGCTAGTGGGTCAAAACACAATTTGGCTATCAGCTCATGCGCTTTTTAAAGAGGTCTAAGTGTTGGCATGTCTCAGCATGCACAAGACAAAAAGCTATGAGTTCCGTTATCCCGACCATAAACACGCCCCCAGAATGCATCTATTTTGTACAACCTGTGATAGACGTGGTGTGGGTTTGGACATAGCTCTAGTCGGCTTTCAATTATCAGTACTTGGTCGTCCTGTCTATTGGGACATCAAAGTGCCAACTTAGGCAGGTTTTTAGGCGTTTTAAAGTTTTGATTATGAGCCTCAATATCTCCTTCTGTGCACTCACATTTTTACAAGCACCATAAGACAACATCCCTATTTTCCAAGCCCTACTAGGATATATAGATATATAGATATAGATATACACACACACACACACATACATTCTATGTAGAAATTTTTAATGTAATTCTCAAAGTTGGCAACTTTCTACCAATTTCCTCCCCCCATGACCCTCCCTTTCAAAATCTTCTAACCCATATGCTCTATCTATTTTTCTCCCTCCATCTATTCACCATGTGACAAAAAGAGGAATTACACCTCTCACCTGTTGTAAGCCCTCATAATAATGACCTATAAGGCCTTGCTTAAATCACTGATAACCGCTAATTTTCTTAAAAATCCTCCTCCTCAAGATTGTTTTTATGAGCAGTGATCAACCTCCTCAGATAAAGTTGAAGTTGCTGATAAGGGTACCAGTCTCGATGCAATAACCCGTATTTCTGTTGTAAGAATGCAAAAATCAATATCTGAGCCTCCAAAAACATTCACACAAGCCGGAGTTTAAAAACTGCACTCTGCATCTCATTATCTAACAAAGGTAAATACCAATGGCAATGTAGGTCAGCATACTAGGTTAGCGCTCAGCATTCTAGTTTTCACCAAAGTAGGGTGAACTAAAGAAGCTGGAAGAGAGCAACTTAGCATGTAAAACATAAGATAAATCCTAGGATGTGCTAACAAATTTCTCATTGGACAAATAACAAAAAATCAGTGTTATCAAAAATTCAATCTCAGGCATAATGTAAATTATATGCTATATTATAGAAAGGCAAATCTGGCAAGCCCATACGCTCTTCATGGTGTTAAACTTGCAATGCCCCCAGTCTTAATTGAACCTTCTGGCCTTCCAACAAAAATTGTCATAAAAACTTATTTCAATGGACTAATTGTTTAGGAAGTTAGTATAATGGGCAACATCTGCAGTGGATACAGCCACTTTTGGTAATAAAACCTTTTTGATAAGATGCACTCAATTCCATAAATAATTTGGGAGAGACATCCACTTACTCAAATGAGATCTCTCCTTGTAAAACAGGATCTACATTTGAAAAACACATATGAAACAAACAATAATAAGGTTAAATATTTTAAAGTATCTCCCACCCAGATCAAGGAAAAGATCCATGGCCAACTGACTTAACGCTTCAGACCCATCATAATCAATAAGCAATCCTGATATCTCCACAGAAGTCAAGAAATGGGTCTAGAAATCCAAAATGGCCACAGACTGATCGGGTTGTGAAGCACGACTGGGAGCTCTCTATACAGCTCTTCTAGCAGCCAATTTTCCTTTTTTTTCAGCGATGCCGAAACGGAGAGGGAAGAGCTTTGCGGAATATTTCTGTAACCGAACTCGGCAACATAGAAGATCTCCTACGCCGGATGCAAGCAACCTCATTGCCAGCATTGGAGACACTCCCGCTGGAGACGCCACGAGTGAGCGGATCAGCGGCATTCTCCTTGGGATTGGACACCACACTGAGCCCTGACACTAGGGCTCCGCCCCACGCCCTCGGAGCACCAGCTCGCTGCAGACGGAGCAGCCTGAAGGGATTCAGCAGCTGCAGCAAGTCCAGGAGGCCAGAGAGATCGAGGAAGGTCAAGCTGAGCTGGACACACTATCATCGGAGGGTAGTCCAGAATTGGTCTCTGAAGTTGGGATCCAGCATGAAGGCGAGAAGACCCAAGGAAACGACTTAGAAGGAAGGCAAGAAACTGGAGGGGTTTTTCTGCCTACACTTTGTCTGCCGCCGGTACAGAAACTCCAGGAGGTAACTTTAGAATCAATTTGAGACCTGATGGCTACTCTGCCTACATTAATTAATCCCCGTTTTCAGCATTTGCAAGAAAAAATGAAAGTTCAAGGGACAGATATTAAGGTCTTACAAACGGAAATGTTAGACTCTAAAACTTCATTAAGAAATATTAATCAAAAAATGAACTCCTTTAAAAAGTTTCAAGAAACATTGATAAAGGATAATACCAATTTGCAAAGAAAATTAGAGTCATTAGAAAATTCAGCCCGTTCCAATAACATTAGGCTGATTAATTTCCCTAGGAGTGCATTATACACCCCAAAGGAATTATTGAAGAGATTATTTTCTTGAAGTACTAGAAATCTCAGAGGAATTATTACCTCCTTTATCTCAAGTATATTACCTACCGGGAAAACCACAAACCCAACAGCATGTCGCTGCTCCTGAGATGAATGTAACAGCATTACTTGAACTTTCTGATACAGAACTAGTTACGCCTGATACATTATTATTGATGGTGGCTATGGCCCCAGATAAAAACTGGCTTATGAAAAATTTCTTTAAACATATGCAGAAAGAATTTTGGGGTTTAAAAGTACAAATGTACCCAGATCTAGCTAGGGATATCCAAAGATGACGGAAGTTCTTGCATTAGGGGCAACTTTTTTCCTACGTTATCCATGTAAATGTGTGATTCATTATTCCTCACAAAATTATGTTTTTTTTTAACCCTTCCAATTGACTACTTTCCTCTCAATGTTGCGATTGGAGAAGGATAAAGTCACTGTTTAAATATCCTAATTAAGTTTACAGAGGTGTTATTTCAACTGGTTCTCACCTTAATTAATTGTGTAATCTTCAGTTATTCTATTTCTTTTTGTTTCAGTTATTCTTTTGGATCTCATTTATTGAGGACTAGAGCGATTAAGGGGACATGTTTCTTGGTATTATCTATTCTTGTTATGTATTGATCTGCTCCTATATTGCTATCTGTACAAGTTTATACTTGAAATGTAAATATGAAAATGATAAATAAATAATAATAAAAAAAGAAATGGGTCTAGACAAAGTAAAGTGGTTCTCAGGATACCTACTATTGTAAAAATTTCATCCACAAATAGCACCAACTTAAACTTGTTATGTGGTAAAGAAAGACCATACACCTCAGGGTCTTCTACTATCTTTTGCACTAAAGTAAAATATGTAATTGCGGAGGGTGGGGTAAATTTTCCCAATTTTTATAGGTATCATCAAGCCTATATAATGCGTCAAGGTATGTATTGGATCCTCCCTGAGCTCTTAGAACATTACCCACACTGGCTATATCTTGAGTGGAAAATCATGTCCCCGATGAGACTGTCTCATATATTAAGTATTAAAATACCTAGGTACGCTAAGCATAATGTGATTTTATTGGACACATGGAAAACAATTAAATTTAAGTTAACAGATGTTCCCATAATAAAGTCTACTTTACAGTCCTTATGGTTAAACTCCAAGATTCAAATAGGCGGTGCTGTGATCACTTGGAAGAATTGGATGCAGGCAGGTATTCGGACATTAGATGACGTTATGTTTAATGGAAATCTGCTTGATTTTTCACAATTGCAACAGTCATTTGGAATTTTAAAATCTCAACAATATAGGTGGTTGCAGTTGAAGCAGGCTATTCAGAGTAGGTTTCCTGAATGGAAAAATTTTAAAACATATTTTAGCCTGCAAATCCTTTGCTACCAAACTGATTTAGTAGGTCATCAGGCTGCTCAGTGGTACAAATTGATTTCTGGATTTTTGAATAAAAAGCTAAAAATAGTCTTAGAGACATCTGGAGCATCGAGATAAAACAGTATGTTTCTGTGTCTCGTTGGCCACGAATTTGTACTTGGAGATTGAAATGTACAGCGTCAGCATCTATGAGACAAACATGGTTATTTTTGTTACATAGGATTTTCTGGACCCCAGTTCGATTAAATAAAATAGATAGTTCTAAGTCTAATAGATGCTGGTTTAAGGACTTTGGATCATCTGTTGTATTTTTGTCTGTTTATATTAATATATTGGAAGTCAATTTGGAGACAAATAAATTTAGTACTAGATTCAAATGTTCCAATGTCATATGAGGCTATAATTTGTGGAACAATTTTACATGTGAAACCCACTCTAGATAAATATAAGCGTTGTCTATTTATGATCCTAACAGGTATAGCCATTCAATTGATTTCAAGTAATTGGAAAAACCATGATAGAATTAATTATACATTTTGGTGGGTGAATGTGTTTACTACATACAGATATGAACGAATTAACGCAGAATGTAGGGGTTTTAGTGAGGTATTTAATAAAATTTGGAGCCCATTGACTAAATTTGTAAAAACATAATAATGTATTTTCATCATATCTCTTCTTTTCTTTGGTTTATTTATCTTTACACATCCAGGGGGGTGGGGGGTTGGATGGAGGGGAATAAATATTGATAGTGATATTTGGGTAACTTTATTCTTTATTTCTATTGTATATTAGGATATATTATGATATTATTATATGCAGGAAAATGAAATTATTGAATGATATTTATGTTGCCTGTATAGATAATAGTGTAATATGTGGAATATCTTTTGTTCTTTCATTTGTATGATACTGTTTTTGATTAAAAATCAATAAAAAATTTAATTTAAAATTAAAAAAAAAAAAATATATATATATATATATATATATATATGTATGTAATTTTTAAAGGAAATAGATATCTTGTCATGCACTCTGGTGATATGTGATTGATTCAGGAAAGATGGAGACTTGAGGAGGTCTCATGCAACAGTGCTAGTTGGGAATGGTACACATTCAAGGTAGGGCAAATGAAAAGCCTTTAATATTCCAAAGCTGGAATAGCTTCCCACGCAGGATCCTTCAGTGATGTCACCCATGCTGTGAGAACTTCCTATCTTGCTTGTCCTAGGACAGGAATAGGCAATTCCGGTCCTCGAGAGCCAGAGCCAAGTCAGGTTTTGAGGATATCCACAATGAATATGTATGAGATGGATTTGCATGCACTGCCTCCTTGAGATGCAAATCTATCTCATGCATATTTATTGTGGATATCCTGAAAACCTGACCTGGCTCCGGCTCTCGAGGACCGGAATTGCCTACCCCTGTCCTAGGAGAATGACTACATCACAAACGGTATCACACTTAGAAAGAACATGAACAAATGAGACAACAGAATGAATGAGAGATTCTGACAATGGTTCAAACTTTGCTTTAAGTGCTTCTTTACTTGTTGCACATGTTTCTGTAAGATCAAGAAATACACAGTAGAGTATTATGCAAGGAGGGAGGGGGTGAGGGACTTGCAACAAAAATGCAATCAAAAACAATAAAAATTAAAATCAGGACATTTGAACATACATAATAAAAGTGAAATACTCACCTTAGTCTGGTAGTATCACCCTCTTTCTCAGTCAGCTCAGTCTGCTTAAAATCAAGTTGTGAAGACAATTCATTTAACTTGTTTTGTAAATCTTCCATTTGTTTTCTAGCCCCTGTTAGATCAGTTTCCAAACACTGTAAGTAAAGTCGTAGAATCATAACTTAAAAATAGAAATACATGATTTTTTTTTTCAAAACATATATTTAACAAATAAAACAGCAAACAAATGCTTCCAACTTCCTCCCTCCCCATGCAAGGGGTTTTAGAAGTAGTGTAGGAATACAATATCACTCTCACTTCACTTTCTCCTCCCTTTTTAGGATATCATCAAGTCTACAGATATTAGAAACTAAGGAAATAATGGGCATATTGAGATTCTGAAGTCAGCAAAGAGAAATACCATCAAATAAAACCAAATGCTCACACCTCACAAATACCATGTTCTTTATATTTAAAAAATATTTTTCCATAATTCATATTTTTGCTATACCACAAATTGTCAAAATAAAATTTAAGCGGTTTACATTTTTAAATTAAGCAAATCATATGAAATCAACTAAACATGGACAAATAGATGAATAGAGAGGACATGCATGGCCCTTTACAAAAAAAATGAGGTTGATAGTCAAAAGCATTTATGTAGTTGGCAGCAACACTTGCCATATAAGTGGTTTACTTAAAAAAAATATTTGCAGTGGATGTGAATACAGTCTGTTCTCGTTATCCATGCGTTCCCAATTCACGATTTCACTTATCCACAGATGCATGCTTTGTGATCGCTCTTCGCCACACGTGTTTGCATATTCTTGAACCTCTGACCTTAGAAAAGGGCTTTGTTTCCTTTCACTTTCCAGTTTTGGCCACCAAGCATCGAGAGAAAGTTACAAGCATAAGAGAATGAGTTACATCTGCAGGTCCAGCTCCAAAGAGAATGGCTACCAAGTGTCAAGAGAGTGAGTTATAAGAATCTCCAAGTACAACTCCAAAGGGAAAGAAGCATTGTATATCTACTGGAATAGCTCAGTCATCTTTTCTGTATCCTAAACCCTAAATTGTAATTCTCCAACCTTCTTGTAATTCTGGAAATGTCCAGCTGTTTCTTTTGTAATTCGCCCAGAACTGCAAGGTACGGGCGGAATAGAAGTCATTAATGTAATGTAATGTAATGAGTGACAAAATACATGTTTTAGACAGGCTTCATTCTGGCAAGTCAGTTTCAACTGTGAGTTCAACATGAATGAATATACAATCTGATACATCCAGCTAAAAGAGGAAGATATCCATCAGTCTGTTTGTGAAGCTGCACTGGAAAGTTTCAAAACAGCATCTGTGGTTCGTGATCAGTAAATGAAAAAGCTGGAGAAACAACAGGAAAGAGACTGAAGCTCCGAAACCCTACAGGCTGAGGTAATTGCAACCAAGAACACTGTCTTGATCGTGAGATCCATAAGGGCTGCCTGCTCCAGAGGCTCATATGGCAGACAAGCCAAAGAACAGAGAACCAGATAAAGATTCTATGTTGGACAGGTAAGTCGCAATGGGGGCCTAAGCTGCAGAGCACCCTGCAGTAAACGAGCCACATCTGGATGAGATGCCAAGGCACCCCTCAGAGAAGGAGGGCCCATACACGAAAGACCGATAACCTGCACCCGGAGCAAAGCTACCATTAGCCCCTTCTTCAGGCCGTCCTGAAGGAACTCCAGGACCCGAGGGACCGACGGAGTAGCCGGGTCCACCTGTCGCAGGCCGCACCAGGCCTGATAACATCTCCCAGCCTTCACATAAGCAGCCACTGTGGATTTCCTTTAGCTGTGTAGCCCCAGCTAGTCAAAGCCATGCGCTCAAGTTTAGCAAAGACTTTCAAAATGTCATATAAGGTATCAGCCGTATAATCCACTTCCAAGATTATAAAATCCAAGTCACAAAGCATCACAGTGTCAGGATCATGGTGCAACTTGGAATGACATGCTCGAGCCATGAAGAAGAGGCTGACGCCGCCTGAACACCAGCGGCCGCCAAATCAAACAGATGCTTGAAGACAAAAGCCACTCTGGGGAGAGAAGTGCGCTTGGTGACCTCATCACCGAGGAATCCACTTTTGGGGAAGCAAAGCACTTGTTAAAGGCATCCATCAGGGAATAAAGCCACATCATGGCACAAGAACAGTGCAAAAGACCCTCAGGAGTCTCTTCGATGTCTGTAAGAATCCAAACAAGGTCAAGATAATCAGGAAAAGAGGCAGATTGTAGCCTCTGGTCACTCACAAGGGAACATTCTGCAGTGACACAGACTACAGCTTTAATTCCTGTAGAGATTCAGAATCAAATCCACAATAAACACATGCTTGAAAAATCTGCGCACAGTGGGATCCTCCCCCAAATCAGGGGCTCCGCAGTCATCCAGATTCTGAAGAACCGCCAGATCTGTCAGAGTTGCAGCCGCCAAAGTGCCCTTCTGTGAAAGCAGAGGTATGGAAAGCGAATCTGGCACAACCATGGACACTTCCTACGTACCTGCCAGCACCCACTAGAGGATGCAAGAGAAAAGACCCTGGACCACAGTCACAGGGGTTCTTGTGACCGGCACAGAGGCCAGCAGAAGGGAGACAGGCAGAGACCTTTTTTCCCCCCAATTATGCCTGATAAAGCATATCAACAAAATCCAGGGAAGCTGGCAAGTATAAAAAATAACTTTAAAATCAAATCTGGAAAAATCCAAAGGCCTATTTTACATAGTAACATAGTAAATGATGGTAGATAAACACCCGAATGTTCCCTCCAGTCTGCCCAACTATTTTGACTAAAATAGCTCAGGAAAACCATATAGAACCCTTAAAACCGGTGATTTTAGGATTTTAGGGGTGGGGGGGGTTGGGCATGAAGGGAAACCACCTAAAACCCCTTTTTAAAGACTCCCAAAATCTCTGATTCAGGCTGTCAGCCTATACTCACAGAAATATGTGCTGACAGGAAAACACTGCAGACAGAGCTGACACAGCTCACAGGGAGATCCTCAAATTGCTGGAAAGCTGGACTTTGAATCTTCTGACTGCCTCCCCCAGCCTGACGTACATGGCCAGCCTGTCATCTCTGCAACCCTCGGATATGCCGTGCAGCACGCCTGGTGGAGGAACGCAATCTGGCCCCAATCCCGGGCAAGCCTCCATGGAACCACACAGCCTGTGCTTGACCCACCTGGGGTGAGCTAGCTCCCAAGGGAATGGTCCCTGAGCCCTGATCTGACATGCATGTTGTCCAGAGGACTTACTGATAAACAGGGAGCTCTCTAGAAGCAGACTTTTCCCAAAGGTCTGCGATGTTGCCACAGGGAATCTCCGCAGCACGAGGGCGAAATCCGTGAACGCAAAGACTGAAATTACATGAAATAAATACAAGCAGAAAAGAAAAGCTCCTACAGCCTGGCTTGTAGGAAGAAAGACTGATGCTCACAGGGACAGTAATGAAGTAAGAGGGGGAGCTTCTGAAGTTTGAGACTTCCTACAAAGTCCTGGCAGGTGGAGGGAAATAACCCACTGGTCCTGAAATAAAGTGGGATTGTACAAGAAATTGGAGTTAGTACACTAAGGGTTGCTCCTCTAGCAGTTTGATCTGCAAACTGGTTTCCCCTACTAGTTGGATCCAGCCCTCTAGTATGAGCTGCACAGTTTAACACAGCAACCCGGGCTGGACGCTTAATACCCTCCAATAGTCAGACGAGGAGGCTGATCTTCGGGGTGCCCAGATGAGGGTAAGAAGCGGCGGGGGGGGGGGGTGCCCAAACGTGTCGGGAGGGGGGGTGCCAGATCGTGGCGGGTGCCGGATCGTGGCGGGTGCCGGATCGTGGTGGGGGGGTGCCAGATTGCGTCCGGGGGGGGGGGGCCAGACCGCAGGAGGGAGGTGCCGGATCGCAGGGATTAGGTGCCGGATCGCAGGGATGAGGTGCCGGATCGCAGGGGGGGGCCTTCGAGGGGAGCAATGCCAGTTCTCGGGGGAGGGGGGAACGCATCAAAGCGAGTTTCCATTATTTCCTATGGGGAAACTCGCTTTGATAAACGAGCATTTTGGATTACGAGCATGCTCCTGGAACGGATTATGCTCGTAATCCAAGGTAAAACTATATATTCTTTAGTCAAAGCAAGCTCTATACGCTTAAGGCGAATAGTTGTAATATGCTGAGTTCTAGCCAACACTAGAAGTTGAGACTATGTGGGATTCTGTAACACCAAAAAATAAGTTTTTTTTCAGCATATGCAGTAGCCACTAGACTCTGTACATAATGTAGCATCCTTTCCACCACAGTATCAAACTGTTTTGAAAAGTTCCCCAAAGGCTTCAAACCAGTCAGAAACTTCTGCGCTAGCATACAAATTACAACAGTTTTAGTGTGGTGTACATACAAATGAAACCTTACAGCAGTGTTGCTCAAACTTTCTCAAGCCGGGACACACTAAAGGTAGTGGCCATGGCTTGAGGCACCCAGAAGTTTGCAGACATCACCGTGATGATATCACGCATATGCATGACTTCATCACGTTGACGTCCGCACATGTGCAGAGGCCCTCCAGATGGGCCCTGAGACGCCAGTAGGAGGTGCCAGCAGGGAAGAGGGCCAGAGAGGCACTGGCGCCAGCTGATTGCCTACAGCAGTGTTTCTCAGCTACTTCAAGCTAAGCACCTCCTAAGTCTAACAAATATCAACTGAGTACCCAACCACAGACCTTCCTAGGCCCACCCAAGTTCTACCCCAGATCCCATCCCCTTTACTAATTGTAATACAATTTTTTCCATTCATTTTTCATATAACACAATATACACAGCAGATATTAATTCTCAAAACTGACACATTTCAGTCATTATATTCAAAATAAAGTCATTTTACCTACTGGCGATCCTCTGAAGGCTGCTGTAATTAGCTTTAAAGGTGAGACCGGGAGGCAAGAGGGGAAGCCAGAGGACGCTAGAGATAAGGGGGAAACGTGCAGGTCTTGAGCAAATCGAGCAGCACTGGCGCTGTACCATGTAGGGAAGTCAGCTGGCAGGCGCCTCTCTTCCTCCTCAGTGTGCCGCGGCACACTTGGAATCTCTGGAGGCACACTAGCGTGCTTTGGCACACAGTTTGAGATACACTGCCTTAGAGTATAATCAGGTAATGACAAGTAAAGAGTTCTAGTTAGAACATCTTTAAGTTCAGTATAGGCTGACAATTGTTCTTTAGTTGGGGTTGGTAATTCCCCTTCAGTATCTTTTAACATTGCACAGAGTGGCTCTGCTATTTGTGTGAAGTTAGGGATCCATTCCCTACAAAAAAAACAGATAGCCCCAAGAACCTGCTCAAAGCAGACACATTAGGAAAAGATACCTGAAGAATGGCAGTAATTCTTTCGGAAGTTATTTTCTTCCTTTCCTTTGTTAGGCACACCACCCCCTCCCCCCCCCCCCCCAGAAAGATGACATTATCTTTAAAATACTGTAGCTTATTCTTATTTACCTTAAGCCTTATTTGGTGCTAATACAATAGCAATTCTTTTGTAGCATGTTTACAAGCATCCAAGTTATCCGCACCTGACAAATCATCTATCTACTGTATCAGGGTGGATGGTGCTGGGTCAGATCCCTGCAAGATAGTTCTCAAGGCCTGACAAAAATATCCAGGGGACGCTAAATACCTGGGAAACAGTTTGTCAGGTAGTACAGTACGCTGCCCCTTAAAGGAGAAAGCAAAAAAGTTCTGTGAGGCAGGGTATAAAGTCACTGGCTTCATACACTTTAAAGATATCTCGCAAGATCCTCAGAGGTGCCTCTCATGAGTGCTACATAAGATCTGTGCACTTCAAATCTTCATTTGATCTAGCAATATTTTTTTAGAACTTATTGTAAATTCTTATAGAAGCTATATTAAATGTTTAATCTTAGAAATATTTTATAGTGACATCTTTTATTTAATGTTTTAAAAAGCTGTTTGAAACATTAAATAAAAGATGTCACTACAAAATATTTCTAAGATTAAGCATCTACAACTGTTACACTACCCTCAGGAACCTCTCTAAATACGATGGGTGCTGAAAAGTACAAAGCCCAGTCAAGAAGAGAATGCAGTGGATGTGGTTCAAACAATGATCTGAAACAATATCAAAACATAGAATTTCGTTTCTGCAAATTGGCACTTAACAAAATAAGATAACACTCTTTTCAGCTTCAGTGACAAAATAACACTCAGAATTTAGGAAGTTGGTTGGTTGGGCTGAGAACTTTGCAGCACCCCCTCATATAGGCAAAACCTCTAAGGTCCTCGGAGTTATACTCAGCTCTACCGTATCTTATAAACCCCAAATCTCCAATTTATGGAAAAAAATCATTCTATAGCATAAGACAACGAAGAATAATCAGATCCTTCCTACCATGATTATTACTTTGCCATACCGACATAGATAGATGCTTGTGCTATTCCAACTAGACTATTGTAACTCTATGCTGGCATTAACTCTATCTTCATTCACAAACTACAACTGATACAAAACACAGCAATAAGACTAATATTCAAACTGAAAAAATATGATTGCATCTCACCTTACTACAGTAGACTGCATTGGCTACCTATTAACACAGGCATCACCTTCAAACTATCATGTGTAATGTTCCACATCCTATATATGAACTCCACAGAGCCACTTATAAACTTTTTTGTCAACTCCTGGTCAATATCAGCCAGAAAACTTAAAACATTTCAATCGATCCTTCCCTCTCCCAAAGGTATAAAATACAAGTGTATATTTAACTCACTACTCACCAACCTCGGTACTAAGACCTGAAACAATCTTTTAATAATTATCGAGAAAGAACCTAACTACTCCAGATTTCAAAAAAAAATTGAAGATTTTCCTTTTTGTGAATGTATACTCCATTGATACTTAAGAAGTATGCCCTTCCAAAGCAACCTACACAGCATTTCACCCTTTCAGAATCCATAAGAGCTTGCTCATCAAACTTTACAAAATATAAGTACACCAATCTACTTGTATCTAACTCAACTGTATTGTACTTCAAATTGCTGTACTGTAATTCTAACAACCATTCAATGTTCCCCTCTATTGAATGATTACTATTTCTCCTATCTCTGGTAACTACCTCATAGTAGTATACTGCTTACTTTATATTTCATTGTTGTAACGGAATTTAAACTTCTGGATTTGTAAGTCACCTTGAACCTAGATAGGCGCACAGTGACCCAGAAATTGAAGATTAGATTAGATCTATTATCCCCTCCTGTCCCTTAATTATCCAACATACTTGTCCCATGTCTTCTTGAATTCAGAAACACTTTTTATCTCCACTATCTCCACCATGAGGCCATTCCAAGCAAACACTACCCTTTCCATGAAAAAGTATTTTCTGAGGTTAATTCTGAATCTATCCCCTTTCTTCTTCACCCTGCTCATTCCAGAGTTTCCTTTCAATTGAGACTCACTTCATGCACATTTATGTCATGTAAGTATTAAAACGTCTATCACATCTCCCACTCCCACTTTCCTCCAAAGTATACATATTGAGACCTTTACATGTGTCCCCATACGCCTTATGATGAAGACCACTGACCATTTTAGTAGTCTTCCTCTGGACCAACTCCATCCTGCTTATATCTTTTTGAAGATACAGTCTCCAGAATTATATACAATATTCTAAATGAGGTCTCACCGGAGTCTTATACAAGAGCATCAATACCTCCTTTCTCCTAATGGTCATTCCTCTTCCTATGCACCCAATCATCCATCTAGCTTTTAGTCACCTTTTCAACCTTTTTGGCCACCTTAAGATCACCACAGACTATCACACCCAAGTCCCACTCCTCAGTCATGCTCAAATGTTCTTCTCCTCCTAAACTATACCATTCCCTTAGGTTTTTGCAGCCCAAATGCATGACCTTGCATTTCTTAGCATTAAATCTTAGCTGCCAAATTCCAGACCATTCCTCGAATTTTGTTAGGTCCTTCCTCATTTTATCCACACCATCAGGGGTGTTTATTCTATTGTGGATTTTGGTATCATCCATAAAGAGGCAAATCTTACCAGACAGCCCATTAGTAATACTGTTTCCAAAAATGTTAAAAAGAATAGGCCCAAGAACCGACACACCACTGGTATCATCCCCTTCCTTAAAGTGATCTCCATTGACTGTCACCTTCTGCTCAACCAGTTCCTAACCCAGTCCATCACTTTGGGACCCATCCCGATGACATTCAGTTTATTTATCAGATGTCTGTATGGAGCACTGTCAAAGGATTTGCTATTTTATCATAACTCCAGCAGTGGAGTGTTACTATTTGACTACTGTATAGTTCATATACTATAGCTCGTGTATTGTACCATCATTACTGAAGCTAATGTTTATATTTCCATCAAAGCTTCTCATGTAAACTGCTCTGAACTGCCTTCATAGTCATTAGTAAGAGGTATAGAAACTTTAAATAAACAATAAAATCTAAATACACCACATTTAGCACTCTCCCTCTATACAATTCTCTAGTCGCCCAGTCAAAAAAATTTATCAGATCTATCTGACAAAACCTATCTAGTGAACCTATGTTGCCTTGGGTCCTGTACAATCCACTGGATTTCAGAAACTTCACTATTCTCTATTTAAAAAGTTTTTCAATTAATTTACTTACTACAGAAGTCAGACTTACTGGCCTGTAGTTCCCTACCTCTTCTTTACTTTCACTGTTCTTCTTCAGTCCTCTGGTACCACTCTTGACTCTAGAGAAGCATTGAAAATGCAAGCCAGCAGAGATGCCAGAACTTCCCTAAATTCCTTCAGTACCCTTGGATATACGCTATCTGGCCCTATAGCTTTGTCCATCTTTAATTTAGGTAGCTCCACAGAGTCCTCAGAAAATTGTTCAGGGTCTACCACACCTCCTTCCTTATTTGCGTTTGTCTTCAGTGGTTCTGCTCCCAGCACTTCAGCTGTGAACACAGAGCAGAAATATTTGTTAAGCAAGCCAGCCTTATCTTTATCAGCTTCTACATATTCTTCCCCTTCATTTTTGAGTCTCACAATGTCATTTTTGCACTTCCTCCTATCACTAATATCTTTAAAAAAAAATGGCTTGTCCTCCCTGTTTTACTCTGTTGGCTATTTTTCATTCTATTCAATATCCAATACCAGAGTCAAACCTTAAATGCTGAAGAAGAGAAGTTAGCTATGACATGGGTATCCAGGAACCATCCAACTGTAATGCCACTATAATAAACTTAAAAGCTAAGGGGGAACCATTCAAGAAATGTATGTTTGCTGAAGATTTTTTTTTTTTAAAGTCACATCAGTGAACTGGTAGAGATCACTTATTATGCACTTGGATTTAAAGACTGTTGAAGTAATGATTTCATTTTTAACAGCAATAGCTTCTTCCGCTGGCATAGAAAGAATATTCTCTTCCTTTGGACTCATTCATTACAAACTAAGGAATCATTTGGGACCCAATGTAGCAGGAAAGCTTGTTTTTCCTTTCCAGATTATGAACAAACAAGAAGATGAAGATGAGTGAGCTATAGAAGAAAGTATTTCAAGTTTTTAAATTGTTATTTTTTTATTTTTTATTATTTATTTATAACTTTCAAATAAAATTCACAAGAATACATCTTGCTGCATGAAACACAGAGAGGAAGGCTTATTCAAAAAGAAAATTATTATAATATATCCAAATCTTATCCCCTTTCTTAGACCACAATAGTGATAGGGGTAGTCAATGTATATAACAAGGAGATATTAAATACATAATTTGCGGAAAAAGCTTAGCGTGAATCAACGACTAAATTATTCTAAACAGTCCCTTTTTCCAATCATTCCTTAATGATTTTCTTAATATCTAAAAACTGCTTCAAGTGTTCTGGAGAGTAAAATGTATATTTGACACCCAAGTACCTAACCAGGCACTTACAGGGATACGCAAGAAGAAATGTAGCACCTAACTTGATTGTCGCTTGACGTAGGGAAAGAAAATCCTTTCTTTGTTCCTGAGTGGTTTTAGAAACATTGGGGTATAACCATATTTTCTGACCTTCAAAAAGTTTCTGAGTTCTTGAAATATAATTTCAAGATCATATTAGCGTCTTGTTCAAAAACAAAAGACACCAAAAGAGTAGCTCTCTCTGTGTCAGCTGTTAAAGTTTGTTCAAGAAGTAAAGACACATTTTCAAAGTCAATCTGAGGCTCTTCTTGACCATCATTTTTTCCTGATTCCTTTTGTAAAGCCTTTCTGTTTGGCAAGTAGTAGATTTTATTAATTGGAGGAATATTATTTAGGGGAATTTTTAAGTTTTCAGATAAGTATCTCTTAAGGAAACCAATAGGTAGAACACCTGGAGCAAGAGGAAAATTCAGGAAATGAAGATTTAACCGCTGATTATAATTTTCTATCTGTTCAAGTTTCCTATGAATCAAGGTATTGTCCTTAATTGTAGCTGCTTTAAACTGCTATAAATGTAGTATCTCTTCCTGTGTTTGCCTGGCCTGGACAGAGAATTCCATTTTCATCGAGTCCACAGTCTTAGTTAAACTATCCAATTTAGTTGTAATATTAGTTACCTCTTCTGTGGATTTAGACATTTTAGTCTCCATTCGTTGCAGCAGCTGCCAGATATCATTCAAGGAAGCCTCCGTGGGAGCTGGTACTACTTCAGCCCTCTTGATTGTAGCCATCACCTGTTCTGCCGTTGACGCTGAGCCCTAGCTGAGAGACCCCGTGTATCCACTTCCTGGATCACGAATCTCCTGCCCCAGAGCCCCGGTTACAGCTGGACACAGAGGATTAAGGGAGGGCGGAGGTGAAAGTGATGTTTCGAGGTCCGAAAGGGCAATAGGCTCTTCCAAACCTACATCCAGCGCCGAGTTATTCAAACCTCCGGATGCTTGCGTTGTCATTGATAGAGCTGCAAAGAAGCGATCAACCGTCTGCTGGACTGGGGTAGGCGCTAGTGCCGGCAAGGGTATGGCTCTAATCACCCCCTTCCTCTTCGTATGTGGCATAGCAGCAACCCTGAAAAATTGCAGCAATCGAATAGCAGGTAATGAGGATGAGAAATCCAGCAGTAGCCAGGTCTTAACTGCGTCTTACTCTCAGCTTACACGCTGCCGCCATCTTGATTCCCCCCTCCTTAAATTGTTATTAAGGTAATGATTATTTTCTCCATTCAATAAAGTACTGCAGAAAAATTGTCCAAATATGAATGATTATCCTATTAAACTGGAGACAGTTCACCTCACAATAATTTCATAATTATTTATCTATGTATTTTTAATAGTATAACCAAATCGGTAAAACTAAAATGAAAAGTTATTTTTCAAAAATTGAAACCTTCATCTGGTTGTAAACATTAAGGGCTCCTTTTACAAAGGTGTGTTAGGGTCTTAACATGCACAATAGCGCGCGTTAAATTCCCGAGCGCGCTAGCCATTATCGCCTCCTTTTTAAGGAGGTGGTAGATTTTCGGCTACCGCACACTCTGGCGCGTGGTAATTTTGTCCGTGCGCTAAAAACCCTAGCGCACCTTCGTAAAAGGAGCCCTAAGACTGCACCAGCAAGAATGAGTCTTTCTATAGAAAACTATGATTTAAATCAAGGGGTCCTTTTACTAAGGTTGATTTAGTGCATGCTAAATGCTAACGTGGCCATTATATCCTATGGACGTGTTGGCATTTAGTGCGCACTAATTTTTAACGCACACTAAATCGGCTACCCCACCTTAGTAAAAAGACCCCCAAGTCTTTCTGACTAGTTATTTAAATCGATTTGATTTAAATCAAATCCACCCCACCAGCCTCTTAATTTGTCCAGATATTTTTACCTGTCTTCCTTTCTCTGCGATCTTTTGTAGTTTATGAAAGCTAACCTCTTTTTCCTTACCTTCGCAACTTTGAGAACCAAAGCAGCCTTCTTTTCCTCTTACTTTTACTTACTCTCCTTACAAAATGAGTTGTTGCCCTTACAATAGCTCCTTTCAATTTTGCCCACTGCTTTCCTACTTCTTCCAGATGTTCCCATCCAGACAACTCCTAGACATAATCCCTCATCTGAACAAAGTCAGTTCTTTTAAAGTCTAGAACCTCTGCTTTGAATTGAGCCCTCTCTAAACTTTTCTTAATATTAAACTACACCAGCAGTCTCAAAACACGCGGCCCACGGGCCGCATGTGGCTCTCCAGGTTTTATTTGCAGCCCGCGGTCTGGATTGGATCATTCTCTTCCTTTTGGAGCAGCAGCGTTGTCTGGCCGGCTTGTTCCGTTCAAAGCCACAGGTTGGCGGCTCCTTGCACTATCCACTCCTGCATCGGAAGCCTCTCTGACATCACAACATCAGAAAGGCTTCAGACGCAGGCGCGGATCTCGCAAGGAGCCGCCACCCGCGGCTTTGAACAGAATGAGCCGGACAGACACACTGCTGCTCCAGTGGCGTACCAAGGGGGGGGCGGTCCGCACAGCTGGCCACCCTCCACTGTTCTCCCTAGAGTGCGGCTCATCTAGAGCAGTGGTGTCCAACCTGCTTCCCTTCCCTTCTCACCACTGCCATCGGGGAACAGGCCGGCACCGTGCTCTTTGACCTCCCTGCTTCTCTCACCGCCCAACGTCAATTCTGATGTCGAGAGGACGTTCTGGCTAGCCAATTGCTGCCTGGCTGCCCGGAACGTCCTTTCCGACGTTAGAATTGACGTTGGGCGGTCGGCCCCATGGAGAAGAGAAGCATGGAGATCTCGGCCTGTTCCTGATGGCGGCGGCAGCAGCAGCAGCCTATTCCCCTGCGGCAGTGGCATGGAGGAGGGCAGGAAGGAAGAAATAAAGAAGGGGGGGACAGGGAGCCAGAAACAAAGCAAAAAATGGGACACAGATTCAGAGAAAGACAGACATAGAGAAAGAAAGAAAAAGTTGGGGGAGGGAATGAGGTCTGGAGGAGAGGAAGCATACAGGAGGCTGAAAGAAGGGAAGAAATATTGGATGCACGGTCAGAAGAATAAAGTGCAACCAGAGACTGATGAAATTACCAAACAAAGGTAGGAAAATGATTTTATTTTCAATTTAGCGATTGAAATGTGCCAGTTTTGAGAAAGAAAAGATATTAAACTTTAAATGTGAGTGCTGCAGAAAAAAATAGAGTACTTGGAGGGCTGCAGAAAAAAAGAGTTAATGTCTTATTAAAGAAATGACAATTTTGCATAAGGTAAAACTCTTTATAGTTTATATATCTTTCCTTTTAATTGTTAAAGGAAAGTTTTATAAACTTTAAAGAGTTTAACCTCATGCAAAATTGTCATTTCTTTAATAAGACATTAACTATTTTTTTTCTGTGGCCCTCCAAGTACCTACAAATCCAAAATGTGGCCCCGCAAAGGGTTTGAGTTTGAGACCACTGAACTACACCATGTGGTGATCACTGGATGCCAGATGATCACCCACTATAACATCAGAAACACTTTCAAGGTTTGTAAGCACATAGGCTTGGATTCTGTAATCAATGCAACTGTCAGCGGCACCCTTAAAAGCAGCCACCATTTGCCAGTCAATCACACAACGGTGACAGGTATAGAATTATAATAATAATAATAATTTATTCTTATATACCAAACTGTTAGTTCAAGGTGGTTTACAATAAGAAAAGCTGGACAAACAGTGAATTACAATGCAAATATCAAATACTTTTTAAAAAAAACACAAATTGTAATTAGATCAGATAGTTCTCAAAGATGGTTCAAAGTAAAAAAACAAGCAATAGATAGCAATCATAAGTATTGAATATTTCTGAAAAAATACAATTGCTAAGTCAAACATTTTTCAAACAAATAAGTTTTAAGAGTTTTCCAGAATAGATAATAACCCTAGGCTTGGGGAATAAGAACATTCCAACAAGAATTCATTACACTAGCCTAAAATGCCAAAGTTTTTCCCAAGAATCTCTTATTATGACATACTTTTACTGATGGAGACAAAAACCAGCAGATTCTTCCTGTAGTCTTGTTTGAATTATGAAATTCAAAGTGGGAAGAGAAGTAGGTTGGGGCCAATCTAAATAGAGCTTTAAAAGAGATACAACCAAATTTTAACATAATTCTGGCCTTAATTGGCAACCAATGGAGTTTTAAATAGTAAGGACTTACGTGATCATATTTTTTAAAGCCAAAAATCAGGCGGATTTCTGCATTCTGTACTATCTTAAGCCTACTAAGAGTTTTTCTATAAGAACCCAGATAAATAATATTATTACAATAGTCCAGAGTAGACAGAATTGATGACTGGACCAGTAACTTAAAAGATGTTGAATCAAAATATTATTTGATGGAACGAAGTTTCCATAGAATTGAGAAACATTTCTTAATCAATAAATCGGTGTGATCATTAAATGATAATGAACGATCTAGCATAACGCCTAATATTTTTATCGTAGAAGCTATAGAATAGTTTTGACCATTTAAATGAAGTGCATTTACATTAATTTTATCATTGGGGCTAGCAAGGAAAAACTTTAGGCCACCTAGCGCCGCTTTCAGCATTAGCCATGCCCATAGTAGCATTAGGTGGCCTAAAGCACCTAAGGAGGTGCAATTCCGGCACCAATAGGTACCTTTAAACTCAGTTAAAAACGTTGTTTCAACAGTGTATTTTACTGAGTTTGGGCACCTACCGGCACCTAAAAAAATGGTGCTGTTTAACGAATCCAGGCCTAAGTGGAGTATACTATATAAAATTTATTTCCTGCTCTAATCTCAAAAATACATTCTAGGCAGATAACACTTAAAAATTACAGCTAAATTTCCTCTTCATTTTTATATTATATTATATTAAATTAAAAATGTGTTTTTTTTAAATTTTCTGAAAAATAACATAGGAAGAAATTTTCTTTAATTCTGTAGGAAGATCATTCCAAAGCTTAGTACAAATATATTGAAAAGATTTACTGAATAAAGACTTCAAATGAATATTTTAAACCGTTGAAGAACTAAGCTTCAAGATTGTTGAAAACGAGAGGCAACTCTATATACTGCAAAAGAGAAATAAGCCCTCCAGTCCCATACCATGTAATAATTTAAATATAACATAGCATAAATTTTTATTTATATACTATATACTGCAAAAGCCTTTCGGTTCTATGCGGTTTACAAAAGAGATGAGCTGACCATTGTCAGTGAACTACAAAAGACAGAATATTGGCATCAACGAGTTAACAATAGTTTCACATCAGTATGCTGCTTTGAAGGGATTATAAGAATTTTGAGAACAGATGGATTTTTAATAGCTTTCTAAAATGCATATACGATGTTGATATTCTAACCATTTGGCCCAGTTCAGGATCCCTGAAAGCGGCTTGGTATGATAAGAGTCGGTTAATGAATCTTTTCTGAGTACAGCCTTTGACTGAAGGGTAGGTAAAAAATGATCGGGAACATATGGAGTGGCTTGGCGACGAGAACAAGAATTGAGCATTAAGTAGTTAGGCAATAGGCCATTTATGTCTTTGTAGACAAGGCATCCAAATTTGAAGAGAACTCTTCCCTCGACATGGAAACATAGTAAACATAGAAAAAATGACGGCAGAAAAGGGCCACGGCCCATTTAGTCTGCCCACACTAATGACCCACCCCCAAACTTCCTCCATGAAGAGATCCCACATGCCAATCCCATCTTTTCTTAAAATCTGGCATGCTGCTGGCCTCAATTACCTGTAGTGGAAGATTATTCCAGCGATCAATCACCCTTTCGATGAAGAAATATTTTCTGGTGTCACCATGAAATTTCCCTCCCCTGATTTTCAACGAATGCCCTCGTGTTGCCGAGGGTGCTTTAAAAAAAAAAAAAGAGATCTTCTTCCACCTCGATACGGCCCGTGACATATTTGCAATTAACCCATCCAGATTACCAAAGCAAACTAACTTTGTTTTTTGCTTTTTCAAGTTCAGAAAGTTCCACTACCAACTGATGGAACAGTTCAGCTTGTAAAAAAAAAAAAAAAATCCAGGCATATTAAAATCACCTATTAGTAGTACTTCTTTTGCAGCTTTATTTTGAAAATCTTCTATTAAATCTCTGTCCATTTCTTCTGTCAAGGAGGCCTACATATCACACCAGTGTAAATACATTTTCAATTCTCTTTTTCCAGACTGACCCACAGTGCCTCTTCCTTCCTGTAGATCAGGGGTGTCAAACTCAAATACACATTGGGCCAAAATTAAAAACTTGGACAAAGTCGTGGGCCAACCAATACAAGTGCCTTGGTCGTAACAATGTTTAAGGATAAGGTTCTGCAAAAGAACATAAGAACTGCCATCTCTGGATCAGACCTTCGGTCCATCAAGTCCAGCGATCCGCACACGTACACCGCACACGTACACGTGTACACCTGGCATAATTTTAGTCACCCATATCCCTCTATGCCTCTCATAAGGAGATGTGCATCTAGTTTGCTTTTAAATCCTAGAACGGTGGCAATAACCTCCTCTGGGAGAGCATTCCAGGTGTCCACCACTCGTTGCGTGAAGCAGAACTTCCTGATATTTGTCCTGGACTTGTCCCCCCTTAGCTTCAGTCCATGTCCTCTTGTCTGTGTCACATTGGATATTGTAAATCATTTTTTTTCCTGCTCTATTTTGTCGATTCCTTTCAGTATTTTGAAAGTCTCGATCATATCCCCTCGCAGTCTCCTTTTCTCAAGGGAGAACAATCCCAGCCTCTTAAGTCGTTCTTCGTATTCATAAGAACATAAGAAGTTGCCTCCACTGGGTCAGACCAGAGGTCCATCGCGCCCAGCAGTCTGCACCCGCGGCGGCCCATCAGGTCCATGACCTGTCAAGTGGTCCCTGCCTCATCCTATAACCTGTCCGTACCCCTCAATCCCCTTATCCTTCAGGAATTTATCCAAACCTTCTTTGAATCCCTGTAGTGTCTTCTGCCCTATCACAACCTCCGGGAGTGCGTTACACGTGTCCACCACTCTCTGGGTGAAGAAGAACTTCCTGGCATTGGTTCTAAACCTGTCCCCTTTCAGTTTCTCCGAGTGCCCCCTTGTACTTGTTGTTCCCCACAGTCTGAAGAATCTGTCCCTGTCTACCTTATCTATGCCTTTCAGGATCTTGAAAGTTTCTATCATGTCTCCTCTAAGTTCTCCAAACCTGTTATTAGCTTCATTGCTCGTCTCTGCACCCTCTCCAGCAGTTTTATATCCTTCTTAAGTGGGAGACCAGTGTTGGACACAGTATTCCAAGTGTGGTCTGACCATTGCTCTATAAAGCGGCATTATAACTTTCTCCGATCTACTTGTGATTCTTTTCTTTATCATACATTCTATTTGCTTTCTTTGCTGCTGCCACGCATTGTGCCGACGGTTTCAGGGTCCTATCTATCAGTACACCCAGGTCCTTTTCTTGTTCGCTCTTACCCAGAGTTGCACCTGACATTCTATACTAGTGTTCCTTGTTCTTTCTGCCTAAATGCATTACTTTGCACTTTTCCACATTAAACTTCATCTGCCATTTCTCCGCCCATTTCTCTAACTGACACAAGTCACTCTGGAGTTCCTCGCTATTCTTCTGCGATCTGATTGCCCGGCAAAGCTTTGTGTCATCTGCAAACCTGATGATCTCACTGGATGTTCCTTCTTCTAGGTCATTGATGAAAATATTAAATAAGATGGGCCCAAGTACCGAGCCCTGGGGCACACCGCTAGTCACTTTCTCCCAGTCACCGCTAGTCACTTTCCCATTTATGCCCACTCTCTGCTTTCTGTTCTCCAGCCATTTGCCTATCCATCTTAGTATATCTCCCTCTATTCCAGGAGTTCTTAGCCTGGGGTCCGTGGACCCTTAGGGGGTCCATGGATGGGTTTAAGGGGGTCCGTGAGGGTCAGATAAAAATTAACATTTATATTCACTACACAGCCTGGTACTGTTGATTTTTCTCATTGATAACGAAAGAGTAGATGTAGTAGTAGTAGTAGTAATGGTAGATGAAAACGTAGCAGTAGTAGATTGTATTTCATAATTATGAGTGACCATTACTTTTTGCTTAAAAAAGGAGTGTTATTTTTAGATTGTTTACTTTAAAGTTTAATAATACTTTGTGTACGTCATATGTATGAGACAATAAAATCTCAATAAACTACATTATATTCATTGCTTGCAAAGTTGTGTTTATGTGAATATTTCTAGGGAAAGGGATCCAAATCTTTCATCAGATTCTTAAAGGGGTCCATGACTCAAAAAAGGTTAAGAATCACTGCGCTATCTCAGGGTTTTTCAACGCATGGTATGCATACCCAGGGGCTATGCGGGCCCCTCATTGGGGGTATGTGGGCTGAACGCCGCCCGCCTGCCGCTGCTACATTTAATTACAGCCCCACTGGTGCTGGAACTACGGGAAGGGAAGGGTCAGGCACGTGCAGCAATTGCATGCTGCCGGCCCACAAGCCTTCCCCCCGATGTCAATTCCCTCTTCCCTTCCTCTCCCCATCGATCCAACTGCTGCCGTAAGCATCTCAGCTACCTCTTTCCTACACAAAACGTAAGCGAGTGGGGAGAGTTACTTGAGAGAGGTGCTACAGAGAGGGACTGTTTCCTACCTGCTGGAAAGTTCAGTGCTCTGTTTAACATCTACAGAGGAGGCGATTTCAGGTGCCGTTTCCCTGCGAGCACCCATGGAGACAGTCGCCCCTACGTCATTGGGCACTTTCACCTGCGGGTGAAAAGCAAGCCGCCACTAACCAACAGTGGAGAGTTACTTGAGAGAGGTGCTACAGAGAGGGGCTGTTTCCTACCTGCTTGAAAGTTTAGTGCTCTGCTTAACATCTACAGAGGAGGCGATTTCGGGTGCTGTTTCCCTGCGGGAACCCATGGAGACAGACGCCCCTATGTCATCAGGGGCTTTCACCTTAATAATGAAAGCTTATTTTCAAAATAAACATGTAAAATTCTGTGGAGATAGAGTTTTAATTTTTCCAGATGTGACCAGGGCAACTCAATTGAAAAGGAAGGCATTCTTGGATTTGAAATCTAGAGTATTGGCCCTGGAAGCCACATTCTATCTTAAGTTTCCATGTAAATGTATTTTGAAATTTAAAGATTGAGAATATATATTTTGGGATTCAGTACAGCTTGAACAATTTTTGCAATTGCATGAAACTAATAAATAATTTCCATTTGACTTGAATAAGATAGGAGTTCGGAAAAAAACAACAACTAAGCACCATCATGATTATGTTTGTATTTCCTTGTTGATCAGGTTACTCTTTCATGATGTGGACTAGAGGTTATAGTGAATAATTATGTATTTTACTTTTTGATTTGTCTGTAAAAATCCTTTTCTTGTTATTATGTGCAATAATAATGTTTAAACTTAATTTTTTTAAAAACGTAAGCGAGTGGGAGACAACCGCTGAAAGAGGAGAGAAGGCGGCTTTTCAGCACTTACCGGCGACATCTGCATCCATGGAAAAAATAGTCTCTGGGAGGAAGAAGGGGGGAACAGGAGCGCCCGAGGCCAGAAGGAAAGAAGGAAGGAATATTGGATGTACAGTCAGAAGGAAGTGCAACCAGAGACTCATGAAATCACCGGACAATAAAGGTAGGAAAAATGATTTTATTTTCAGTTTAGTGATCAAAATGTGTCGGTTTTGAGAATTTATATCTTCTGTCTATATTTTGCACTGTATTTGTCTATTTTTCTATAGTTGTTACTGAGGTGACATTGCATATTTTAAAATCATCTGACTTGACATCTTTGAAAAAAACCTGAATATAATTAACATTTTCCTCTGCGTACAGTGTGCTTTGTGTTTTTTTAATCTTGTATTTACCATTACGTATTAATAATATTATATTGTGTATATATGAAAAATGGATGGAAAAAATTGTATTACAATTAGTATTATTATTATGGAGGTGGAGTCAGGGGCAGAGTTTGGGCAGGTTTGGCCGGGGGTACTCAGTTGGTATTTGGTTTGAAAAAGTTGAGAAACACTGCTCTATCTAATCCTATATAATAAAACTCTAGCCGTGCATGCACACTCCTATCTGCGTGCTTCCATGATCTGTAGGTCTGTGGTCACAGGAGTGCGCATGCGCGAGTCCCCAGCCTTCTTCCCAGCACTTACCTACATTCGCCGGCAGGACAGGCCGCCAGCGCTGGATTCCCTGCTCTCCGTGTCAGCTCCTCTTACGAGCCACACCAGCATCGGAGAAGGCTTCCGACGCTGGCGGGGATCAAGAGGAGCCGCGGCGACACCTCGCGGGGCGGGAAGGGAAGCGCTAAAACACTCCAGCCGCGAAGGGATGCTGCGGTCACGACTCCAAACCTGTGATTCCAGCAGCGTGTGCAGCACTCTACACACGCTGCTTCGGGGCCTTCTACTGCCCTGATTTGCTCTGCCGCGTCTCTGATGATGTCATCAGGGACGTGCCAGAGTAAATCAGGGCAGTAGAAGGCCCCGAAGCAGCGTGTGTAGAGTGCTGCACACGCTGCTGGAGGCAGGTTTGTCGGGACCTTGGGAAGGGAAGGGGGGTAGGGGAAACGCTGCTGCTGCACAGGGAAGTGGTGTGGAGGGGAGGGAAGTGGTGTGGGGGGGAGGGAACTAGACCTATGAGAGAGCAAAATCATTTTGTTTTCTTTTTGCCTAGATAAAAAGTGAAATCACTTTGTAAATTCATTAATATCTTGGAATTTTTATGAGCAACGATCATATAGCAGGATGCATTCAGCAATGACCACAGTTCTTTTTGAGCATCTGTAAAAATTTAGATTGTTGGCATACTTCCATGGTAAGATGAGTCCTGCTTGAGCTAGGGCTGTCCAGTAAACGGGCACCTCCAGGTTGTGTTAGCTCTGCGTGCCCTGCAGGTGTCGCTGTGGGGTGGAAAGGGAAGTGGGGGGGGGGATCGAAATGCTGTTGTACAGGGAAGTAGGGTGGGGGGAAATGCTGCTGCACAGGGACATGGAGGGGGAGGGAATGCTGCTGTGGCTGCTGCACAGGGAAGTGGGGGGGGGGAGAAAGAAAGACAAACAGCGGGAGGAAGGGAGACACAAAGAAAAGAAGAAAGACACAGGGACAGGGAGAGACACAGAAAGACAGACAGACAAAGGGGGCCAGGGAGAGAGACAGACAGAAACAAAGACAGCGGGAGAGACAGAGAGACAGAAATAAAGAAAGACAGACAGACATATATTCTAGCACCCGTTAATGTAACGGGCTAAAATACTAGTGTAAATATAAAATATAAAAACTCCAGCTGATGAGGACCCTCAAGCTACATTTGCTGAAGACTTCCTCTGAAGGTGGCCAAAAATCCTTTTTACCAACCTTGGCAGGCAGCAGCAGCAGCATCACTAAGCCACAGATGCTGGTACCTCAGTGGCTCAATGATGCTGCCAGCGACTGTTATGCTTGATAGAAGGGAGATCTGGCCACCTCTGGAGGAGGTCTTCAGCTGGTGGTGCTTGGGGATCCCCATCAGCTACAGCAAGGATCAGCAAGTACTTCAGCACTAGAAAAATAAAACCAGAAATGCATTTCCTTTTCTGCTGAACAGAATATAAAGACATTTGCTATATACATTTCCCAAAGCTAACATATTTCAGTCAATACATTCATTTTTTTGCCTTGTTCCCGCTACCCGAAGATTTAAAATTACAACGGCCAGAGAGGGGGTAAGTGGGGGAGTTGGGAGAGCCATAACTGACTATTCTGACTTCCAATCACCAAATTTGAGGAGGCCATGGCCCCTATATCCCCGCTCCCACCCCTGTTCCGGCATCTATGATACATATAACTGCATAAGTTTTAGTAGCTTGTCCATGAACCTATTTTATTTCCTACCTCAATTCTGGCATCAGTGCAAGATTTTTCTTCCTTCCAATGTGTCTCCTCCTTCCTCAGTTTCTCTACATCCTTCAGCAGATCAGCACAATGTGTATTTAATTCCTCTTTTCCAACCTCCAGTTGTTTTATAATCATTCTTGTTTGCTCTTCCTTTATCTGTGCACACTCCTTAGTCTCCTTTGGAAGGGGTACCACAAGGATCAACAAAATTTAAAAAAATTAACAAAAACTGCAGGTTTACCCTCACAACAGCTTCTTCTATATTTGGAGGGTAATTTTAAAAAGGATGTCTATGTGAAACCTATTCTATATAGGAAAGTAGGCACCTACTTTCATTTATAGAAAATTAGCATAACCAAGTACAGTATATACATGCACAAATGCTTAGGCAAGAGGACTTATGCCAGCCATAGAGCTGGTGTAAATGCTTGCACATATATTTGGAAGATATGTTTTTAATTTATAGAATTCTATAAGTTATGAATACATTTTACCCATGAGAATGCTCACCTATAGAATACATGCTATCAAATATATGTGCATATTTAAAGAATTACATATAGAGAGATTTCTGGCATTTCCTATGCCAGTGTTCTGGTCACTTATGCACATATTTGCTGAATAAATGTTAGCCTGCTAGCATATTCTTTATAGAATTATCTCCTTGATGGCCAAGGTCATCTGTGCGTTTTCACTGGCCTCTCTTCATGCAGGTGGAGAGGTCATAATTTTAAGATGGATGACAGCTTTGATGATCACACATTTGCAAGCAGCTTGTTAATTGATCACACTGCCTTTGATGCTGTCCCCAGCTATTTTTGAGACCCACACAGACATATCGTCTCAGACCTCAGCTTTATCAATTAATAATGCCAGTCCCATCAGAATCTAATTAAAATAAGTCACATCTTCACACTCCTACTTTCATTGCTGCATCTCCATCATTAACTATTTATCTCAAAGTTACAAAAGCTTGGCTTCTTATCTTTAAGGCATCTTTTGCTTAGTTTTGTATGTGAGAAAACTGCTAGGTTTAGCAAGGCCTAAGGCAATTTTTCCTCTAAGCTTGTCACTTTCTATGTCACAAAGGCTGACACAGCTTAAAGCATTTTAAAAGATACAGTCCTATAAAAGTATGTACAAGAAAATGTACCTTAAGTTCTTGACTTTTATCTTTAAATTTCTGCTGCAAGTCACTCAGTTCATTTTTCAGAAGAGTATTTTCCTCACCCACAACAATCTTTCTTTGTAGTAGGTTATTTAGTTCTTGCTGCTGTCCTAATATTATCTGTATAGAAAAAAAAGAAAATTTATTTATTTATCCCCCCTTTTACATAACTGTAGTGTGGTTTTTAGTGCCAGCCGTGGCAGTAACAGTTCCAATGCTCATAGGAATTCTATGAGCGTTGGAACTGTTACTGCCACGGCTGGCACTAAAAACCACGCTACAGTTATATAAAAGGGAGGGTTATTTATTTATTTAGTTTTATATCCCGTCTTCCCAGAAGAGCTAGAACGGGTTACAAGTTTATATACATAACAAAGCATAGTAAAAAACATAATATGACAAACATGGTGTGGTGTGAATTTACATGAGTGAAAGTAAAGCAAAGGTGCTTAACTGTAGCAGATGTTCTCCGAGAACAGCAGGCATATATTCTCACGGAATGTGGTACAGACATTACTAAGTGCACTGTCACTTCAAATTTTTAATGGCAGTGCCCGTACTGCGTGTGTGCCTGTGCCTTCCCGCTCACAAGAAGCATGTGGGAAAGAGGAACCCAAACTATAGCTATGTGATGTAGGGTTCCATATAAGGAATCACTGCCCAGGAAAAGGATCTATGTGTCATCATGAAGATATACAGAAATCCTCAGCTCAATATGTGGCGGCAACTAAGAAAACAATCCTTTTTTAATAAAATATTAAAAATTGTCAGGAAAGGAAAAGAACAAAGATGAAAATGTTATAATGTCCTTGCAGAAATAGTTGTTTCCGTTTGTAATTACATAGTAACATTGTAGATGACGGCAGATAAAGACTCGAATGGTCCATCCAGTCTGCCCAACCTGATTCAATTTAATTTTTTTTCTACTTAGCTATTTCTGGGCAAGAATCCAAAGCTCTACCCGGTACTGTGCTTGGGTTCCAACTGCCAAAATCTCCGTTAAAACCTACTCCAGCCCATCTACACCCTCCCAGCCACTGAAGCCTTCCCCAGCCCATCCTCCACCAAATGGCCATATACAGACACAGAACGTGCAAGTCTGCCCAGAATTGGCCTTAGTTCAATTTTTAATATTATTTTCTGATTCTAGAGCCTCTGTGTTCATCCCAGGCTTCTTTGAACTCAGTCACCGTTTTCCTCTCCACCACCTCTCTCAGGAACGCATTCCAGGCATCCACCACTCTCTCCTTAAAGTAGAATTTCCTAACATTGCCTTTGAATCTACCACACCTCAACCTCAAATTATGTCCTCTGGTTTTTACCATTTTCCTTTCTCTGGAAAAGATTTTGTTCTATGTTAATACCCCTTCAAGTATTTGAACATCTGAATCATATCTCCCCTGTCCCTCCTTTCCTCTAGGGTATACATATTCAGGGCTTCCAGTCTCTCCTCATAAGTCTTCTGGCGCAAGCCTCCTATCATTTTTGTCGCCTTCCTCTGGACCGCCTCAAGTCTTCTTACGTCCTTCGCCAGATACGGTCTCCAAAACTGAACACAATACTCCAAGTGAGGCCTTACCAATGACCAGTACAGGGGCATCAACACCTTCTTTCTTCTTCTGGCTATGCCTCTCTTTATACAGCCCAGCATCCTTCTGGCAGCAGCCACTGCCTTGTCACACTGTTTTTTCACCTTTAGATCTTCGGACATTATCACCCCAAGGTCCCTCTCCCCATCCGTGCATATCAGCTTCTCACCTCCCAGCATATACGGTTCCTTCTGATTATTAATCTCCAAATGCATTACTCTGCATTCCTTTGCATTGAATTTTAGTTGCCAGGCATTAGACCATTCCTCTAACTTTTGCAGATCCGCATGTCTTTGTTCTAAATCCAGCAAATCATGAAGGCGATTCTGCCAGTCCCAAAAAGGAGTGGTTGACTGCATTTAGACACTAAGGGCTCCTTTTACAAAGGTGCGCTAGCGTTGGTGCTATAGCGCGCTAGCCGAAAAACTACCGCCTGCTCAAGCGGAGGCAGTAGCGGCTAGCGTGCACTATTCCGTGCGTTAAGGCCCAAACACGCCTTCGTAAAAGGAGCCCTAAGGATTATTTTTTTTACCCAAGACTGCAGTTTTCCTAATCAACAACTCATGTCCCCTGGCAGGTATACAAAAAGATTCATATTTATCCATGAGAAAACCCACCAGGGACAAAGAGTGGGCAAACAAGCATTCTAAATATCGTAAAATAGCTCCCCAAAATACTTTTATTTTTTGATAAGACCAAAAAGCATGATAAAACGAATTGGTGTCCTGGTGACATTTAGGACAAACTGAAGAAATCTAATCCCCCGGCCTTATAAACCTGTTCTTGTGTGAAATAAGCCTGATGCACTACCCAGTATTGACATTCTCTAAGTTCTGCACTCAAGGAGATCCCTGGTATACGCTTAATTAAACAAGAAAGATCCAATGCCTCCACAGGTATACCCAGGTCCCGATCCCATCAAAGCCCCAAATCTCCATACTCCTTACCAGGATATAATAAACACAGTGTTCCATGCATTGCAGACAACGAAAAAACACTATCCAAAAATTTATCAAAGAAATTGTGCAATTTAGCCTCCATTTGAGCTTTCAGGCCAGCTGAAAGAGCCACATAATGTTGGATCTGTTTATACATAAACAAGCCTCCCAAACCAGTGAGATGCAACTCCTGAAAAGAATCCTAAGGCCACATTCCATTAGAGTCTAATATGTTCCAGGAGAAAGAATCCTCATTGGGTCCATAAGGAAAAATTTGGGTTACCAGTGTCAGGTTAAAACAGGCAAAAGCAGCAGAGTAGTGAATTGCATTCGCTACCGCCGCTTTTGCCTGGCCAGGGAGGAGAGGAGATATACTAACGCCCGGGAAGGAGAGAGCCTTGCTGCCACCGATCTGCACACAGAGACCCGTTCAGGATTTCTCTCTGCCACTGGAGTCCTTGCTTCGATGTAACTTCCGGTTTTGCAAGGGGGCCGACGAATCGGTAAGTCCGATTTTCTTCAAAAGCAAATCGATTTGAATCGATTCACCCGAATGAATCGGTGAATTGATTGGAATCGCGAATCGGGCAGCACTAATACCTACTACATTATAGGGCATATTTACTAAACTGCATTAGCTGTCAGCACCACAAATAACAGATGCTGACACTTAATATGGATGCCGCTTTAAAAATTAATGCAAAATAGGGTTATCATGCCGCTGTACTGGGCCATGGTGCACCCTCACCTGGAGTACTGCGTCCAGCACTGGTTGCCGTACATAAAGAAGGACACAGTACTACTCAAAAGGGTCCAGAGAAGAGCAATTAAGATGGTTAAGGGGCTGGAGGAGTTGCCGTACAGCAAAAGATTAGAGAAACTGGAACTCTTCTCCCTTGAAAAGAGGAGACTGAGAGGGGACATGATCGAAACATTCAAGGTACTGAAGGGAATAGACTTAGTACATAGAGACAGGTTGTTCATCCTGTCCAAGGTAGGGAGAACGAGAGGGCACCCTCTAAAATTGAAAGGGGATAGATTCCGTACGAACATAAGGAAGTTCTTCTTCACCCAGAGAGTGGTAGAAAACTGGAACGCTCTGCCGGAGTCTGTCATAGAGGAAAACACCCTCCAGGGATTCAAGCCAAAGTTAGACAAGTTCCTACTGAACATGAACATACGCTGATAGGGCTAGTCTCAGTTAGGGTGCAGACTGCTGGGCACAATGGACCCCGGGTCTGACACAGCAGCGGCAATTCTTATGTTCTCATGTTTGGAAATGCACAGTTCTAAGGCAGAATTTCTCAGCAAAGTTTCTGTGATTATCCTTAAAAGGTTACATTAAATTTTACATATACAGTGAGGGAGGGTGGAGTGAAATAGCTGGTGCTCCATATGATTTCACAATATATGACAATAGGATTCATTAACCAAAATCTTTTTAAAAAACCAGAGTTAAAATAAGTATGAAATCTAAATACTTCTTTAACTGATTTAGATTACGAAGAGACCATTTCTGCTAAAGCATTTTGAATACTCACCTTCCATATGTTACAGAAAAAAAATAAAATATTAATGAACAATCCAAAGAGTAAAATATGGTTATTTGGACAGTTTCCACATAACTCCAACTGCACATGTTCCTCAAGAAAGCTACTGATGAACCAGTCAACACCGCAGATATAGAATGCAAAGATTTATAGCACTGTCTTTTTAACAGAACTATCTATGCTGTCACCAGATGGTCATCAAATATGTACCCCTTTATTATTAACTTCTGAATAGAACTAGAGTTTTATCAAATGTTTTCCATTTGGTTAGCCCTTTCCTTTCAGTGTGTCACAAACTTTTTAAGGTGTGGCACACTAATCTCACAGCCACAGCTGGAGGGCACCCAGAAATGCGCGGACATCGACGTCTGCGCATGCCCTCCAGCCACGGCCCTGAGCCTATTACCGCTGGTGGGGGAGTGCTGCAGAAGGAGAGGTGAGAAGAAGGAGCAGAGGTGCTAGCGAGGAGGAGAGGTGCAGGCACCAGTTGACTGACTACAGGACGTGCCTTTCGCCGCAAGAAGCACATCCTGTAAGCAGTCAGCCAACATCAGCACCTCTCCTCCTCGCCGGCATCATGTGGCGCACCTGGAATCTGCTGGGGCATATTCACACACATATTAGGCAGATAGACACAGCTGAGAAAAACTGCTGGTCACATCCTATACCCTCACCTTTCAGCCACTCCAAACCTCTGCCTGTCTTCCTATGGTGAAAATGGATCTTTGAAAAATATGTTAACCTCTAGCAGACTTCTCAAGATAGTCTCCATACCACATTGTAAACCCTACCCTCAATCCACCCATCCCTAGGCTCACATTACATATATAGTCCCACTCTCCAATCATCCACATCGCACTCTAGCTTTTATCCAACCAAATCCTACCAAAGCTCTGTAACCCAACCCAAACCAAGCCACAAAATCATTCAAGACTACACTACTTTCATAATACCAATGCCACAATCTCTACCTTCCTATTTCATGCCAATTACTCTCCTTACCAAAATCCCAGTCGACACAGGCCAGGGTAGATATGGTGACTTCTCACCTTCCCCGCAGTAATTCTTTACCGCACAGACTCCGCTCTCCATCACACACACACACACCATCACCCACACCCAATAAGAAGCTGGGCAAACTTCTGCTGCAAAGGGGGAGGGGAGGGAGGAGAGATGCTGTTCATATGGGGGAGAGAAAGGAAAGAGGAAGAATTCAGTGAAGGAGAGAGAGGGAGAGATGATCATGCGCATATCCTGAAAATAAGACCTAGTGCCTTTTTTGGGCCCCAAATGAATATAAGACACTGTCTTATTTTTGGGGAAACATGGTAAATGATATCCTCACAGACAATAACTGGGACATCTTCCTAATTACCCAAACCTGGCTCAAAGATAACGGCAAAGCTACTTTGTGTATGCTTTGCCCACCAGGATACCAAGCAATAGCCTACTCATGCACCAACGCTGGAAGCGGAGGTGCAGCCGCGATCTTCAAGTCCAGCCTCAACCCAAGACTAATAAGACACTATCATAGTAGACGCGCTAGAATGCCTCACATTCTCGGTGGGTCACAACAGAGAGCTAACTTTTGCCTTGATATACAGAGCATTGCATTCTCCAATGGCCATCTTAGATGACCTATTAACTGTCCTTTGTAAACTGGTCATCATATACAACTGAGTCATCATACTAGAAAACTAACTTCACAAGCTATCTAGACGAGGCCGGATCCTCAGCAGACTTCATCACTTCAATATTGGACCTAGGTTTCCAGCAAATAGTCCACTCACCAACTCACTCTGCTGGTCACATTCTAGACCTTGTCTTTATACAAAAAGACAGAAAGTTCACCACACAAACCCTTGGCTGTACCACTAAACCAGTACCCTGGATTCAACCACACCTACACAACACCTACCGTGGAATCAACCACACCTACACAACAAATCAACCACCAACCAGGAAGCAGCCCCAGCATAAGAAGATATATGACAACAACGCTATCATCTTGCAAGATCTTTCCATAGGCCTTTCCAACATCAAAACACAACTCTAAATCTGTTGATGAGGCGGCTGTGGCCTGGCACACTGAAGTAAAAACCATATACGAAGAGCTAGTGCCAGCCAAAGAGATCAAATACTATCCCACAAACACTCCTCTCCCTGGCTTACTGACAACTTAAGAACTAAGAAAAGAGAACTAAGGAAATGGTACAAATCCAAACTTAGCAGTGACAAGTCCAAATGGAAGGAACTGCATGAAAAATATAAAAAAGCTATCCTAGAGGCTAAAATTAACAACTATTAAAATCCCCAAACAGAACAAAAACCTTTTCAAACTAACAAAACAAATATACTCACAATATCACAAGTTTACCACGCACTAAACAATTTCGGGATTTATAATATCAATTCAATAGCTCTACTATACTAGAATATAATTTATAAACACAAAGGCCCTAAGAAGTAAGAAGAAGAAGTTGCCTATGCTGAGGCAGACCAGAGGTCCATCTCGCCCAGCGGTCCACTCTCGCGGCGGCCCATCAGGCCCACTGTCTGAACAGTGGTCTCTGACTAATTTTACCATTTACCTCTAATCCTATCCCTATAACCTTACCTCTACTCTTATCTGTACCCCTCAATCCCTTTGTCCTCCAGGTACCTGTCCAGACCTTCTTTGAAGCCCTGTAGCGTGCTTCTGCTTATCACATCCTCCGGTAGCGCGTTCCATGTATCCACCACCCTCTGGGTGAAAAAGAACTTCTTGGCATTTGTTCTAAACCTTTCCCATCTCAATTTCACTGAGTGCCCCCTTGTACTTGTGGTTCCCCTTTAGTTTGAAAAATCTGTCCCTGTCCACTTTTTCTATGCCCTTCATGATCTTGAAGGTTTCTATCATGTCTCTCTAAGTCGTCGCTTTTCCAGCGAGAAAAGCCCCAGCTTTTTCAGTCTGTCAGTATATGAGAGGTCCCCCATACCCTTTATTAGCTTAGTTGCTCTTCTCTGGACTCTCTCAAGTACCGCCATGTCCTTCTTGAGGTACAGCGACCAGTACTGGACACAGTACTCCAAGTGCGGGCGCACCATTGCACGATACAGTGGCAGGATGACTTCCTTCGTCCTGGTCGTGATACCTTTCTTAATGATACCCAACATTTTGTTCGCTTTCCTTGAGGCTGTGGCGCACTGCGCCGACGCCTTCAATGTTGTGTCTACCATCACTCCCAGGTCTCTTTCAAGGTTGCTCACCCCTAGCGGTGATCCCCCCATCTTGTAAGTGAACATCGGGTTCTTTTTCCCAACATGCATGACCTTGCATTTCCCTATGTTGAAGCTCATTTGCCATTTTTTGGCACACTCTTCCAGCGTTGTCAGATCTTTTTGGAGGTCTTCGCAGCCCTGATTCTGCAAAGTGCTCCCAATTGTAGGCAGCTGTAGGCGTCCTACAACTGTCTAATCAGCCAATCGGGAGGAACTTAAAAAAAAAAAATGCTCTCCAGGCAGGCTGCCTATATTGAAGGCACCTCCAGAGAGCCTAGAGAGGCCCACAAGCCCGCCTAAGCTCACCTAAGGCTAGGCAGTAGCCTTAAGCGAACCTAGGCGGCCCTATGCGTCTCCCTAGCAGAACGGGAGACGCTTATAATGTAGGCTAGCAAAATGCTGGCCTACATGGTAAATAGACACGGCCAGGATCTCCCTGCCGTGATTAGTATAGAGGCCGCGGCTACAGCTGCAAGTCTCCCCTCCCCCCAAGCGATCGCGGCGGGAGGGTGCCCAACACCTCCTGCTGACAGAACCCACCCCCCTCCCCCGATGATCGCTGGCAGGAAGGTGCTCAGCTCCAACGAACCCACTCACCCTGGAACCCCCCCTTGGTCTTATTTTCAAGTTGGACTGGACGGCTCCTTGCACGTCCGGCCAGCAGGCCCACCTCCATCCAAATGAGGCGGGCCCGCCCCTCCCCTGCCCAACCCACAGGATCCTAGAGCCTGATTGGTCTAGGCACCTAAGGCCGCTCCCGCTATAGGGTGAAATACTCACGTGGATTAAAAACTGGCTGGAGCATAGGAAACAAAGAGTGGGGGTAAATGGACAATATACAGACTGGAAGAGTGTCACCAGTGGGGTGCCGCAGGGCTTGATGCTTGGCCTGTGCTTTTTAATATCTTTATAAATGATCTGGACATAGGTACAACAAGCGAGGTGATTAAATTTGCAGATGATACAAAGTTATTCAGAGTAGTGAAGACACAGGGGGATTGCGAAGATCTGCAACTTGACATAATCAGGCTCGAGGAATGGGCATCGACATGGCAGATGAGGTTCAACATGGCTAAGTGTAAAGTGATGCATGTCAGTAACAAAAATCTCATGCAGGAATACAAGATATCCGGGGCGGTACTTGGAGAGACCTCCCAGGAAACGGACTAGGGAGTTCTGATCGACAAGTCGATGAAGCCATCCACGCAATGTGCGGCGGCGGCAAAAAGGGCAAACAGAATGCTAGGAATGATAAAGAAGGGGATCAAGAACAGATCAGAGGTTATCATGCCGCTGTACCAGGCCATGGTGCGCCCTCATCTGGAGTACTGCGTCCAGCACTGGTTGCCGTATATGAAGAAGGACACAGTACTACTCGAAAGAGTCCAGAGAAGAGCAACTAAGATGGTTAAGGGGTTGGAGGAGCTGCCATACAACGAAAGATTAGAGAAACTGGGCCTCTTCTCCCTCAAACAGAGGAGATTGAGAGGGGACATGATCGAAACATTCAAGGTAATGAAGGGGATAGACTTAGTAGATAAAGACAGGTTGTTCACCCTTTCCAAGGTAGGGAGAACAAGAGGGCACTCTCTAAAGTTGAAAGGAGATAGATTCTGTACAAACGTAAGGAAGTTCTTCTTCACCCAGAAAGGGGTAGAAAGCTGGAATGCTCTTCCGGAGGTTGTTACAGGGGAAAACACCCTCCAGGGATTCAAGACAAAGTTAGACAAGTTCCTGCTGAACAAGAACGTGCGCTGGTAGGGCTAGTCTCAGTTAGGGTGCTGGTCTTTAACCAGAGGGCCGCCGTGTGAGCGGACTGCTGGGCATGATGGACCACTGGTCTGACCCAGCAGCGTCAATTTTTATGTTCTTGGGGGGGGGCGTTGTGGGGTCCGGCAGGAGGAGTTGGGCAGGAGGAGTTGGGCACCCTCCTGCCGGCGATCTTCGGGGGGGCCATTGGGGGGCGTCTGGGGAGTGGGAGGGGGATTGGGCATGTTAAACCCGATTCTGTAACCGACATCTGCAACATGGACATCGGTTACAGAATCGGGTTAACTTTGGGCGGGTGTAGGCCCAATTCTGTATAGGACGCCCAGGACCGGCATCCTATACAGAATCCGGGCCAAAGAGCTATACAGTAAAACCTTGGTTTGCGAGCATAATTTGTTCCAGAAGCATGCTTGTAATCCAAAGCACTCGTATATCAAAGCAAATTTTCCCATAGGAAATAATGGAAACTCAGACGATTCGTTCCACAACCCCAAAACTTTAGTACAAAATACTATACTTACTTGTATTGCAAAACCTCGCTCGTTTAGAACAGTCACGACACTACCGCAGTGTCAGAGAGAGAAGAACCATTGGCTCAGTTGTGATGTGTGTATACTGTATGTACATGTATTGCAAGACATTACTTGTATATCAAGTTAAAATTTAATAAAATGTTTTGCTTGTCTTGCAAACCAAGATTCTTCCAATAGATTTTTTCTTCACACTCCTTGTATCGCTGCTCACCATAAACTGAGCACAAACGCCCAACACAAATCTGTGTTTCGCCCGTCGGCGGCGTCAGGGACTATAGGCTGATCTCGGCTTCAGTAACGTACTTTAGTTCTTGTTATTCATTATACACCACACACCAGTGGGAAAAATCCAAACCAGGACCTCTCACTTCACAAGCTAAACAGGAACTGACAGCTGACAGCTGAACTTTTTTGGCCAGTATATGGACAATACTGCAACAGAATAGTTTTGAAATGAACTTTTAATGGGTTGGTTGGTTAGGTTGTTAAGGTTTTAGTAGGTTATTTATATGTATATTTATATGATATGAAGTATTAATACATGTGTGGTGTGTAGGTAAAATTTTTTTTAACAAAAGTATAAAATAAAAGAAGTGATTAATGAACGTGTGGGAATTTTAGTTTATAAATTTGTAACAAATATAGCTCTTTGTGTTTATAAATTACACAATATCACAAGGAGACAAGCAATGCCTCAGCAACAAACTCGACAGCGAAACACACTCAAACTACTTTTCACACAAATTAGTCAAAATACGGTCTCACCTCAACATTGCCACACTACAGCCTTTGCTCCCCACCGCAACTCAGACAAAATAATTAAAACTACAACCGAGAACCTAACTCACTTCGAAACTGTCTCCCACGATGACATGTCGAGATACTAGACAGTATTTGCCCTACCGGCTCCAACATAAACCCCTGTCCACCACACCTCCTAATGGCGGTGAAGGACACCTTTGTACACTCCATCCTTCCTCTCGTCAATGCCTTTATACAAACAGATGCAGTCCTCACAAACTGGAAGTCAATCTTAAAAATACCCACGTTTGACCCCCAACTTGCTTGGCAACTTTAGACCTATATCCAACCTATCCTTCATCTCCAAGATCCTGGAAAAAACAGTGTTACACCAATTGCACCCCTTCATTGTCTTCCAATCAAGAAACTCCACAGTACTGAAACTGTTCTTCTCGACATCATCGTCAACTGCTGGAAACTCATGAACAAAGGTAATGATGTACTTCTGGTGCTGCTGGATCTCAGCACAGCGTTAAGACACTATTGACTGTCGTCTTATTGAACAGCTCTCTGAAATCAGAATCCAAGACACTGCACTAAGATGGATCGCCTCCTTCCTGAAAAACAGGTTCCAATAAGTTCAGCTCAACGATGCACTATTGAAACTGAGATCGATCAAATACAGTGTTCCACAGGGGGCTCTGCAATCCCCCCTATTATTCAATCTCTATATCAGACCTGTCCTAGACATAGCCCGCAAATAGCAAATACAGATCCACTCCTTTGCGGAATACATACAATTATACCTACCACTAGGAGAAACCCGTGATGCTTAGATCACAAAACTTCTAAGCTGCCTCTCGGAAATCGGAAACTGGATGTCTGTCAACAAATTGCAACTAAATGCCTCCAAGACAGAACTCCTTTGGATCTGCAAAGAATGCTGCAACCGCTCCTGTCCCTCGCTGTGCTGGGACTCGACTACCATAACTGCAAAAGACCAAGTGCACAGCTTAGGAATACTCCTTGATGGCAACCTATAGCTTTCCAGCCATATCTCTCAGGTGATATCCTCATCGTTCTACTACCTGTGACAACTCCAAAAAATAACGATCTACTTTTCAGAATCTGACTTCATCCAATTATGCCTTAATACTATCCCACATGGATTACTGCAATGTGCTATTCAACAGTCTAATGGCGAAGAACATACATCGCCTCCAATGTGTACAAAATGCAGCGATCAAACTTCTAAAAAATCTCCATGCTCGTGACACTGTCTCCCAAGCTCTAACATTGGCTCAATGGCTGCCCATGGCTAAACACTGTGTCTTCAAGGGTCTGCACGGCATGGCACTGGGCTACGTAACAACCAAGCTCCCTCCGTAAGTGCCGAACATGTCCCTCCATTCACAGGAAGAACTTTGCCTTGAAATACCCCCTGGCCATGCCTTACAACTGGAAACTGTCAAACGACATGCCTATTCCCACTTCATACCGAAACACTGGAATCAACTGCCCCCTGCAGATCAGATCCCTTGAAGGCCTCCTCAACTTTAGGAAAGCAATTAAAACATACCTCTTCACCTAACTACACTGACCATGACTGATGAATTACAAAGAAATGTAAATTGTATATTATGTATATTGGTATTATATCCCTAGTGTGTGTCAAGCTAGAATTTAAAATCTTACACTTTAAGGATGACTTTAACAAACTGTAACCTATAAACTGTATATCAATTATATTGGTATTAGACCCCTAGTAACAAGTTAGGATAAAAAACTGTTTCATAAGCTGTACTGTAATTATGGCAAATTTATTTATTTAAAAATTTATAGCCCACATATCCTCCAATTCTAGACGGGTAACAACATAACATACATAATAAAATATCATACCAGACAAATAACAGAAAAGCATTAAAAATATAAAACAAACATTACAAAAAAATATAAAAATAACATTACAAAGATACAGTAATCATTAATAACTTACCCTAACTCAACAAACTTCAGGCAAAAGAAGAAGATTAAGGAAAAAAACATTTGCTTGAATAACCATGTTTTAACCATTTTGCTGAACTGCAGAATGCCAGAAAAGCACAGTTACTTACCGTAACAGGTGTTATCCAGGGACAGCAGGCAGGTATTCTTAACGCATGGGTGACGTCACCGACGGAGCCCTGGTACGGACCTTTTTAACTAGAAAGTTCTAGTTGGCCGCACCGCGCATGCGTGAGTGCCTTCCTGCCCGACGGAGGAGAGCGTGGTCCCCAGTTAAGATAAGCCAGCTAATAAGCCAACCCGGGGAGGAGGGTGGGACGTAAGAATATCTGCCTGCTGTCCCTGGATAACACCTATTACGGTAAGTAACTGTGCTTTATCCCAGGACAAGCAGGCAGCATATTCTTAACGCATGGGTGACCTCCAAGCTAACAGAGAGGGAGGAGGGATGGTTGGCCATTAGGAAAATAAATTTTGTAACACAGATTGGCCGAAGTGTCCATCCCGTCTGGAGAAGGCATCCAGACAGTAGTGAGTAGTGAACGTGTGAACTGAGGACCAAGTGGCAGCCTTGCAGATTTCCTCGATGGGCGTGGAATGGAGGAAAGCCACAGAAGCAGCCATAGCTCTGAGCCTGTGGACCATGACAGCACCTTCCAGTGAGAGACCGGCCCGAGCATAACAGAACGCGATACAGGCAGCAAGCCAGTTGGAAAGCGTTCGTTTAGAGACAGGACGACCTAGACGGTTAGGATCGAAGGTCAGAAAGAGCTGAGGGGATGAGCGGTGAGCCCTGGTACGGTCAAGGTAGTATGCAAGGGCACGCTTACAATCCAGCGTGTGCAACGCCTGTTCCCCAGGATGAGAATGGGGTTTAGGGAAAAAGACAGGCAACACAATGGACTGGTTGAGGTGAAAAGCCGAGACCACCTTGGGAAGGAATTTAGGATGGGTACGCAGAACCACCTTGTCATGGTGAAAAACAGTGAACGGTGGATCGGCGACCAGTGCATGCATCTCACTAACCCTCCTGACAGAGGTGATGGCAATGAGGAAAAGCACCTTCCAGGTTAGAAGTTTGAGCGAAGTTGTGGCAAGAGGCTCAAAAGGGGGTTTCATGAGGGCTGATAAAACCACATTCAGGTCCCAGACGACAGGAGGAGACTTCAGAGGCGGTTTGACATTGAAGAGGCCTCTCATGAACCGGGAAACCAGTGGATGAGCCGTGAGAGGTTTTCCGAGGATAGGCTCATGAAACGCAGTGATGGCACTGAGGTGGACTCTGATTGAGGTAGACTTGAGGCCAGCATCGGACAGAGAGAGCAAATAGTCCAGTACAGTTTCCACCGCTAATGAGGTGGGATCGTGATGATGCAGTAGACACCAAGAGGAGAACCTGGTCCACTGCTGATGGTAAAATTGGAGGGTGGCCGGTTTCCTGGAGGCATCCAAAATGTGACGGACAGGCTGAGACAGATTCTCTGGAGAGGTCAGCCCGAGAGAAACCAAGCTGTCAGGTGGAGCGAAGACAGATTGGGATGCAGTAGAGACTGACGTTGCTGCGTAAGTAGAGTAGGAAACACAGTAAGAGGATTGGGCTCCCTGGAGCTGAGCTGAAGCAGGAGGGAGAACCAGTGTTGGCGAGGCCACCGAGGAGCGATGAGAATCATGGTGGCCCTGTCCCTGCGGAGTTTGGATAACATCCGCAACATCAGAGGTAGTGGAGGAAAGGCATAGAGGAACCGATCCGTCCAGTCGAGCAGGAATGCATCTGGGGTCAGACGATGAGGAGAGAAGAGTCTGGAACAGAACTGGGGCAGCTGATGGTTGTGAGGTGCTGCAAAGAGGTCCACCTGCGGAGTGCCCCAGCGAGCAAAGATGGAGTGGAGTGTTGAAGGGTCCAGAGTCCACTCGTGAGGTTGAAGGATGCGGCTGAGGTTGAAGGATGCGGCTGAGATTGTCGGCCAGGGAGTTCTGTTCGCCCTGGATATAGACAGCCTTGAGGAAGAGATTGCGGGCCATGGCCCAGGTCCAGATGCGGAGAGCCTCCTGACAAAGGAGGCGAGATCCGGTGCCGCCTTGCTTGTTTATGTAGTACATGGCGACTTGATTGTCTGTGCACAGGTGAAGAACCTGAGGGCAGAGAAGGTGCTGGAAGGCCTTGAGAGCATAGAACATGGCTCTGAGTTCCAGGAAATTGATGTGATGTTGACGCTCCTGAGGGGTCCAGAGTCCCTGGGTGCGTAGATCTCCCAGGTGAGCTCCCCACGCATAGGGGGAGGCATCCGTGGTTACGATCATGGAGTGAGGGGGTAGATGAAAGAGTAGACCCCTGGAAAGATTTGAGGAGTTCAACCACCATTGAAGAGATTGCTGAAGAGACGATGTCACAGAGATGGGATGAGAAAGAAGATCCGTGGTCTGTGACCATTGGTTGGCAAGAGTCCATTGAGGTGTCCTGAGGTGGAGTCGCGCCAGAGGAAGCACATGGACCGTCGAGGCCATGTGGCCCAGGAGGACCATCATCTGTCGGGCAGGAATGGAGTGATGAAGGAGCACCTGACGACAGAGGTGGAGCAGGGTCCGTTGACGGTCGGAGGGGAGAAACGCCCTCATTAGTGTGGTGTCGAGAACTGCTCCAATGAACTGAAGTCGCTGTGTGGGAAGCAGATGCGACTTGGGGTAGCTGATCTCGAACCCCAGGAGATGGAGGAGAGAGATGGTGTGATGAGTGGCTTGTAGCACAAGTGGAGACGTAGGTGCTTTCACCAACCAATCGTCCAAGTAGGGGAACACCTGGAGGTTGTGAGACCTGAGGAAGGCCGCCACCACAATAAGGCACTTGGTGAACACCCTGGGAGATGAAGCGAGGCCAAAAGGTAGCACTTTGTACTGATAGTGACGGTGCTGTATCTGAAACCGTAGGTAGCGACGTGAAGTCGGATTGATTGGGATGTGAGTGTAGGCCTCTTTGAGGTCCAGGGAACATAGCCAGTCGTGTTGAGAGAGAAGAGGGTAAAGCGTGGCAAGGGAGAGCATTCTGAACTTCTCCTTGACCAGACACTTGTTGAGGTCCCTGAGATCGAGGATGGGACGAAGGTTTCCTGTCATCTTGGGAACCAGGAAGTAGCGGGAGTAGAATCCCTGACCCCTTTGGGCCGGAGGCACCTCTTCGATGGCATTGAGAAGAAGGAGGGATTGGACCTCCCTCAGGAGGAGGGGGGTTTGGGAGGAGTGAGAAGCAGACTCTACGGGAGGATTGTCTGGTGGAAGAGTCTGGAAGTTGAGAGAGTAGCCGTGGCGAATGATGTTGAGGACCCATTGGTCTGATGTGATGACCTCCCAACGGCTGAGGAAGATTTGGAGGCGACCTCCGATAGGCTGAGGAAGAGGCAATGATGATGGGAGACTGGCTATGCCCTGGAGGAAAAAGTCAAAAGGGCTGAGATGGTTTTGACGGAGGGAGAGGCTTGGCAGGTTGGTGAGACTGTGAGCGAGCCTGAGATTGATGCTGTTGACGAGGTCTGCGAGGCTGCTGTTGAGGCGGGTTGAGAGGTCTGGCCGAGAACCTGCGCTGGTAGGAAGACTGCTGTCTGTAGGTGCGAGCAGGTGGAGTCTTCTTTTTAGGTTTAATCAGAGTGTCCCACCTGGTCTCATGTGCTGAGAGTTTCTGGGTTGTTGAGTCCAGGGACTCTCCGAAGAGTTCATCACCCAGACAAGGTGCGTTAGCCAGGCGGTCCTGGTGGTTAATGTCCAGGTCAGAGACTCTCAGTCATGCCAAACGTCACATGGCCACCGCCATGGCAGATGCACGAGAGGTCAGCTCAAATGTGGAAAAGAGAGACCTTACGTTCAGGAAGGTATTTCTGTAAGGAGGAGAGCTGTTGCACCAGATGCTTCATGTAGAAGGAGAAGTGGAAGGTGTAGTTGTTGGCTCTATTGGCTAACATGGCATTTTGGAAAAGGCGCTTACCAAATTTATCCATGGTTTTTCCCTCTCTGCCAGGAAGGGTGGAGGCATATACAATGGAACCCTGAGATTTTTTCAAAGTAGGTTCCACCAGGAGGGACTCGTGGGGCAATTGAGGCTTATCAAATCCTGGGATTGGAATAACCCGGTACAAGCTATCCAATTTACGAGGGGCTCCAGGAACCATGAGGGGAGCTTCTCAGTTTTTATAGAAAGTTTCCCGTAAGATGTCGTGGACGGGCAACTTCAGAAATTCTTTGGGAGGTTGCTCAAAGTCTAGGGCATCGAGGAAAGCCTGAGACTTTTTAGAGTCGGACTCTAAGGGAATGGAAAGAGCTGCTGACATCTCCCTAAGGAATTTGGAGAAAGAGGATTGCTCTGGTTTGGAGACGGTGTCGGTCATGGAGGGTTCTTCGTCGGTTGACGAAGCGTCCTCCTCGGTACCGTGAGGGGAGTCTTCCCACAAATCTGGGTCCCTAACGTACGTTTGGACATCGGTGTGGAGGGCTCGGCATGGCGGGTCTTTGAAAGAGATTTGCCTGAGCGCACCGAGGCTGTACCGGGTGAGGAAGACCGATGTCGTTCCTGGGACCGGACAGGGTCGGCAGCATCACGGGTATGTACTGCAGGTGTTTCTGCCAAGAGCACCGGCATGGAAGTATTAATCAGTACCGAGAGGGTCGACACCGATGGGACAGTGTGAGGCTCGGACCGGTCCCGTATCTGAAGGTGCGGTGCCTGCAACGCCGGCAACAGTTGTTGGAGCTGTTGTTGCAGCTGCTCCTGTAACTGTGTTTGGAGTATGGCCGCGATGCGGTCGTCCAGGGGAGGCACCGGTACCGCTTTTTTCTTCTTCGGTACCATAGGTGCCGCTCTACGCTCCGGCGATGAGGAGGCCGATGATGAGGCACTCACCGAGATCGGAGCGGAGCGTTTTCGGGGCCGGTGCGGTGCCGGGAGGGCCAGTGTCGCAACCGTGGCAGGAGGGCGCTCAAGGGAAGTGGGAGGCTTCTTAGCCGGCTTACCTGGGCCCAACGACCCCGAGGAAGGGTCCGGTGGTGTCGATGTCGTCGGTGCCGACTTTTGTGGTGCCATCGACGTCGCAGCCGGTTCCATGGTAGATCCGGTACCAAACAAAATATTTTGTTGGATCTGCCGATTTTTCAAAGTACGCTTTTTAAGCGTAGCACAGCGGGTGCAGGTGTCAGCCCGATGCTCTGGACCCAAGCACTGGAGGCACCAATTGTGTGGGTCGGGGAGATCGGGCGTGCACACCGCTGGCACTTCTTAAAACCCGGTTGAGGGGGCATGAATGGAAACACGGCCTCCGCAAAATCGAACCCAGAGGCCTGTATGGTGGCAGCAGGCCCCGCCGGGGCCGGCCTGAAAAAATAAAGAAAACTCGATGAATTTTTTTGTTTGTTTTTTTTTAAACAAAAATAAAGGGAATCCAATAAGAAAAAAGGAAAAAAAGTGAAGAAATACGCGAGCGGGAAGGCAAAAATTAGTTTTTCAACGGTCGTTGAAAACACATGCGTCTTCTTCGCTCCGCGGAAACGAAGAAACTGGGGACCACGCTCTCCTCCGTCGGGCGGGAAAGCACTCGCGCATGCGCGGTGCGGCCAACTAGAACTTTCTAGTTAAAAAGGTCCATACCGGGGCTCCATCGGTGACGTCACCCATGCGTTAAGAATATGCTGCCTGCTTGTCCTGGGATAACCTGCCTTATCTCAAATGGTAACGCATTCTACAACATTGGTCCCTGTACCACCAACATAGTTTTACAGTGGCCAGAGAGTGTCACCTCAATCAAAGAAGGCACATTCAAACACATCTTATCCATCAACCTTAATGCTGGTGAAGAATGATAGAAATGCAATAAAGATTTAACAACTAAAGGATCATCCTCATGTACCAGCTTAAAGATTAAGCACAGAACTTTGATTTGAATACACGCACTAAAAGACAATCAGTGCAAATCCTGAAAAATGGGGGTGGGGTTAACATGATCAAATTTTGACGCTCACACGATAATACATGCAGCAGAGTTCTGAGCTACATGTAAAGCCTGCACTATACACTTCGGTAAGCCAAGATACAGCGCATTGCAGTAATCAAATTCTGGTGTCAACAATGCATTAATAATCGTCTTAAAGTTGCCAACTGACAAATAGTCTCTTAGACGACAAAATAGCCGGAGTTTGGAAAAAAAACTGTGACACCGCCACCTTAACCTGAGGATTAAATGACAGCACTGAGTCCAAAATTACCCCAAAATAGTTACTCTGATGCAGAACAGGGATAACAGCACCATCTAATACTATTTCTGTGGGAAACGACTGCAACTCTCTATCACAACCTATACATAAGATTTCCATCTTCATCACATTCAGCTTCATCTAATTCACATATAACCATCCCTTGACCAACTGGAAGCAATTTTGCAAATCCAGCAAAGCAATGTCAATAGAGTTATTAACTGGATATCGAGCAGATCCAAGATGGCATGGTAGTGAGCAGACACACAAGCTGCTAGCTCCTAGGTTCTGGTTCGGAGCCTGTGGAATCGGTAACCTACCCTGTGAAGGATGGGGAAAAGGAGGTCGAAGATGCGGGAGCCTCCCCTGGTTTTCTCTTCTACTATTGTGATGAGACAAGCAACGTTCAATGACTTTCAAACTGCAGCAGTACAGAATCCCTCTCTCTCTTTGGTTGAGCCCGCAATGGAAGTTTCGGGAGAGTGTAAGCGGGGTGTCTGAGCATGTGGCTCCCCCGCAACCAGGAATCGGCTTGTCCACTGGCCAGAGTGGACCAGAGGAGATTTGCCCACATGGTCCCAGTGCACAAGAGGGGCTGGCGGCAGAATTAGTGAGCCTAACTCTGGAGGAAGATCTTACCAAACGAGCAGCCTCAAAGGTTTTGTGGCAAGGAACTGCGAGTAAATTATTGAATTAAAAGCCGACCAATTCTTGACTTCCAACAGAGGAAAATGGTGAAACCAGCCATAGTGCCATTGGAAACACTGTGGGAAGCCATCAATGATATGCATCGCTAGTTATTAAACAATGTGAAACAAAATAGTGGAGATTTGAAAATGGTTCTCTTCTAGGCACAAGTTGCAGATCAATGTTCTTCTGATTTGGTGAATCCAGACGTTTGAATTGATTGAGGCGACTGCAATCAAGGAAAGGAACTACACATCTAGGCGCCTGGAATACCTTGAAAATCAAATTAGGAGATATAACTTGAGAGTTTTAAATTTTCCAAGGTCTCCTTTGGTGTCTGCTGTCGATATGTTCAAAAAATTTCTCATTGAAACTACAAATGCCTGCTGATTCATTACCCCCAATGACTAAAGCAGTTTATTTGCAAGGTTTTAAAAGTCCACATAAAGTTAATGGGGATAATATGGGGCCTGACAACTTTTCTCGAATCTTCTTTGGAAGTGGTAACACATAGAACAACGTTAGTGGTTTCTTTTGCCTTTGAGTTGGACCGAAATTCAGTTTTGAAACCTTCCTTCAGATACATATCTAGAAGCAAACTTTTTGGGATCAAAGATAAAGATTTTTCCTGATCTTGCAAAAGACACTCAGATTAGGTAAAAGGCCTTTTTGGCATTACGTCCCAAAGTACTGGCATTATCAGCAAATTTTTTGCTGCAATTTCCAAGTTTCAAGTTTTATTTAAATTTGATGAATCGCTTAATCTTAATATAAGTCTAAAAAAGTAATACATCACCAAATACGGGGAGACAGTGTCAGTAACATAGATCACCTAATAAACATAAATGGACCTGAAAGGGAAGTGGGGGAAGAATTACAATATATGATGGTAAATGAGACGATTATGGACAAAACAGTAGGGAAGGAAACAACAAAAAAATCTAGGCAAAATTAAAAGCATGATATGACTCTTTTTGCTGGGGCCACCGTGAAAAACAAATATGTAAAACAATTTTTAAAAAATTATTATTTCTACATGAAAGGAAACAATTTCATTTCTATGATCCTAAGAAGCTCAAAAGTTTTCTTGATAAACGAGTAGATGTTAATGTCATAGCGTAATCTCACACACGCACTGATAAACCGCCTAAAAGTCTGATTAGGCGGTATAAGAAATTTTAAATAAACTTGAAACTTGATTCTGGGGCAGAAGGTTCTCTTGTATTAGATTGTATTTCCTTTATTTAATAATTTTTACATAACATCATGTGATCTGATTGCTATTAAGTTTGTGGGCAGAAAGTTTTAGTATTTTCTTAGGTACTTTGTATTTGCTGATGATTATTTCCTTTAATTTTCTATTGTTTCTATCAACATGTAATATGCTGATGTAAAAATTTTGAAAACTGAAAAGAAAAAAAAAAAGAAACTGGATACCATCTGCATATACATGAAAGCTGACCCCATATTTACGCAATTCCTTTCAAAAAGGTAACAAATAAATGTTAAACAAAGCAGCAGAGAACGCCGAGCCTCGGGGAACGCAACACGTAACATCGGACCAACTAGTCTTCTCTTGACCTACCTCGACACAAAACATCCAATATTCCAAAAATGACCGGAACCAATCCAGCACTTTTCCTCTAATATCAGTTAACTGTTTTTTTAATGTATGTTCAACCTGTAACCTGTTCTGAGCTCTTTGGGAATAATGGGATAGAAAACAAATTAAATAAATAAATAGTGTGCCGCGGCAAACAGTTTGCAATACACTGTCCTACATCATCAATGTCAATACTATCAACATGATATACATCTGCTCTGTGATAGTTATTCCCCACTGTATCTCTCTGACACATACCGGTACTTCTTACATATAGATGGAAAATTAATCAGGGACTTTCAAATGACAACACAGAACATAGTTGAAAAACAAGGTTCCCAATATTCAGCCAGTGGCAATCACCATTTTGCTGACCACTGCTGGAGTTATTCCTGGAAATTCAATGCTGGGTCATGTCTGGGTTCCAGGATTGAATTTACAGATATACAGAGCCAGCAAAAATATAACTGGTTATTTGTGATATCCAGCATTTAACTGGTAACGGCAAACCACATAAAGAGAGGACTGACTTTTGTGTGGTCCTGTTTCACCTTAGTTGGCTACGTGCTAAATATTGACACTTAACCAGCCAAATGCTGACTCTATCCCTGAACGCCCCCAAAACAGCTGGTTTTGCATTGGGTACTAACCAAGCATTTTCAACAGCACTATCCAGTTAAGTGTCACTGAATGTTGCCAGTTAGCCCCAAACAAGCAATTTAACTGATCAGGATCTGTTTCTGACCGGTTAAACCACTTTGAATATATTGATTACAATGTTTATGAAATTTTGGTCAACTCCAAGGTTGAGAAAACAATTTAACAATGGTCTGGGGGCAACTCTGGGACCTGCGTTACTTTTGTGAAGCTATTATAGGAAATTTAAAAAGTTCAGGGCTCCTTTTACAAATCCACAGTAGTGATGCTGCTTTAAATGCCCCAAGGCCCAAAGGAATTAAATAGGCCTTGGGGTGCGGGATGAGAACTGGCGGTGGCCATTCAGAGAACAGTACGGAGCTGAGCAGGAAGCAGGAAGAGCTTGGCCCTGTCGGGTGTGCCGCTGGCCGCGAAAAGGGAACAGGGAGGCTCAGCACAGGGCAGGGCACGGAAAGTTCGTTGCTGCCCCATATACCGCTGAACCACCAGGGATTAAAAATGGCGCAAAAGGTAAGCGCACTGGGGGGGGGGTAAAAAAGTTAGTGGCCGAGACGGGAGACAGGAGGCATCCCTCCTGTCCCAGCCTACCATATCGTCCGGGAGGGGGTCAGGTTGATGACCCAAATATAGGACGAGACCCCCATTTTTGAGCCATTTTTTGGGCCCCAAAATCTCATCCTAAATTTGAGTGTATACGGTAAAGGAAAAGTCAAGAACATTGTGTTTCATCCACAGTTTGTTTTTCATTGGATTGTTCCTTTTTCTGTGGATTTAATTTAATTTAATTCTTATATACCGCTAACAACCGTGAGATTTCTAAGCGGTTTACAAAAATGATGCATTAAAAGATACAATAAATAAGATAGGTACTTGGAAATTCCCTAACTGTCCCAAAGGCTCACAATCTAACTAAAGTACCTGAAGACACAATTTATGAAAAGTAAAGATAAAAATATAAAGACAAAGGTAGAGATAGAGATAGAAATGAATATTCCAAAAAGATGGCGGGCAGTTAAGTCATCTTCTGTGCTGTCTCCCTTGTCCTGCTTTTGTTTTTGTTTTATTTTGCCTTTGTTGAGTTTTCTTTTACATTTTTTTTGTTGGTTTTTTGTTCTGTCTCTGCTGTTTTCATTTGGGACTTCCAGTCTTGTTGGTGTTTGCTTCTTTTGAGCTCACCTACCGAGTTCCAGTTTGACAGTTGCTCCGATCTGGCAGCTGAGGGAGCCGTTGCCTGATGCCTGAATGGTTCTATGGTAGCGGTTAAGAGTTGAAGAATTGGGTCCTGTTTCTTTTCGTGGTGGATGGGAGAGTGCTGGCTTTCGGCTCTTTGTATTCATGCCCAGCCACTAGCGGAGAGGAGTGTGGGAGCACTGCTTCACCCCTCCCGAGCCAACACAGGACCAGCTCCGTTGAATTCAAGCTGCAACAACGGCGTGCTGAGGGCAGATGAATGCGGGAGCCAGCCCACGCCGCCACGGAGGGACTACATCTGACCGGCATGCAGGTCGTTCGAGCCAGCTCGATCTCCTCCCCGTTACCAGCAGGGAGAGGAGATTAAATCTTTTTCTCCCTGTTAGGTCGTGGGAGAGGTGGAGCGGTGATCGCACTCCTGTCCTGAGCGGGCTGGCAAAAAGATGTCAGCCCGCTGCTTGAAAGCTTGATCATTGGGGCTTCCTGCTTTTGCTAAAGGGCATATGGCAAGAGACTGTCTGGGAATAAGCAAAGATGTTATGGATGTGAATGTGGTAGATCCTCATGACTGTAATGTCAACCTGGAGACAGGAACCGCCTAACGGGAAGTGGAACTACATGGAAATCCTTACCAGGCATTGATAAGACTCCAGCAGGGTCAAGACTCTAATACGAAGAGAAACAGTCATCCGAATGCAAGTAAATTATGACCAGACTGTAGTGCTATCATGTTTGCATTGAGATCACAGACAGTATCCTACAGCCCAGATGTCCCTCAGAACTCAAGTTGGGGAGGTCTAGTTGGAAGCAGAGGTTTTGCCATGGCTTCCCTGTCCTGTTGTCTTTGGCTGGGACTTCTCAAAGTTTGGTACTATCTGGGCCAACTAACTGAGGGTCCCCAGAAAAAAGAGGAAGAGTCTTTCCTCAATATCCTTCTTTGGCAGAACCTGACCTGTATATAGAGGATGTAAAGGTGCATAAAACCTGCTGACAATGGTGGCGGGAAAAATTGCACTATCCCCTGAATTTGGGGACTGCAGTTGATGAAGATCAAGTATCAGGAGAAGAGGAACAGAATACCCCAGACCCTTTGGATAGCCTGCCCGAATGGAGTGGGAGTGGATCCCCAGGGGATGTTAAGAGAGCCTAGGCTAAGGATCAGTCTCTTAGGGAAGCACGTGCTCAAGTTGTAACTGTGGATGGGAACCCCATGGGCAATCAAGATCCCTCTAAGATAACAAACCCATACTTCATAGTTAAGAGGGATTTGGTGAATAGGGTTGAAAAGGGAACCCTGGAAGGGAAAGAGATAGAGGAGCTGTTAGTTCCACAGCCTTACCGCAGGCAAGTCATGCCATTAGCTCACAGACACCTGCTAGGAGGTCACCTGAGGAAGGAGAAAACTCAGGAACGAATCATTGCTAATTTTTTTCTGGCTAGCCATGTACAAATAAATAAAATAATTTTGTTCAATCCTGACCAATATGCCAGTTAGAGCAGTCCTGCAAGGATTCCATTGGCCCCTCTTGTGCCTATGCCCTTGGTCAACACTCCTTCTGAGAGTGGCTATTAACTTTGTGGGACACCTGGAACGTTACTTGGGGCAATAAGTACATTTTAGTCGTTCTAGACTAAGCCAATCGATATTCAGAAGCTATTGCTCCGAGCAACATGAAAGCCACTATGGTGGCCACTGCCATGTAGGAAATCTTTTCCAGCATGGGAATCCTTATGGAAACAGTAACTGTCCAGGATCATGAAGCAGGTTTGTGCCCTGCTAAAAGTGAAAACATTACGGATATCCATTTACTATCCACAGAAGAATGGCCTGGTAGAGTGTTTTAATTAAAATTAAAAAAAAAATAACTCTTAATCAAATGCTTAGTTCGAGGGTAAGACCAAGATGGCGGCGATGTAGAGAAGCTGCGAGAGACACTGACAACAAGCTCCTAGCCTGTATTTTCATTATACCTGATATTGATGCCTTCTAAGAGGAAAGGAGTGCTTAGGGTCTCTGCCTCGTCGGCCCTGACATCCACCCCGATTCAACAGACGATGGATCGTTTCTTCGCGCCTTCTCGGGCGCCCATACATGCTGGAGTGGAGAGCTCGGCGTTGGGCGGTGACGGAAGGGAGTCACTGGCCCTTTCGGGCACTGAGACATCGCTGTCTCCTTCGGCCCCAATGACACCTCCGTGTCCGGCAACAGCCGAAACGCTGTGGTGAGAGACACACGCCTCCGGAAGTGAAAGCGTGGGGTCTCCCGGCAAGGGCACAGCGTTGTCGGCGGAACGGCAGATGGAAACAACAACAGCAGAGAGAGGGGATTTTTCTCTCTCCCAGACGGAGGTCTCCATGAATAGCATCTGGCAATTGCTGCAGAGGATGGAAGGGAAAATTGAAAAATCAACTGAAGAGGTAACAAAATTAAATGAAAAATTGAAATTATTGACTGGGTCAGTTGAATCTATGAAATTAGAGTATACAGGCCAAGCCAAGCAAATGCAGGTGGATATACAACAATTGCAACAATTCAAATTGGCTTCAATTAAAGACAGCTCCACCATTCATAAGAAATTAGAACAATTTGAAAATTTTAATAGGCGTCTGAACCTCCGCTTTCTAAATTTTCCTCAAACTTCAGGAATGTTACCTATTGATTTGTTGAAAAGATATTTCATTGAGAATTTGGAAATTTCTTCAAACTGTATTCCTCCAATTAATAAAATTTATTACCTACCAAATAAAAAGATGCCTGACGGAAAAGGAAAGGTAAATGGAAATGAGATTGGGAAAGTAAGAGAAGGAGACAAATGTGATAGATTTTGCAAATGTGACAGCTTTACTGGAACAAACGATAACATCTGAAATGGACAGAGCAACATTACTAGTATCATTTGTTTTTGAACAGGATGTGAATATGATTATGAAATTGTTTTTTAAAAATTCCCAAAAATTATTTGGGGGACTGAAAATATGGATATATCCTGATGTAGCTAAGACTACACAAGAACGGAGGAAAGAATTTCTTGCAATGCGACAACAGACTATAAATATTGGAGCAACATTTTTATTGGTGTATCCCTGCAAATGCCTGGTTAGGTACTTGGGTGTTAAATATGTTTTTTTCTCTCCTAACCATCTGAAGGAATTTCTAGATGTTAAGCAGATCATTAAGGATTAAGGGATAATAATAGTAATGGGCGCTAGATACATTATGCCTTTTTTGTTTGTATTATTCCTCTAAATTTCTCTCTAATTTTAGTTTTGGTCACCCCCTGTTTATTGTGGTCTAAGAAGGGGTATATCATTATGATAATTGTTGTAAAAGTATTATTGTGTTAAAATTTTCTTCCCTGTATTTAATGTAACAAGAATTAATTCTTGTAAAATAAGATTGTATAATTATAAATTTAAAAAAAAAAAAAAAAATCAAATGCTTAGAAAATTTGTGGCTGAAGATTAGAAAAACTGGGATTCTTGCCTTCCATATGTGCTGTTTGTCATTCAGGAAGTACCCCAAAGCGCAACGGGGTTTTCTCTGTTCGATATGGGCAGAGACTGAGAGGAATCCTGGATGTGGTTAGAGAAGCTTGAGAAGAAACCAGCCAGGGGAGGAATTTGGCTCAGTACATATTCACCATGCATGACAGACTGAAGAAAGCTGGGAAAGCAGCCAAGCTCTGCTTCAAGAAGACTCAGATGGGACAAGCCGGGCCTACACCCAGGCACTTCATCCCAGAATTTGCTAAGAAGGCAGTAACAACCCCTGGCATTCCGAACTATGAAGGGCATCTGCTTGGAGCAGTACTGGTGAACCAGGACTTCAACCATCCCTTTGTGATGCAAACAGATGTCACAGAGGTTGGGCTTGGGGCTGTCCTGGCCCATGAAATAAAGTCACTAAGTCCTACCGAGTGGCCTACATCAGAGTTTCTCAATTTCTTTTACCAAGTAACCCCTAAGTCTAACAAATATCAACCGAGTACCCCCACCCAAGGACCAATCGTGACCCCACCCCCCATAATAATAGTACTAATTGTAATGCAATTTGTTCCATCCATTTTTCATGTACACATAATATAATATTATTAATACATAATGGTAACCACAAAATTAACACAAACAACACTGTACGCAATTATATTCATCATTTATATTTGAGGGATTTTCAAAGAGATCAAGGCAGATGACTTTAAAATATGCAATGTCACCTCAGTAACAACTATAGAAAAATAGACAAATACAGACAACAAATATAAATTCTCAAAACTGACACATTTCGATTACTAAATTGAATATAAAATCATTTCTCCTACCTTTGTTGTCTGGCAATTTCATGAGTCTCTGGTTGCACTTCCTTTTGACTGTGCAATATTTCTTTCTTTCTGCCTCCTGCATGCTTCCTCTCCTCTGGACCTCATTCCCTTCACCCAACCAACATCTCCCTCCACCCTCATTGGCAATATGTCTCCCTCTCTCACTCACTGTCCTTCTCCCATTCCCTCCCTTGCTGCAAAGGGAGTAGGGAAAGAAAGAGAGAGGTCCAGGGAGCATCTTTCCCACTCCCTCTAGTGCCAGTCCAACATCTATTTCTCTCTGCCTCCTATAGTCTTCCTCTCCTTCAGTCCTCATTCCCTCCCTCAACCAACATCTCTCACTTTCCCTCCATGAGTCCAACTTTTTACTCTCTGCCCTCTCCCCCTTCCCCCGAGTGTGACATTTCTCCTTTCCTCCTTTCCTCATCCATCTCCCCCCCCCCCCTCTCTCTCTCTGAGTCCAACACTTTCTGCCTCCTGCATGCTTTCTCTCTTTCTCCTTGCCCCTTCCCTCAAGTGTGATATCCAACCTTCTCCAACCCCATTCACATGTTCTCTCCCCATGCACCATTTCTCCCTCTCCTCCATACCATGTCCATTTTTCCCTCTCTCATCACTCTCACTAATCCTGCAACAATTTTCCTTCTTTACCTTCCCCTAACCCCACTCACAACTAATATGCTCTCTCCCCATGCATCATCTCACCCTCTCCTCCAGCATGCAGCACCTTTCCTTTCCCTACCCTTCAAGTTCAGAAGCACCTTACCATTCCCCTCCCCTTCTGCCAAGTCCAGCAGAACCTCTTCTCCTTTCCCTTTCCTTCCCCCTTGTCCAGCAGCACCTCTCCCTCTCCCCAGCAGTACCCTTCTCCCTTCCCCATGTCCAGCAGTACTTCTCCTCTCCCTAGCGACAGCTCACTGCTTGCTTTTAACTTCCTCACACAGCTGCTAGGATGGCCCGTCTCCGATGATGCAACTTCCTCTTTCGTTGGAGGTGGGCTGGCCTAGCAAAGGCCCCGAGGCTGCCTGATGGAACCGCGGCTAAACTAACACTAGTATAATTTTAACATTCTTTGTGTGTCATGTATGTTGTAGGCTCCTGAGGCAGGACACATTGCACAGATTTTCATAATTAATGAATAGAGCCATCGTACAGATTTTCATAATTGCTGAATAAACTGCACACAAACATTACTGCATATCTCCACTGTGGTTTGTTTGTTTCTGTTTGGATTGTGGAGATCTTTCTCCTGGTTTGTCTGAAGTAAATAAGCTGCTTTCGGCGGCACTGGAAGCTTTCCCTTTGCTACAGCTTCTTACCGAAGGTAGCATGTTTACTTCACTCATGCTGCCTGTGGCCCAAAGACTGCACAGCTAGGAAAAAAAGGACAAAAAAGGGATGGATCCCATGGGGGTGGATGAAATTCTAGATAGGCTCCTTGGGCCACCCCAGAAGTCTCGGAGGGCCGTCATTGGCTCATGGGCCTTGCAATGAAGACCGCTTTTCTAGATAGATTTTTATGGTGGTTGTCTGCAGTGTGTCTAAATCTCAAAGGGGAATGTTAGAGACGTGTTTTAGGTGGGACTAGGGCGTGCTTATGCTTTGGGCTTTTTTCTGCAATAATCGAACAGGTACAAGTAGATTGATTTTTTACTCTGTCAAAAATTACAAAAACTAAGGGACACTCGAAGTTACAGGGAAATATTTTTAAAACGAAAGAATAGTTAAGCTCTGGAACATATTCCCAGAGGTTGTAGTAAATGTGGATATCTAGTTTTAAGAAAGAATTGGACAATTTCCTGAAGGAAAAGTCCATAGTCTGTTATTGAGACAAACGTGGGGGAAGCCATTGCTTGCCCTAGATTGGTAGCATGGAATGTGGTTGATCTTTGTGTTTTGGCCAGGTACTAGTGACCTGAATTGGCTATCTTGAGGACGGGCTACCTCCGAGACCAGCACTTAACCTCTACTTGTTGTACATAACAGGTCCCATTTTCCTTCTTGGGGCTTCTGGGCATGGGTTATAACTCCCTCCTTCACCAGGGCATCACTTCTCTTTGCTGCCCAGCCACTTGTCTGGCTTCTGGCTTCCTGCCTTTGTCAGGGTGCTTAACCTCTTGAAGCCCACTAATTTATGGCAGGTCACTTAGCTTGCTCCTTCTGCCTCCCTCCTGGTGCCCCAGGAGATTCCTTGTCAATAACCATTTTGTTAAAGAATTCTTGCTTTGGGCCGTCTCTTATTCTGGACAGATTCTTCTCTGGGGATCTCTTAGTTGCCTCCTTAGTTCCTTTGCCTTTACAGGCTGCCTGACTTCTCTTCCCTTCAAGCACCTCCCATTCCCAGGGATTATACTCAGCCCCATCTGCAGGGCCATACTGCAGAGTTAACCAGGCTTCCTCCCATATGCCCATCCTGGAACTTTGTTTCCTTACTCCTCTGTAGGCATAGCACTGACCTCCCCGTGGGGTATACAGAATTCCTGACACAACCAACTATTCCACTCCAGGTTTTCTATTTTCTTGTTGCAGCTTAGGAATACAGTGATTTTTCTCTGGACTCAGCTTGGAGTCTTGAACTCCCAAATACACTCCAATGCACACTCTACTTGATTAGGTAAGCACCCCAGTCTACGAATAACTTTTAAATTTTCTGTTAAGTTAGCTCAGTGGCAACCATTGGTAGCTAAATCTGAAGCCCAAAAATACACTTCTTTTTTCCTCACTCCAGGCCAGATTTCCTCTACTGCTCTGGTAGTAATACAATTACAAACAGCAAAAGAAAAGGGGGGGGGGAACATCCTGCTTGACCAGCACTAACTACACTTCTTCCAGTCCCTTTCTCAGGTCGAAGCTAATCTCCGCTAATCTCCTTAGCCCCTTCAAAAACCCCTATACTACTATATTGAGGCCCCAAGTCCTGGAGGTCCATGAATCAGCTTCTTGGAAAAAGCTCACATCCCACCACTGCCACAATATGTAATCGGCTGAGTGGATTTTGAGGTTAAGCCTGTGAACATACAGACAAACATACATGAAAGGCGAAACAAAACTCTTTATTGGATCAGAGACCTGAGCCCTGTTACTTCAGACTCAGGGAAAGAAAAAATAGCCTCTTAGTTTAAAGGCAAAGCCTTGAAATGTGCCGGTGGCATACAGGGTCCAAGATACTGTTTGTGGCCACTGACTGTCACATCCCAAACACAGTTTGCAACAGTCTTTCTCTAGTCAGATATAATGATGTGGTTCCAGCCAGACCCCAGAGTAAAGTTCAGCATAAGAAGTTGGCTTACCTCAGTCAAGCAGAGCACAAATGGCTCACCTTGACAGTCTTTCTCATAGACCCTCTGCTTCTCCTGGGCATCTCCTCAACTCACAGCTAGGGAAGATCTCTTGTATAAGTCATTGTATAAGTCTCTGGTGAGAGCTGATACAAAACTGATTAGTAGTCTTTGTCATAAATCGTATGGGGACAGACTTAGAGATCTTAATATGTATACTTTGGAAGAAAGACGGGAGAGAGGGGATAGGATAGATAGTTTAAATATCTCTGTGGCTTTAATGTACAGGAAGTGAGTCTTTATCAGTGAAGGAAAACTCCAGAAGGAGAGGCCATAGGATGAAGTTAAGAGGTGATAGGCTCAGGAGTAACTACTTTACAGAAAGGGTGGTAGATGCGCGTAATAGTCTCCCAGTAGAGGTAGTGGAGACAAAGACTGTATCTGAATTTAAGATAGCGTGGGACAAACATGTGGGATATCTTAGGGAGAGGAGGTAGTGGATGCTTTGGATAGGCAGACTGGATGGGCCATCAGGCCTTTATCTGCCATCATGTTTCTTTTAAGAGGCAGCGTCCCATAATTTAAACCCTAAAACACTATCTGATGTATAACAAACTAAAATTATATTAAAGTTTTCAGTAAGGCCAACACAATGCAAAACACTATAAAACTTGTATAAAAACTTGTATAAAAACATACTCAGAATCTTAACCTACCATAAATCACAGTTACTTACCTGTAACAGGTGTTATCTAAATACAGCAGGCAGATATTCTCACATGTGGGTGATGTCATCCACGGAACTTGGTACAGACAGTGCAAAATTGTACTGTCACTTTAAACTTTTTGCAAGTCTCAAGACTGCCCATAACGCACATGCGCCGGTGCCCTCTCGCCTGATGTCGGCTCACAGGACCATCAGTTCAATAAAAAGCTAAAAGCCAACTAGAGGAGGTGGGAAGGTTGTGAGAATATCTGCCTGCTATCCACAGATAACACCTGTTATAGGTAAGTAACTGTGCTTTATCTTAGGACAAGCTGGAAACAAAAAGGTTAGAGGGTAGTTGGAATGCCGATGCATACCTAGATAGAGAAGAACGCTTATGCTTCTTAGCCTTTTTATAAAGTGATTCTGATGATGGCAGCGGTGATGATATTGACATCAATCGAGGAGTTGATGTTGCACCGAAAAGTTTTTTTGAATTGGAGCTGTCTAGCCTTTAGTGATCTTTTATGACGTTTGGAGCAATGCTGATAAGAGTTTGCATGGTGGTTAGGACCAAGGCATGGAGCACACCAGTTCTGTGGATCATTGACCGAGATGGTCCTGTTGCACTGTTTAAAGCCACTAGAAAGCTTTCACATGGAGGGAAAGACTACCAATGCGAGATTGAAGGACTCAATGGTCCTGGGAGGTTGAATAAATTTAAACCCAAAAATGGGTTGATGCTCCCGGCCTGCAAACAGGCTTTGAGTGGCCCGAAGGCCCGATAAAAATAATGAAGAAAAATAATAGAGGGAAGGCACAAAAAAATGAAGAACACGGCTCTGCGGAAAACAGAACTGGTGATCCCACAAGCCAACGTCAGGCGGGAAAGCACCGGTGCATGCACGGTATAGGCAGTCTTGAGACCTGCAAAAAGTTTAATGTAACAGTACACTTTTGCACTGTCCATACCGGGTTCCATGGATGACATCAACCACATGTGAGAATATACTGCCTGCTTGTCCTAAGATAATAGCACTAACTTCAAGAACTTGAAGAGCTACAACCTCATGTGTGAAAAGACAGTACTGTAAATGTTACAGCTGGGCATTAAAATGCCAATACAGTGTTCCCCCGCAAATTCGCGATTCGTGGACTTAGGGCTCTAAACTGCTGGACGCACTAGCTGCTACTGCCTCCTCTTGAGCAGGCAGTAGTTTTTGGCCAGTACGGGTGTTAGCGTGTGATGAAAAGTCACGCGCGTTAACCCCGCTAGTGCGCCTTTGTAAAAGGAGCCCTTAGTTATTTGCGTATTTTCTTACTGCCTCTTCCGGTCAGAAAATACAGGGAATGAGTCTGTGAATCAGCCTTCTGCACAGCCAATTCCTCCTCCTCTCCCTCCCCTGATCAGTTTTCTGCACAGCCAATTCCTCCTCCTCCTCCTCCTCCTCCTCCTCTCCCTCACCTGGTCAGCCTTCTGCCCAGCCAATTCCTCCTCCTCCTCTCCTTCCCCTGGTCTGCCAATCAGCCTTCTGCACAGCCGATTCCTCCTCCTCTCCCCCCTGGAGCATACCGGGTATGATTTACTGTACCCGCTGGCACCCCAGCTGACCTCTCCTGCCTTTTTACAGACTCAAACCACATTCGCGGTTTTTCAAAATTCACAGGTGTTCCTGGAACGTAACCCCCGCAAATTTCAGGGGAGTATTTTATATTACCTAGTGGAGAAAAAAACCCAAACAGGACTGTAACTGAATATATGTGGATATATGTGTGGCACGTGTTGACCTGGATACATTTAGCATTTTTAATACCTTCTACCTCTATTTTTATAGTACTTTCCCTTCCAGTCAACTTTTCTCTTTTGTAGAAGAGGCTAGCAAAATGTGTTATACATATTAGCTCTTTTCTACAGTGCACAAATTTGACAGCAGTGCTTCATTTCTACTTCTGAACTGGTTTTATCATAAAACAGATATAAAACAGATATAAAATAGACGCATACTGTATGATTGTTTCTTTCCTATTTTTATTGGTGTTCATTTCTTTTCTATTTGAATGTATTATCATTTTATATGAACTGTATTGAACTTTTTATGAACATATGAGTAGACTGTAATGATATCAAACCTGTACTTATAGCTTGGACATAAAAAAAACAAGAAATGGAAACAAGAGAGATATCATTTTTATATATAATTAAATGTTCAGCTAAGAATACAGACCTGTTCCAGTTCCTGAAGTTTGTCATCCTTGACTTGTAAAATTTCTAATACTTTCCTATCTTTTGCTTCAGCCTTATGTTTTTCTCTAGAAACAAGAAAATATATTGACAGTTTATTAGTCATAATTTGAAAGTAATCATACCAATTTTTCATTTCCTGATAATGAATGTCATTTAAACGGAGATGAAATTAAATTAACCAAGGCTGACAGCCCCTGCAGAATTAATTGGCAAACATATGGCAAGTGACAGCAAATTACATCTGCAAACAGTTATGACAACTTTATTTTAAAAGAAACAGCTTTTAGGATGGCAAAACATGGTACAGCATACAAAAAGGCATCAAATAAGCTACACAATCTCTGTCCACACCGAAATATAGAATCTATACATTGTGCAGAAATCATTTCTTTACAAAAGAAAAATAGTTGCATGTATTAGGTCACAGAAATATCAGCCACTATTGTTTTTGTTATCCATTTTGCCTACTGTTCTAAAATGTAAAGGTTCACTGCTCTACTACCATAACAGGAAAACCAATAAAAAGCTGATGGTGTAATAGTTTGATTTTTTTGCATTTAAAAAATACAGGGATAATTTTATAAGGTGATACATAATTTTAGACGTGTCCAGCATGCATAAAAATGTTGGCATCTTAGTCTTTTATACATGTAAATGGCATTGTGCATGCATAAATGAACTCTTATAAAATACCAGCCAGTATAAAAATACAAAAGGAGGCCTGATAGTCAACTGCTGAGAGGCAGCCTGGATAACTCCCGTGATCAGCGCTAACCGCAGATATTCAGTGCCAGGCCATTTCTAGTGACTGTCACCGAATATCCAGGAGGGAGGGGGGTTGGCCACTAAAAAGTCAACCAGTTAAGTCAATATTCATTGCTGACCGGTTAAGTTTATAACAGCCAAAAATAGATCTGCTATTTATGTGGTCCAATTTGGCTGCTAAACTTAGCTGCTCAGAGCTCAAAATTGCTGGTTATCATGCAATACAGCCAATTAACTTTTAGCCACTAACCGCAAATATTCAACAGAGATAACCAGTTATCTTGCGCTGAATATTTTCATTTAGCCAGTTAAACCGCAAATATTCAACAGAGATAACCAGTCATCACAGTTTCTGACCAGTTAAATAGCGCTGAATATCAGTTGAACATTGTTTGCACAGCGCATATTTTCATTGTGGATGTGCACAATGGTGGAGTATGGGAGGAACATGGGCAGTCCATGAAACTGCACATATGGATTATAGAATAAAGTACATTTACTTATCTGTAACAGATGTTATCCAGGGACAGCAGGCAGATATGGGTGACATCATCCAAGGAACCCGGTACAGACAGTGCAAAAGTGTAGTGTCACTTTAAAGTTTTTAAAGGTCTCGAGACTGCCCATACCATGTTATGCATTGGTGCCTCCCCCCCTGTTGGCTCTTGAGATCATCAGTTCAATAAAAAAAGCTAATAAGACAACTAGAGGAGGAGGGAGGGTTGTGAGAACAAATGTCCGCTGTCCCTGGATAACACCTGTTACTGGTAATTAATAATAATAATAATAATTTTATTCTTATATACCGCCATGCCCATCGAGTTCTAGGCGGTTCACAATAATTACATTAGGATCCGCATTGACATGCCGATTTACAAACAATGTATTGGATTTACAACACCTTCAGCCAAACATGGCTGAAGAAGCGGAAGTGGGAAGTAGAGAAGGAGGAAAGCGGTCAATAGAGGGGGGGCAGGGCCGAACGGGCCGATTTACCACAATTTATTGGATTTACAACAACTTTAGCCGAACTTGGCTGATGAAGAAGGAGGAGGATAAGTGAACTGGAAGACAGCGATCAATAAAGGGGGGAAAGGGGGGAAAGGGTCGGGCGTGTGGCCAGGTAATTCCGGAGAGGGGGAATAACTGCTTTATTCCAGGACAAGCAGGCAGTATATTCTCATATATATATTCTCTAGCTCTGTCTAGACAGTAATGGGAAGTGAATGTATGAACTGAGGACCAGGGGGCTGCTTTACAGATGTCCTCAATGGGAGTGGATCATAGATGAGCTACTGAAGTTGCCATGGTTCTGACTTTGCGTGCTGTGACACAAACTTCCAATGGCAGCCCAGCCCAAGCATAGCAAAACGCAATATAGTCCACCAGTTACTTACAGATGGTTCTCTTGTCGACAGAAGCTTCGTCTATTAGAATTGAATGACAGGAAGAGTTGAGAGGAAGTTCTGTGAGATTTGGTGCGATCTAAGTAATAAAGTGGATCAGATATGAGTGCTTGAAGTTCACCGACCTGGCATGCAGATGTGATACAGATTAAGACTATGACTTTCCAAGTGAGAAGAAGATGCAAATGGTTCAAAAGGTGGTTTCATCAGAATAGCAAGTATGATGTTAAGATCCCAAAGCCACAGAAGGAGGTTTGATTGGTGGTTTGGTGTGTAAAAGCCCCTTCATGAATCTGGAAATCCATTATCATCCTGGTAATCTCTGGGTTAGAAGAGAAACACATAGACTGTGATTTGATACTGTTTAACACCGAAAGCTTAGCAGCTGAGATCTGCAGGGACTCTAGATCCAACTCCCACAAAGTAACTGTAATAACGGTTTGTAAAGTCTTTGCACCGTCAGATCCTCTCCCTGTCTAGGGCTGCCACTGATTCCTCACTTCCCCATACTGTGAAAGAATCCTCCAAAAAGGATGTTTTCTTGGAGAGCAATAGCATTGTGTCTGACCCCAAATCATCCCAGTCCTTTTCTGAATGGACTTCTGATTCCTGCAGCTCCATAGACTATGAAGGGGCTTTGCCCTAAGGAGGTAACCCTCTTTATGCACCTCCCTCTGACACCCTGTAGGTGTTTGTTTATATTTTTGGTAGGCTGCATACATCAGGGTCACAAAATTGGGGTCAAAGATCTGACTTGGATCCTCCGGGGACCTCTGACAGTCTGAAATTCACCTCCTCTCAGGGTCAGGTGCTTCCACATAGTAGCAGTTCACCAGTGATGTTTAGTCATGGTTTAGGGGCTTTAACAATGTTTTGAGACCCAGCTCTCATGCTTTCTGCGACTCATGATCCACAGAGGGACCAGAGGGGGCTCCCGCCCCCCAAGCACCCCACGGCACACAGTACACGGACGTTCCTCAGCGCAAACATGGCATGATTTAGGGGTAAAACCACCTGAGGAGTCCATTACAATTGCTTTAAACCACAATTGTGGTGTTTTGCAGGCAGATAGATAGTTGCTTTTAAAATAAAACTGGGAAATCCAAGATGGCCTTTTTGGCAAAACTAAACGTTCAAAACACTGAAAATAGGATTTTAGAGGTGGGGGACCCTTGTGAGAACCCCAGAAAACCTTAGTTTTGCCAATTTCTGACCCACCCTGATTTTCCCATAGACAGTAATGAGCTGTACTCACAGAATTGCCAGGCATCAACTTCTCATTGCAGCTGGAAATGAAGAAGGAATTTCTACCTCAGACAAGCAAGGGTAGCTTCAGCAGCTTGACTTTTCAGGCTGCTTTTTATTTAGGTTCCAAAACCTAAAACCCTCAAACCTCACGCTCCCACATGATTCTTCAGAAGAAGTAGGCAATTACAGACCAGTAAGTATGACTTCTGTGGTAAGCAAATAAATGGAAACATTTTTAAAACAGAGAATGTTGAAGTTTCTGGAATCCAGTGGATTACAGGACCAGAGGCAACATGGATTCACTAGAAGTAAGTCTTGTCAGACAAATCTGATCATTTTCTTTGACTGGATGACCAGAGAATTGGATAGAGGGAGTGTGCTAGATGTGGTGTATTTAGATTTTAGCAAAGCCTCTGACAGTGTACCACACAGACGGCTAATAAGTAAAATGAGTGATCTTGGGATGGGTCCCAAAGTGACGGGTTAGGTCGGGAATTGGTTAAGTCGAAGACAACAGAGGGTAGTGATCAATGGAGATCGCTCTGAGGAAAGAGATGTTATCAGTGGTGTGGCTCAAGTTTCTGTTCTTAGGCCTGTTCTTTTTAAATAATACTAAAATCTGCAATAGAGTAGACACCCCGGATGGTGTGAATAACATGAAGAAAGACCTGGCGAAGCTTGAAGAATGGTCTGAAATTTGGCAGCTAAAAATTAATGCTAACAAATGCAAGGTCATGCATTTGGGCTGCAAAATCCCGAAGGAATGGTACAGTCTAGGGGGCTGAAGAACTTTTGTGCATTACAGAAGAGCGGATGGGTGTGATTGTATGTGATGATCTTAAGGTGGCCAAACAGGATGAAAAGATGATGGCAAAAGCTAGAAGGATGCTAGGATGCATAGGGAGAGGTATGGCCAATAGGAAAAAGGAGGTATTGATGCCCCTGTATAAGACTCTGGTGAGATCTCATTTAGAATATTATGTACAATTCTGGAGACCACATCTTCAAAATATGTAAAAAGGATGGAATCAGTCCAGATAAAGGGTACTAAATGGTGCATATTCTTCATCATAAGATATACAGGGACAGACTTAAAGATCTCAATCTGTTTACTTTAGAGCAGGGGTGTCAAAACTCAAATCACATAAGGGGCTGAAATCTAAAATGCAGGCTGTCATGGGCCGGATTTTTAATTAAGATACTTGCCCCCTCCTTTGCTGATGCGCAGTGTGGGCCCCAGTGCTGGTAGTGGCTCCGATGCTCATAGGACTTCTGTGAGTGTCGGATCAATCGCCGGTGCCAAAACGCACGTTGCACGCCAGCAAAGGAGGAGGCAAGTATAGGGATTCAACCTCTCACGCCGGCTACAAAATAAATAAAAAATACTTTTCCTCTCTTTTAGGTCCTAGTTCACGCTTGCTGTCTAACACCAGTTCTGGCAGGATACATATTTCAAATCTGACATATTGTAATCACAAAATAGAAAATAAAATTATTTTTTCTACCTTTTGCTGTCTGGTCATTTTGCTTTTGGTCACAGTTTCTCTTTCTGATTTTGTCTATCTCCTAATTCTCTTTCCAGTGTCTGCTGTCATTTTTTTCCTCATCTTCTCTCTTGCTCCAGTACCTGTCTCCAACATATTGATTTTTCCCTTTCAACTTTTCTCTTTTTTCTTTTCTGCTTCTTTCCACTCAAATCTTGCCCTCTTTCTTATCCTTCTCTTTTTTAAATTTTCAGCTACCTATCAATTTTCCATCTTCTCTTATTCTGTAGCTTTCCCATTTCCCATCTCACTCCTTTCTCAGCCTCCTATTTCCTTCTATCTCTCCTCTTGGTCCAACATTTTGCTCCGTCTCTTTTCTGTTGTTCTTCTTCGCTCCCCCCTTGATGCTGAACAATGAGATGGAAGGAAAAAAAAAAAAGATGCTGCATCTCTCTCTCCCTTCCACCCCCAGGCCTAATATTTCTCCATCCCCTTCCATCTGCAGATTTAACTTCTCTCCCTTTCTCTTCCAAACTGCCTCCCATCCCATCTCTCCCCCTGTCTACCTGCCTTCCTCCCCCCAGGTCCACCATTTCTCCCTTTCTCTTCCCAACGGTTTTCCCTTCAAGTATCTTTTTCCCTCGTTCTCCACACTAACCCATATCCAACCTCTCTCCCTTCATCTCGCTCTCTTCACAGCCCATCGTGCCTTTCCCTCCGGTGCCGGTCTGATGTCACTGCCGGCCTCGGCAATTCGGGAGTGCTGCGCGTGGCTCCTCCTCCTGCTTTTTGCCTGCCAAGGTCTATTTCCAATGACGCGCAACTTCCTGTTTCTGACCAGGTGGACTGCGACGGACGGAGGGCAGGAGGGGGAGCCATGAACAGCACTGCGGAGTCGCTGCTGAGGCTGGCAGACTTTCCAGTGTGGCGTCGGACCGGCGCGGAGGGGAGGACGCGCTGGGCTAAGAAGGGGAAGATCGGGAACGTTGCCGTGGGCCATATAAAAAGGCCAGGCAGGCCGGATTTGCCCCACGGGCCTTGTGTTTGACATATGTGCTTTAGAGGAAAGGCGGGAGAGGGGAGATATGATAGAGATGTTTAAATAAAAAAATCACAAAAAATACTATCAGCTAGAGGTGGGCTGGAGAGATAACAATTAATACAAAAGTGGAGAAAAAGCCTCAAATATCAAATATACGGACAGCAGTTCAAAAGAACTTCAAGCTGCCACATTGCTCGTCATTGGCATAAAAACCTCCACCCAATTAAATACTTTTATCTCAAAACAGGCAACTACAGATGGAAAAAAATATATAACTTAGTTAAAGATGAAGAATGGTTGCGCTGTCCACCAGCGTTGAAGTTGTTCAAAAAGAACACAAGCCTTGCTAGTTGAATTCACCACATATTTTCCACTCACCTCCAACAAGAGCCTTGTTTCACCGCTAACCAGATGCCTCAGAGGGATTTACTACCAGCTAGCTTTTCTCCATATTTAAATACCTAAATTGCTTAAATGCGTACGAGTCAAGTCGCTTTCAACCAAAAGGAAGTTTTGGAATGAGAGGGCATAGGATGAAGTTAAGAGGTGATAGGCTCCAGAGTAATCAAAAGAAATACTTTTTATTCAGAACGAGTGGTAGACGCGAGGAACAGTTTCTCGGAAGAAGTGGTGGAGACAGAGACTGTGTCTCAATTCAAGAAGGCATAGGATAGGTATGTGGGATCTCTCAGAGAGAAAAAGAGATAATGATTACTGTAGTGGGCCATTTGACCTTTATCTGCCATCATGTTTCTATATTTATAATCTATGCCCTCTCACTCTGTCTGAAGGTAGGGGTGGGGGGCAACCTATCTACATCAGTCTGTTTTTATGCAATGTTGCATTTTATATAACTTACGCAACATATGTGTCCTTCCCAGCCTAGGCACTCTAAAATTACCTCTCACATGAATGCACATAAGGCCAAAACCAGGTCACAGAGAAGTTTGTGGTACTGGAGATGATGAAAACCCTGAACAATTCATGGTTGGGAAGAATTAGGAGACAAATACCATCACTATAGTCAATTGAAGGGCAAAGAAAATTTTTTAAATGGGCCACTAACCCATTTTCAAATAAGATAATCTTATAGGTTATTGCATATCAAGTTTTAATCAACAGTGAAATTACTGAGATATAGGGCCTCTTCTATCAAACTGCACTAGCAGTTTTTAGCGCAGAGAACCGCGCTGCTCCCGACGCTCATAGGAACTCTATGAGCGTTGGGAATAGTATGGGCCATTCAGCACGGCTCACCGTGCTACAAACTGCTAGCACAGATTGATAGAAGAGGCCCTATATCTCAGTAATTTCACTAGTACACAGAAAACACAGTGACAAAAATATTTCTGACACAAACAATACAAATATGACAGAAAAAAAATATCCTCCAGTCAAAAACACTGCACCACTTAATAACTGGATATGTGCCATAAAGACTTTGAAGATTACAAACATTTTGAAATAGTAACTAACACAAACAGCAACATACAAGCAAGAAGAGACAAATTAAAATTATACTGTTAACAGCAACTCCTTCTGACACATTCCAAGAACCCTTTCTAATTTTCCAATTGAGAAACTTTGGCAAGTATAACACTGACTTGTATAAATTACTGTTGTGCTTGTGCTTCTATTACATTTAAACACACACACATTTTTTATAAAACCGTAGTGTGGTTTTTAGCGCCAATTGTGGTGGTAACAGCTTCAATGCTCATAGGAATTCTATGAGTGTCAGAGCTGTTACCACTGCAGCCGGTGCTAAAAACCGCATTAAGTTTTATAAAAGGGGGGGGGGAATTAAAGACATATAACAAAAATGAATTTTAGAATTTTTAAAACACAGAAAATCTTTGGTTTGATGCAGCACTCATAGGAGAAACACCAAAATTAAAAAAAAAAAAAAAATCACCATGCCAAAAAAAACCCCAGAATCTGTCAAAAAGCTGATGATGATAAATGATTGAGAAAAAAGAGGAAAAAAAAACAATCCCTTCTGTTAGCTAATTACAACCACTGATGTGCAATAATGATGTGAGCTAAGAATATGTGAGACTTCTTTAGGATGAAAAATGGAGTGAAGAAAGGCTGTCAATTTGTGGAAGTTTTATGCTCAAATCATTTTTCCCATGAGTGGTACCCATTTTGAATATTTAGGTTTACTGTATTTATCCACATGGATTATCCACATTTAGTGTTCACCAGCTATAACATGACAACAGTCTGAGCATTTAGTCTAGATCATTAGCAGTCTATTTAATGTTTATAGTGTTATGGCCCATGCTATATATTATATGACATGACAGCATCATATTTTAGGCCACGGCCCATTTTTAATGAGATGCCAAAAATGAAATATTAGACACCATAAAGAAGTATTCAGAATTGAATACGGTGTGGAAAAAACGGAGAAAACAGACAACCTTAGGTTGCTGGAAAAACTGTTTTAATTTATTAAAAAAGATTATGAATGTTCTAATATTTAATACTTTATATTATGACACTAGAGGACACATTACACACAGATAAATCCCTCTAGCCTAAAGAGGTAATTTATTTTATTGCATCTGCATGTTGTCCAACCACCAAAGTTATTCTGGTTGAGGTACATTACATATCACAGAAATAACACCAAACCTTTTATAAAGAAAACCTATAAAATTACAATTCAAATAGGTATCCAAGACAACACGAAATAAAACATGTTCTCTAATGCTATAAGAAGCATGGGTAGGAGAAGCAGGATTTTAACTCTGTATTCATGGGTACCTTTCAAATACTTGAACCACTAGGCAACTTCCTCCCACATCTGTCTATTTATTATCTAAATTTTTACTTCCTTCCTTCCCTATTCTTTCTCAAACAATCACTTTTTCAGAGATGGGGAAGTAGCAGAACCAGAGGTCATTAGTTGAGGTTACAGGGTAGGAGACTGAAGAAATGTCAGGAAATACTTTTTCATGGAAAGGGTGGTAGATGCATGGAATGTTCTCATGCAGGAGGTAGTGAAGACAAAAATGCTGGCAGAAGTCAAGAATGCTTGAGACAAACACAGGATCACTATATAGAAAATGGATGGGATCTAATTAAAACAAAACTTAAATGGCTTAATAAATAGAGAAAGCTTTGAAAACAGGTTCAGAGTTTGAAAAATAAGGAAGCCGCCAGGCAGACTTTTATGGTCTGGGTTCTGTAAATGGTAAAAACAGATTGGGATCAAGGCTGAAATGGGCTTTGATGGCAACTCCAGTAGTTAAGAAGTAGGACCAGTGCCAAGCAGACTTCTATGGTTTGTTTGTCCCATAATGAAGACGTGGAACCTGTGCAGAGTGCCATATTCAACTCTGACTTCCATCTAAGACAGACTGGTTGGACTCTGCGGGTCTTTATCTGCCGACATTTACTATGAAACTCATTTTTAAAAAAGAAAAACATCCAAAAAGTGGCATAAAGGAGCAGGTAGACATTTATCTCACCAAACCTTCCAATTTGCTATTTTCAAAACATATTTTTGTAGATACATTTCTATGCTGGTTGTCTATAGTGCACCTAAATCTCAATGTTCCTCTCCCTATCAGTGCATATCAGCCTCTTACCTCCCAGCACATACGGCTCCTTTCGATTACTAATGGAATTTTAGACCATTGATATTAGACCATTTCTCTAACTTTTGCAGATCTTTTTTTAAGTTTTCCACTCCCTCCTCAGTGTCTATTCTGTTACAGATCTTGGTATCATCCGCAAAAAAGCACACCTTTCTTCAGCTATGTCACTCACAAACATATTGAACAGGATCAGTCCCATCACCAAACCCTGAGGGACTACACTACTTACCTTTCCTTCCTCCAAGCGACTTCCATTAACCACCACCCTCTGGCGTCTGTCTGACAACCAATTTCTAATCCAGTTCACCACTTTGGGTCCTAACTTCAGTTAATCAAGAGTCTCCTATGAGGAATTGTGTCAAAGGCTTTGCTGAAATCTAAGTAAATTATATCTAGCATATGTCCTTGATCCAGTTCTCTGGTCACCCAATCAAAAAATTCAATCAGGTTTGTTTAGTATGATTTACCTTTAGTAAAGCCATGTTGACTCAGATCCTGTAACCAAGTGTTCTTCAACCACCGGTCCATGGACCAGTGCTGGTCCACAGAAATTTCCTGCTGGTCAACAGAGCCAGCACATGCATCAGGCCCAAAACAGTGTTCTTCAACCGCCAGCCCACGGTGCAATCGATGCAGCGTTATCTTCGAGCCAGCTCCCTCTTCATAGAAACATAGAAGATGACGGCAGAAAAGGGCCATAGCCCATCAAGTCTGCCCACTCTAATGACCCACCCCCCTTGATTTTACCCCCCTAGAGATCCCACATGTGTATCCCATTTCCTTTTAAAATCTGGCAGGCTGCTGGCCTCAATCACCTGAAGTGGAAGTTCATTCCAATGATCAACCACCCTTTCGGTGAAGAATAACTTCCTGGTGTCGCCATGAAATTTCCCACCCCTGATTTTCAGCGGATGCCCTCTTGTGGCCGAGGGACCTTTAAGAAAGAAAATATCATCCTCCACCTCAATAAGGCCCGTGATATATTTAAACATCTCTATCATGTCTCCTCTCTCTCTACGTTCCTCGAGTGAGTATAGCTGCAATTTATTCAGCCTTTCCTCATACGGGAGATCTTTGAGTCCCGAGACCATCCTGGTGGCCATTCGTTGAACCAACTCAATTCTCAGCACATCTTTTTGGTAATGTGGCTTCCAGAATTGTACACAATACTCCAGATGAGGCCTCACCATGGATCTGTACAACGGCATTATAACTTCGGGCTTCCGGCTGATAAAACTTCTACGGATACAACCCATCATTTGTCTTGCCTTTGATGAAGCCTTCTCCACTTGATTGGCAGTCTTCATGTGTTCGCTAATGATCACCCCCAAATCACGTTCAAGTTTCAAGTTTATTAAATTTTTGATTAATCGCTTTGTCATATTTTCAAAGCGATGAACATAAATACAAAGTAATAGGAGTGGATACAAAATTACCTTATTAAAAAATAAAAAATAAAAATTACATATAATCTAAAACATTAATTATCCATAATCAGTAAACATATACTATATACATACTTGACAAGACATGAATAAAAGGGAAAAGGGATAAGAAATACAAAATTCAATAAAAAGAGAGGTAGGGTCAAAACATGAGGTTGGGAATTAAAATTAATGCATCATTGTGTTCCTATTTATGAGTACTTAATCGAAAGCGTCTTTGTAAAGGAACGTTTTTAGGTTGATCTTAAATTTATCGATATCATGTTCTTTTCTTAAATAGATTGGCAAGGAGTTCCATATTTGTGGCGCTGTAACCGAAAAGATGAATTGTCTTCTTGTATTTATAATTTTAAGAGAAGTAAATGTAAGTAAATGTTGTTCATTGGACCTTAATGGTCTATTAGTGGAATAGGGAATTAGAGTTCTATAGATAAAGGCCGGAGTTTTAAAAAGCATTGCTTTAAAAGTGAGCAGACATATTTTATATGTTATTCTGTGCGATACGTTCTGCCTTGGTCCTAGCTAAGGTCTCACCAATTAGTGTGTAAGTTCTGCACAGATTCCTGCTGCCAAGGTGCATGACCTTACATTTTTTAGCATTGAAGCTTAGCTGCCAAGTCGAGGACCAATGTTCCAATAGAAGTAGGTCCTGCGTCATACTGTCTGGCAAAGTGCTCTTACTTACTATGTTGCATAGTTTGGCGTCATCGGCGAATAATGTGATTTTACCCTGAAGCCCCTGAGTCAGATCTCCTACAAATATGTTGAAGAGGATCGGGCCCAAGACCGAGCCCTGCAGCACTCCACTGATCACCGCTGACATTTTTGAAGGGGCACCATTCACCACCACTCTCTGAAGTCTACCATTTAGCCAATCATTGACCCATGCAGTTAATGTTTCTCCCAGTCCCATTGATTTCATCTTGCTCAATAGTCTGCGGTGTGGGACGCTATCAAAAGCTTTCCTAAAGTCCAAGTACACGACGTCTAGGGACTCCCCCACATCCAGTTTCCTTGTTATCCAGTCAAAGAAACTAATTAGACTGGATTGGCAGGACCTGTCCTTCGTAAATCCATGTTGGCGGGGATCCCGTAGATTTTTCTTGTCCAGGATCGTATCTAATTTATGCTTAATTAGTGTTTCCATGAGTTTACTTACTATGGATGTGAGACTCATCGGTCTGTAATTCTCAGCCTCTGTCCTGCAACCCTTTTTGTGTAGTGGGATTACACTGGCTGTTTTCCAGTCCAAGGGGACTCTTCCTGTACTCAAGGAAAGATTGAAGAGCATGGATAACGGCTCTGCCAGGACATCACACAGCTCTCTAAGCACCCTGGGGTGTAGATTGTCCGATCCCATGGCTTTGTTCACTTTGAGTCTTGGTAGTTCACAGTAGACGCTGCTGGGAGTAAACTCGAAATTCCAGAACGGGTCTTCTGAGCTTTGCCTTGCTTGCAACTGTGGACCTAACTGATTCAGTGCACAAATCCACGGGCAGTGGCTCCTACGGGCATCCTGTGCTTGAACTGGAAGCCTTCTCTCTGACGTTGCAGCGTCAGAGGGAAGGCTTCCAGATGAAGCACGGGACGTGCAAGGTGTAATTAGTACTATTATGGGGGCGGGGTCTGGGGTGGAGATTGGGTAGAGATGGGTGGGGTCTGGCCTACAACAGCCCAGTGTTCTTCAACCGCCGGTCCACGGACCGATGCCAGTCCACAGAATAATTATTTTATTTCTGCCGGTCCATAGGTGTAAAAAGGTTGAAAAACACTGCTGTAACCCATTAGATTCTAGGAAGTTCACTATCCTTTTTTTCAGCAACACTTCCATTATTTTTCCAACAATCAAAGTAAGGCTTACCGGCCTGTAGTTTCCCACTTCATCTCTGCGACCACATCTGTCAGTTTTGTTAGTGGCCCCCACAATATATGGTGGTAGGGGTTAAGTGAAAGGCGTATTGACAAACGCTGGTCCCAGATTCAGTTCCCTCACTGAAGACTCACCAGGAAGTAGAATCAAAGAGGCAAAGCCAGAGGTGATTGCATAAAGAATATATTATAGAAATAGTCTTACAGAAAAGCAATATTCTGAAGCATTACAATAATTAAGCATTACAATTAAGCAGAGAGCAAAGCAGTTTCCCTGCCTTACAGAGTTCAGAGGAAAAGAGAGACATAGAAGCTTGCAGTTCTAGGGAGAGCCAGAGAGAGAAAGAAAGAAAGAACAAGAGAGCCAAGAGCCCAGAGATAGATAGATTCATAGATAGATGTGTTTTGCAGAGAGCAGGCTTTTATACCTTGGAATCTTATTCTGAATAAAGAAATTATTGTATGTCCCAGTATCTTTCTGTTTAGAATTTGTAAACTGTTTGAAACAATGGTTAATTTAATTGCTAAGGAGGGTGTGATACTTGCAAGCATGGAAGATGGGATTAGTCTCTGGCTTCTTTGTCCCATTCAAGCAGGCTATCTGCTTGATCTGTGCACCTGGACCCATTGTCCTAAGCACCCTCTTAATCAGACATTAACATCTTTTAGCTAGTCATGATTCAATCAGGGCTACTTAAAACATATCAGGGATACTTAAAACAGTTTCCCTGCCCTCAGGGTCTATCTGCATTCCCATGCCAGAGTCAGATTGATATAATTTCCCAAAGGCCTTCGCTGACATAAGTAATGCCAACTAAAAATGCTGAATGGCAGCGACAGCTAGGCTGACAACATCCATTCTTCTTCAATTCTCAGGAACCACTCCTGTTTCCAGAGATTTGTTGAACAAGTCTTTAATAGGACCTGCCAGAATTTCTCTGAGCTCCCTCAGTATCCTGGGATGGATCCCTTCTGGTCCCATCATTTTGTCAACCTTCAATTTTTCAAGTTGTTCATAAACACTTTCCTCCGTGAACGGCGCATAATCTATTCCATTTTCTTGTGTTACTTTGCCAGACAATCTCGGACCTTCTCCAGGAGTTTCTTCCGTTAATACCGAACAGAAGTATTTGTTTAGCATGTTTGCTTATTCCTTATCACTCTCAACATATCGGTTCATAGTGTCTTTTTAGTTTCGCAATTCCATTTTTCATCTTCCTGATCTCACCAATATTTCTGAAAAAATTTTGTCTCCCTTTTTTTACATTTAGCCATTTGTTCTTCTACCTGCGCTTTCGCCAGACATATCTCTCTCTTGGCTTCTTTCAGTTTCACCCGGTAGTCCTTTCTGTACTCCTCTTCTTGTTTGGAACATCAACTCTTTTGCCTTTATTTTCTCCGCCACTAGTTTGTAGAACCATATCGGTTTCCTTTTTCTCTTGTTATTATTTATTTTCTTCACATAAAGGTCCGTAGCCATTTTTATTGCTCCTTTCAGATTAGACTACTGTTTTTCCAATTCCCTTATGTCCTCCCATCCTAACAGCTCTTTTTTCAGGTACTCTCCCATTTTATTAAAGTCCATACGTTTGAAATCTAGGACTTTAAGTTTTGTGTGTCCGCTCTCCACTTTAGCTATTATATCAAACCAAACCTTTTGATGATCGCTACTTCCCAGGTGGGCACCCTCTTTGAACATTAGAGATACTCTCCCTATTTATGAGGACCAGATCCAATATCGCCTTTTCCCTCGTATGTTCCGTCACCTTTTGTCTGAGCAGAGCCTCTTGAAAGGCATCCACAATCTTCCTACTTCTTTCCGATTTTGTAGACGGAACTTTCCAGTCCGCATCCAGCAGGTTGAAATCTACTAACAGCAGCACCTCCTCTTTCTTTCCAAACTTTTGGATATCCACAATCACATCTTTATCAATTTGTTGCAATTGAGTCAGAGGGTCTGTAGACTACACCCACGTAGATAGAAGTTCCATCTTCTCTTTTCAGGGCAATCCATATTGCTTCTTCCTCTCCACAGGTCCCTTGCATTTCAGTCACTTGGATATCAATCCTTACATAGAGAGCTACTCCTCCATCTTTTTGACCATCTCTGTCCTTTCTAAAAAGATTATATCCCGGTATGTTTGCATCTCATCCATGGGATTCATTGAACCACATCTCTGTGATAGCAACAATATCCAGGGCTTGCAGATCATGAACTTTATTGCTTAGACTGCGAGCATTTGTGGTCATTGCTTTCCAGTGGTGATCTTTTTTGTATACTTTTTTGTTTCATTTTGCTTCCTGTTACAATGCTAAGAAGTGAATAGCTAATATTGTTTATGTTGCAGTCTTTACTACCATCACATCTTGTCTTTTGCTGGGGGTGGCCTCCATAATTATTCTTCATACATACGCAACCCCAACTTCTAGTTTAAATACCTAGAAACATATTGTCTAATTTTCTCCACAAGGATTCTTTTTCCTGTTGTAGTAATATGTAGCCTATCAGCACAATATAGTTTCTTGTCCTTCCACAAATTTCCCCATCTTCCTATGTACCTAAAGCCTTCTTGATGACACCAGGCTTTGAGCCATCTATTGAAGTCCTCTGTGTTTTTAACTCGTTTCTCTCCTTTTCCATATGTAGGCAGTACTTCTGAGAAAGCTACAGTCTTTACAAAAGACTGGGTGACCAGAGAATTTGATAGAGGGTGTGTGCTACATGTGGTGTATTTAGATTTTAGCAAAGCTTTTGACACTGTTACACACAGGCATCTAATAAATAACCAAGTGTCCTCGGTATAGGTCCCAAAAGTAATGGACTCGGTCAGGAACAGGTTGAGTGGAAGGCAACAGAGCATAGTGGTCAATGGAGATCGCTCCGAGGAAAGGGATGTTACCAGTAGTGTGCCTCAAGGTTCGGTTCTTGGGCCTGTTCTTTTTAACATTTTTGGAAGCAGTATTACTGAAGAGCTATCTGGTAAGATTTGGCTCTTTACCAAAATCTGCAAAAGAGTAGGCACCCTGATGGTGTGAATAACATGAGAAAGAACCTAGTGAAGCTTGAAGAATGGTCTTAAATTTGGAGGCTAAGATTTAATGCTAAGAAATGAAAGGCCATGCATTTGGGCTACAAAATGCAGAAGGAATGGTACAGTTTAGGGGGTGAAGAACTTTTGTGCATGAAAAAAGAATAAGACTTGGGTGTTATAGTATGTGATAACATAAGAACATAAGCAATGCCTCTGCTGGGTCAGACCTGAGGTCCCTCGTGCCCAGCAGTCCGCTCTCGCGGCGGCCCAATAGGTCCAGGACCTCTATCTATACCCCTCTATCCCCTTTTCCAGTAGGTAATTGTCCAATCCTTTCTTAAACCCCATTACCGTACTCTGCCCTATTATGTCCTCTGGAAGCGCATTCCAGGTGTCCACCACACGTTGGGTAAAGAACTTCCTAGCATTCGTTTTGAATCTGTCCCCTTTCAACTTTTCCGAGTGCCCTCTTGTTCTTTTATTTTTTGAAAGTTTGAAGAATCTGTCTCTCTCCACTTTCTCTATGCCCTTCATGATCTTGTAAGTTTCTATCATATCCCCTCTAAGTCTCCTCTTCTCCAGAGAAAAGAGACCCAATTTCTCCAATCTCTCAGCATATGAAAGGTTTTCCATACCTTTTATCAGACATGTCGCTCTCCTCTGGACCCTCTCGAGTAACGCCATATCCTTCTTAAGGTACGGCGACCAATATTGGACGCAGTACTCCAGATGCGAACGCACCATCGCCCGATACAATTGCAGAATAACTTCTTTCGTTCTGGTCGCAATACCCTTCTTGATTATACCAAGAATTCTATTCGCTCTCTTAGCGGCCTCTGCGCACTGTGCCATCAGCTTCATTGTCGTGTCCACCATTACCCCCAAGTCCCTTTCCTGTGTACTCTCATTCAATAATATCCCTCCCATCGTATAGTTGTACCTCAAGTTTCTGCTTCCCATATGTAATACTTTACATTTCTCAACGTTGAACTTCATCTGCCACCTCGTCGCCCATTCCCCTAGCTTGTTCAAGTCCCTTTGCAATTCTTCGCAGTCCTCTATAGTCCGAGCACCACTAAATAGTTTGGTGTCGTCTGCAAATTTTATTATCTCACACTTTGTCCCTGTTTCTAGATCATTTATGAATATATTAAATAGCAGCGGCCTGAGCACCGAGCCCTGCGGTACACCACTCGTGACCCTCCTCCAGTCCGAATAGTGGCCTTTCACTCCTACCCTTTGCTTTCTACCTTCCAACCAGTTTCTGATCCATCTATGTACATCTCCTTCCACCCCATGGTTCTTCAGTTTCCGGAGTAGACGTTCATGGGGCACCTTGTCAAAGGCTTTTTGGAAATCTAGATATATGATGTCTATGGGGTCTCCTCTGTCCATTTGTTTGTTAACTCCCTCGAAGAAGTGCAATAAGTTTGTTAGGCACGATCTCCCCTTGCAGAAACCATGTTGGCTGGTTATCAGAAGTTCGTTCCTTTCAAAATGTTCATCGATGTTTTCTTTTATCAGAGCTTCCGCCATTTTTCCTGGAACCAAGGTCAGACTCACTGGTCTGTAGTTTCCAGGGTCACCTCTTGATCCCTTTTTAAAGATGGGCGTAACGTTGGCTATCTTCCAATCCTCCGGGATCACACCTGTTTTTAGGGATAGGTTGCAAATCCGCTATCTCCTCCTTTAATTCCTTCAGAACCCTTGGATGTATTCCGTCCGGAACCGGGGATTTGTCAGTTTTTAGTTTTTCTATCTGCCTGCGTACGTCTTCAAGGCTCACTTCTATGGATGTTAATTTTTCTGCTTGACTTCCATGAAAGAATTGCTCAGGTTCCGGTATGTTTGATGTGTCCTCATTTGTAAATACAGACGAAAAGAACATGTTAAGCCTTTCTGCCACTTCTTTCTCCTCCTTCACCACTCCCTTCGTGTCTCCGTCGTCCAGTGGTCCTACCTCCTCCCTAGCCGGCTCCTTCCCTTTAACATATTTAAAGAACGGTTTATAATGAGGGAATGAATGGATATGAATTTTAAAGGTTGGGAAGATTTGGAATTTTTATTATTTTAATGTTCATTTATATTCTGGATATCTAGTAATAATCATTTTATTTAATCATTTAGTCTTCAATTTTAATATTTATTAATTTTTCTAAATTTGTTACATGTGGTTGAATAGGATGATAATTTTATATAATAATTTCTACTGTCTCTAATTTTAGATAATATAAATTATATAATTTAATATATTAATTTTAACATTTCATATTTCAATATTTATTATTTTAATATTTTATTGGGTATCTATTAATCATAAACATTAATTTCTTTATTCATTTAGTTTTTTATATTTGGTATTTATTAATTTTTGTGATTTGTTTTGTTTGGATAAGTTGGAAATTTTATATAATAAGTTTTAATGTCTATAATGAAAAATGATATTAGTTATATAATATAATTTATTATTTTCAAGATTTCATTTTATGGTAATTTTAAGTAATGATTTTAATTTAATTCATTATTTTAAGATTTTATTATAGTATGAATTGATAGTTTGCTGGTTGGGGATTTCTTTCAATTTCCTGGTCTTTATGTGTGCTGTCATTCACTTATATTTGTTATGGGGGATGGGTGTGGGAGGGTATATAGGGGTTTTAAGGGAGGGTAATTGAATGTGTAATTGGGATAATTTATATATAAGAATTAAAATCTTTTCAGGTCATTTTCTTTGGTTCCTTAAAATAAATATAAATATAAATGTATTTTAAAATGTATTCGTTGAATGTTAATGGACTCAATCACCCTATAAAGAAAAAGAAAGCCTTATCTTTTCTTAAAAGACAGGGGGCAGATATTTATTTCCTGCAAGAAACTCATTTATCTGCATTAGAATCAAGTAAGCTGGAAGGGGGTTGGGTTAAACAGTGTTTTTTTGCCCCTGCTGTAGGCAAAAAAGCTGGCGTGGCTATCTTGATACATAAAAAATGTATGGCTACTTTTACTATGCTATCTATGGATCCTTTCGGAAGATGGGTCCAAGTAAAAATGAGCTCAGGAAAAGATACCTTGATACTGTTCAATATCTATGCACCTAATTGAATCAATCTGAGTTTTTTTAAAAACCTTCAACAAATAATTTTACCATCATCTTCCTCCAATTTAATTTTGGCAGGGGACTTTAATGCAGTAATGGACCCTATTTTAGATAAAAAGCCTAGTAAAATTTTAAAATCTTTAGGATTAGATAATTTGATAAATTCTTGTGGTTTAAAAGATATTTGGAGGATTTTTCATTTCAATGATCAGGAATTTTCATTTTATTCCCATGTTCACAAATCATTTTCTAGAATTGATTATTTTTTCGTTTCAGATAATTTAGTACAGAAGGTTAAGAAGGCGAATATAGATTCAATTATACTTTCAGATCATGGGGGTATTTGGATTGATTTTGAGATAGATGAACAAGAAAATAATAGACCTGTTTGGAGGTTTAATAATACATTGCTAGCAGATTCCAATTTTATAGAAAAATTTAAGTTAAAAATAAGTGAATTTTTTCAGTTTAATGAATCAGAAGAAATGTCTCAGGAAATTTTATGGGATGCCTTTAAAGCTACCTTGAGAGGACACATAATTTCGTACTCAGCATATGTTAGAAAACAACTAAATAAAGATTTTTTAATTTTAGAACAAAATATTAGAGAATTGGAAATTAAATTAAAGGAAAAATGGGAACAAAGTATTTATCAGAATTTGCTAAAAGTAAAATTTAGATACAATGAGATATCATCACAATTGGCTAGAAAGGAGTTTGTGTCCTATAAGGCATTGTATTATGGAACCTCAAATAAGGCGGGAAGATTACTAGCTAACTATTTAAAAGCAAAAAAAAAGGAAAGCTAATATAATGGCTATTTCAGATGATAATGGAATAATTCATTCTCAAATTAAAAATATTTTACAACAATTTTTGAAATTTTATGAAAGCTTGTATTCTTCTGAGCATTATTTTAATAAAGAGAAAGATGGTTTTGAATTTTTAAAGTTGATTAATGGGCCTAAAGTTCCTGATCATATGAAAGAAAATCTCGAAGCACCTATAACACAAAAAGAAATTCAGAGGGCTTTAAAGTCCCTTAGAGTTGGATCCGCTCCAGGAAGTGATGGATATACGGTATAATTTTTTAACTCTTTTCAAACTATTTTGTTACCCCATCTTTTCAAATTATATCAGTTTCAACTAAATAAAGGTTGTATTTCAGGTACTATGGCAGAAGCTTTAACAATAGTTTTGGCTAAGCCAAACAGAGATCCCATGTTGGTTTCAAACTATAGGCCTATTTCTTTGATTAATGTTGATGGGAAATTGTTAGCTAAAATATTGGCTTTGCATTTGAATAAGGCTCTCCCTTATATTATTGGTATGCATCAAACAGGTTTTGTTGCTCAAAGACATTCTTCAAATAACACCAGATTAGCTTTTCATATTTTACATTTAACAAAGGATATGAAAGATCCGGCTTTCTCTGTTTCTTTAGATGCAGAGAAAGCATTTGATCAGGTAGAATGGACTTTTATGTATCAAGCAATGGATTGGTTTGGTATTGGTTCTCGATTTATACAAATGATTCAATCCCTGTATAGCTCCCCATCTGCTAGATTATATATAAATAATACTTTTTCAGAAAGGTTCTTTTTAGAAAGGGGAGTTAGACAGGGTTGTCCATTATCTCCTTTGTTATTTGATATTGTTTTGGAACCTCTACTTTTAGCTATTCAACAATCAAAGGAGATAGAAGGTATTCCTTATGCAGGTCGGGAATATAAAATTTCTGCTTATGCAGATGATATTTTGATTCATTTGAGAAATCCGGAGTCAACCATTCCACATTTATTGGATTTGATTGATAAATTTGGAAAATTTTCAGGTTATAAAATAAATTGGAATAAATCAGAAATTCTTCCACTAAATGTACATTGTATAAAAGGCTTATTTGATTCATTTCAGTTTAGTTGGAAGAAAGATGGAATAAAATATTTAGGAATTTGGATAAAAAGTACATTGGAAGAAACAATGAAGGTAAATGAAAAATCCTTATTACTAAAAGTTACAGAATTGTGTGAGCAATGGAATCCTTTGCATATTTCTTGGTGGGGGAGAGTGCAAACAGTAAAGATGATGATTTTGCCTATAGTTTGTTACCAAATGAGTATGTTACCAGTTTATTTTCAAGAGTCCTTTTACAAAAAATTAAATAATATTTTGACAAAATTTGTTTGGCTTGGGAAAAAACCAAGAATTGCTTTAGTATCGTTGCAAAAATCAATTGTGGAGGGTGGGGTAAATTTTCCAAACTTTTATAGGTACCATCAAGCCTATATATTGCGTCAAGGTATGTATTGGATCCTCCCTGAGCTTATTGATCATCAATCAGATTGGTTATATTTGGAACGGAATTTGGTGTCCCCTATGAGACTTCCACATGTATTAAGTATCAGATTTCATAAATATGCTAAGGACAATATAATTTTATTGGATACTTGGAAAACTATTAAATTTATTGATAAATTAACAGAGGTACCAATAATGAAATCTACTTTATAGTCCTTATGGTTAAACTCCAAGATTCAAATAGGCGGTGCTGGAATCGCTTGGAAGAATTGGATGCAGGCAAATATTAGGACATTAGATGATCTTATTTCTAATGGTAATCTGCTTGAGTTTTCACAACTGCAGCATTCATTTGGTATTTCAAACACTCAACAATATAGGTGTTTGCAGTTGAAGCAGGCTATTCAGATGGGGTTCCCTGAATGGAAAAATTTGAAAACTTATTTTAGCTTGCAAATCCTTTGCTACCAAACAGATTTAATAGGACATCAGGCTGCCCAGTGGTATAAATTGATTTCTGGATTTTTAAATAAAAAACCAAAAAATAGTCTTAGAGATATTTGGAGTATCGAGTTAAAACAGCATATTTCTGTTTCTCGTTGGCCACGAATCTGGACTTGGAGATTAAGATGTACAATGTCAGCATCTATGAGATAAACATGGTTGTTTTTATTACATAGAATTTTTTGGACTCCAGTTCGGTTGAATAAAGTAGATAGTTCTAAATCTAATAGATGTTGGCATTGTCATATTGATATTGGGACTTTGGATCATCTTTTATTTTTTTGTCCATTGATACTTGGCTTTTGGAAGTCGATTTGGGGGCAAATTAATAATATTCTTCAATCCTCTATTCCTTTGACATACGAAGCAATAATTTTTGGAACGATTCTGCATGATAAACCCACTTTGGATAGAAATAATAGTCGTCTTTTCATGATCTTATCAGGAATAGGGGTTCAAATGATCACATCTAATTGGAAAAATCATGATAGGATTAATTTTAGTTTTTGGTGGGCAACTGTATGTGCAACATATAAATATGAAAAGATTATGGCAGAGCGTTTAGGGTTTGTTAAATCCTTTAAGGGGATTTGGGGTCCATTAACTAATTTTGTCACATTATAATTAAAGTGATTCCTTTTTCTTTATGTTAGATTCCTTTGCACATCCAGGGGGGGTGGGGGGGTGTATTATTTATTTAGAGGTATAAATTTCATAATATTCTATAATATTGATGAGTATAATATAATATCATTACTGTTATAGGTTAAGAAGGGATTTAAAATTTTTATTGTAATATTTCTGATGTTAATAGTGTATTTTCATATAGTTTTTTTTTTTTTGATTTTCAAATGTATACATTGTCAAGTTCTAAATATCAATAAAGAAATTAAAAAAAAAAAAAGAACGGTTTGAAGTTTCGTGCTTCCCTGGCTAGCCTCTCTTCGTACTCTCTTTTGGCTTTTCGAACCACACGGTGACATTCTTTTTGATTTTTCCTGTGCTCTTTCCAGTTCCCCTCAGTTTTGTCCTTTTTCCACTTCCTGAATGAATTTTTCTTATTGCCTATTGCTTCCTTCACTATTTTGGTTATCCACGCCGGGTCTTTTGTTCGACTCTTTGTGCACCCCTTTCTGAACCTGGGGATATATATATTTTGCGCCTCGTTCACCATGCCCTTGAAAAAAGACCAGGCATGTTGTACCGTTTGCCATTTTTTGGAAGTGTTCCTAAGTTTCTTCCTTACCATTTCCCTCATTGCCTCATAGTTTCCTTTCCTGAAGTTAAAAGTTGTCGCTATGGTTCTCTTCCCTTTCGGTATTCCTACCTCAACCTTGAACTTGATCATATTATGATCACTGTTTCCCAACGGTCCCACTACTTCTACTTCCTTTGCAGGTCCCCTTAACCCATTTAGGATTAGATCCAGAGTGGCATTTCCTCTCGTCGGTTCTCTAACAAGCTGCTCCATGAAGCAATCCTGTGTAGCTTCCAGGAATTCTGTCTCTCTAGCGCATTTTGAGCTTCCAAGACTCCAGTCTATCCCAGGGTAGTTGAAGTCTCCCATAATAACTGTGTTACCGCTTTTGCATTCTCGCTTCATCTCGGCTTCCATTTCTTCATCGATATCTCCGGTTTGTCCAGGTGGACGATAGTATAGGCCTATCTTTATTTCAGGCCCTTTCCTTCCTGGTATTTTAACCCATAGCGATTCTAGCTTGTTGGCCGTCTCTGCTGTGTCCATTTTTGTCGATCGTATGTTTCTTTTATGTATAGGGCTACTCCACCTCCCTTCTGTCCTGATCTGTCCTGGCGATAGAGCTTGTACCCCGACAGTGCTGAATCCCATTTGTTTTCCTCATTCCACCATGTTTCAGAGATTCCAATGATGTCTATGTCTTCTGCATTGGCCATGGCTTCTAGTTCTCCCATTTTGTTTCTCAGGCTCCTTGCATTGGTATATATGCAATTTAGATCCTGGTATTTTGTTGTCTTCATTTCCATTCCCTGTGCTTCGGTCTTTATTTTCTTCTCTTTTGCTACTGTAGGGTCATGAAATGGTTAACTGTTGTTTAAAATATTGCTCTGGCCTACATAGCTGAAGAAAGTGTACAATCTATTGACTTCATCTGCCTAAAATGTATGTCCCTACCTTACCACATTGTAAGCTAAATAGATAAAGAGTTTGAGCCATGATGTACCCTGCCCTTCTGTACATTTAACTGTAAGAGTTAGATAAGTGTCCTGCTAGTGACCTGCTAGTGTGAGCTTAGAACCAATGAGTGTTAAGAAAAGTAACACGTGAAAAGCTTTTTCTAGAATTCAGTTGTATAGCCAGAAAAATGAATAAATATCTCTGTAACTTCCTGGTTTCGGCACTTCTGAGCCAGCTTAGAGCTCAGGGGTCCATCATGCATGCTGTGAATAAAACTCTTGTACTTTCTTCACGCCTCTGACTTTGTGTGTCCAAGTGACCTTTCATTTGGCTTCCGAACAGGGACTTGAAGGTCTCTTGACCACTGGTTACTCGATTGGTCACTTGTTTCTGGTCCTACGGTTGATGTGTCTGCTTAGCCGGCTGCCTTCCTTTTGGGGGGTTGGCAGACCTCAGGACGTTGGACCGCTTCAACTGACTTATCTAGTCTCAGTTTAAAGTACAAGAATCTGTATCAGTTTAATTCTGTCCTGGAGTGGCCACCATCTGGTAAGTGGGGATTGATCATCCCTATCCTGTCTCTATTCTCCTGCCTAGTAAGCCACTTGATCTATCGCTGAAGTTGTGGGAAAGGATTCTAGGAACTGTTATTTTCTGGTTGAGTAACTGAACTGAAATCTGTTGTGTTTTGTGTGTTTGAGAGTGTCTGAGACGTCCTTGAGGACGAAGCGAGTGTGGACCTGTTAGTATTGTGTTTCCCTAGTCCGGAGACGGGCAGGGCCAGGAATTCAGGGAAGTGTTTTTGTCCTCCATTGCACAATGGGGGGATGTCTGTCTACCAGTGGGGATCCCTTAATATGTTAGCTAATTTTAAAAAGGGATTTGTCTGATTTCATTTAACAAATCAACCCTTATTTGTCTGTGCCAGTTAGAATGGCCGATATTTGGTGTGGGCTGGCCCCCTCTGGCTCCCTGGAAGAGGACATAACTCGTCAGGTTTTTATGCATTCGTTTGCTGTCAGTTCCTCTTCCAGTCAGCCAATTTTTGCATTCCAATGGGAAAACCCTTCCACTGGACAAACCTCCCAAGTAACCTGGACTCGTCTATCCCAGGGCTTTAAAAATAGCCCCACTCTATTCAGCACCGCCCTTGCTTCAGACCTTGCCAATTTCTTCCCTTCATCTGATTCCCAAGTCCTGCAGTATCCTGGGTTCTTTATGAGTTCTGTCTGTCCAAATGTATCAGTGAAGTTTAAACTGTCAGTTGTTCACAGCATGAGAGGAGAGTACTTTTCCTTTTGTGCTGATAAGGGCCATGAAGTGTGTAGCACTTCAAATGCGGTTTCTCCTGCAACAGATAAGTGGTTTTGGATTTGAAGTTTTTGGCTATGTTATAAAATTTTTATGTATATTCAGAAATGTATGTAAACAAAAAATATGATTTCTGGAACTTATATTCTATGCTAAAAAGAAGTTCTTTGTCTAAATTTAGAAGTTATTTGTCTAAATTTAAAAATTCTGAAAAGGACTACATCTGTAATTTGATCTCTTTGATCTTTAAGCACTTCTCTCTCTCCTTTGTGAAATTCTGTTGGAAGGGGGAGTAAGTCTCTACTGAGACCCATGTTGATTGTAAAAAAAAAAAATGAACAATGTTTAAACTTGTGAGTACAGTAAAACCTTGGTTTGGGAGCATAATTTGTTCCAGAAGCATGCTTGTAGTCCAGGGCACTCGTGTATAAAAATATACATACTTGTATTGCAAGCCCTTGCTCGTTTGGAACAGTCACTGCATTCCTGCAGCGTCATATAGAGAGGAACCATTGGCTCAGTTGTGAATATGTGATGCTTCTATACTGTATGTACGTATATTGCAAGACGTTGCTGGTATAGCAAGTTAAAATTTAATCATTGCTTGTCTTATAGAACACTTGCAAACCAAGTTATTTGCAATCCAAAGTTTTACTGTATATTCCAATCTTTATTTTGTATTTCTGTTTATAAATCATGTAAGTTTAGGTATAATAATGTAATTTTTAGGAATGCTTTTGTATTGAAGTAAATATTTTTGCCAGTTAGCTGATAGTGAAGAGACTGCTGCTTTAGAGAGCGCTTGTGTCAGACTACCCTGCTTAGTGGGTGGATCCAAAACTGCATTTTACTTAATTTTTATAAGTCAGCTCTTTGGGTTAGGAACCTGATACAGATAGTGGGTCTGCCTTTTAAATTTTCCTGTGGCCATATTTACACTGATTCCAAGTATGCCTTCCTCGTGTCACCTACCTTGGCTTTCAAATCTCCCAGAGTACCAGGTCCCTTCCTACACCCGTGTCCAGGCTGTCTGTAGTCTCCCTGTCCCTGATAACTGCAAGGCTCTGAGCACCTTTCTCAGTATTGCAGGATACTGTCCCATCTGGATCCCTGATTTCTCTCCTATTGCCCACCCTCTGTATGATGCCTCAAAAACTTCTGACTCAGGTCCCTGCCCTCTGGCACTTCCGCCCAAGAAGCTGAGCTGTATGCCCTCACTTCTGCCCTGCGCCACTCTGCCTCTCAGTCTTGCAACATCTACACTGACTCCAAATATGCTTTCTTTACCTTGCATTCCCATAGGGCCATCTGGAAATATTGAGGTTTC